>NW_027532002.1:3370572-3427636 GCF_008692635.1 Crocuta crocuta
GGGGGGGGGGGGGGGGAGGGCAGGGAAGGGCAGGCCAGGGAAGAGGAAAAGGCCACCAGCCATGGGAAACGCAATTGTCTGTTCCTTGTCACCAGGGCCCCAAACTCTACTTGAAGGGCCTCTCCAACATGCACATGACCATGGGTTCAATCCCACATTCATACCTCTATTTCAGACTATTGATAGAAGGTAGTTTGCAAACTAGATCCATTATCCAAATGTTATATTAAATACATACATACATATTGTGTGTGTGTGTGTGTGTGTGTGTGTGTGTGTTTATAACCTACCACAGTCAAGGAATAATAATTTGTTAATATAATAATAATAATCAAATATTCCAACCAAGAGTTAAATACCCATGGCTAGCAAAAGTTCATCAATTTTCAAAGAACTCTAGAGTAATATAAGATATATAACTTCAAAACCATCTGGAACATAATTTAATTTTTTGTTCATTTTTTTAAAAAGTGTTTTTCCAATCTCATAGTGCCTCAGGCCATTATTAACATAAATGCTCAATAAATATGTGCTGAGTTTAACGACCATCAATCATTTTTCTCTTTCAGTCCTGCAACTCGGCTCCCACACTCCCTGCCGAGCACACACAGCGTATTCCCTCTCACTGGTACTAAGGTAAATGAATATCATTTCTCTTTCTACCCCTACCACCATCAGAAGGGGCCCGAGGATGTACAGAAGAGCCCATTAAGTCAGAGCTGGGGGTTCAGAGATTGAGAGGTGTTAGTTTTACTGTATCACCACATTTTATGTTTAGTTTACGAACCCAGTGTAAATTCACCCTTAATTTAAAGGCTGCCTTATTAAGATACATTGCAATAACTTGTCAGGGTAACTTCTCCAGTGAAAAAGCCTTAAGATGTTCAAAGTATATATTAGGTTGAACCATACAAGTTGCTGTCTCTATAGGTCAACACCAAGTATCAAAATTTTCATATGCTTCAATCAAACACCAAAATCTGGAAACCCTATGTGTCCGTAACTTGGCCAAATAGTGTGTAAATTATATTAAGCAAGTTTCTCTTTGCCCTTGTCCAATGTATGTTTTATATAAAACAGAAAAATATATATGTATATTTTTAATAAATCCCAACTATTCCCCTACATGCACACACATAAGCATCCCAAGAAAAAGGAAGCGACCGCTCTTTAGTATATACATTCCCAGCACATCCCAGTAAGGAGGAAGAAGGGCTAGTTCCTCCAACAGAAACCACCCCTCGACTAATGAGACTTGGAAAAAATGGCACATGCCTGCCCCCTTCCCAGCCACCCAGCTCTTCCCCAAATTCTGACTTGAGTCACCTCTTAGGGGAAAGGCATTTCCATCCCGGCGCTCACCTATGTGCTAATGGGACTGTGAGCCGACTTCTGGTGGGTCCCACCAGGCACGGAACCATTGTTTCACATGTGCTTGAAAACAGGAAATCACGACATCGCAATTCCAATAGCCCCCGTTCCCCCCGAATGAGCATAAACACAGGTATGAGGCAGCTCTCAAGTGGGAAACTATATGATTAATCTTTCATGTTCTCTCATTCAGGAAAATAGTATCCCCACTGAGACCAAGAAACACTGCTATGTGAGACTTCTTGATGCTACTGCTTTTACACTATAAATCCACGAGGCAGGAGAGACCCAGCAGGCCGTGAGAGCCTCTAGGATCTGCGAATTTCTGAGCAGTAAAGGGACAGGATGAAGCAGTCAAATATGGCACAGCAAGGCTTTACTGGGGGCAGAAGCTTCAAGCACCGCAGACCACAGACAACAATGCAGGTGCATCTCACCCAAGAGGGAGCAATTGTCATATCTTGCCTCAAATCGTTCTGCTTAATGAGAAAATAAAATAGAAAAGCAATCGCCCCCACCCCGGTTTTTTCCAGTAAGAAGCTCTAAGAATAAATATGAAAAAGTATGCCAATGTCATTACTTTGCTCACTAAAAAGAAAGCAGTGAGGGGTTAAAAGAACTTCAAGGCCATTGCTGGGGTCCACAGATTTCTCAAAGAGGAATCTAGGAAAGATAGGTTTAAAAAAAAAAAAAAGTGATGTTTACAGAGAAGGAGAAAACGAGTTAAGATAAAGATGCCAAAAATGCCTCTCACTGAGGCCCAAAGAAATATAAGAACAGCTTTGGACCTTTTGGTTTTCATGCCTTTTTTTCTGTGGGCCAGGCTCAGGCTCTCCCGGAAACAGTCTTCCTGAGGTCACCCCCAGCTGAAAAGGACCAAGGAGCACAACCATAGAGGACCACCACACAGGCTCTAAAAATAAAATGCTCAGCCTACGCCTGACGGCCTAGGCAGCCATGAAAAACCAGCTAGCCAAAATCCATTTATCCGACCAAGAATACAAGAGTTATTTGGGAAATGCCTGTTTTTATAAGTCAAGTGGGATGACTGTTATCTCTATTATTTTTATTATTATCACTGTCTTTCTCTTTGAAGTGTCTCCTGGGTACCATCACTCATGCTGAAGGTCCTCTCCCAGAGTGATTTTATGGTTATTCCATCAAAGGGAGGCATTTGGGACACACACACCGGACCGTGAAGATGTCACTTGTCCCACCCTCTCATTTTCTCTTGTTAAGTTACCTTCGTGAAATCTTATAACTGCCATTCAGGTTACAGACCTACCTTTGAACTTCTCATCTGGCAGATCTGGGTTAGTACCACCCATTACCTAACATTTAAAAAAAGAAAAAAAAAACCTCATTACACTACACAACATGTACATACAATAAGGCCTTTGTCCTTAAAAGAAAAACATAATTTTCAACAGAGTCAGCTCCCAGAAGCCAAGGGAGCTAACATCCAAAACCCAATATAAACATTAAAGCTTGTATCAGGGTTTCGGAGCTCCAGCCTCACTAAAAGGGGCGGAAATGACCCGGACCAGCAGCTACAAGGATGGGGAGGCATTTTTCATTGTGACTTTTGAGAGCAGGAGTGAGATAATCCCAGATCCTTCCCTCTCACACCTCCGGTATTGTCACACACATTGCTGCCTTTGACAGCAGGATATTTCTGTAAGAGAGAATGTTCCTTTTGTCACAAAGAAAAGCAGGCCTTAACGTCTATAGGACTCTAAATTTTCAAATGTGAGTACATTCTTTCAAAGGGAAAAGTGTGTTTTTGTAACGATTATTTAGGATGTCTTTTATAGAGGGGGCTGACCTTCTGTGACAAACTCTCTGGAAGAATCATGTTTTGGAACTTGGAGTTCCATTCTTGGGGGGGAGCTAGCCCAAGTGTTAACAACTCAAACTATAAACAGGAAACTCCAGCCTGACTCCTACTCAAGTCCCAAGGTTGCGGACCTCTCGCTGAAGCTATGGGGCTTGCAGAGATGGCTGGACAAGGTTCTTAGACTTGCAGACTTCATCTCCTAAGACGTAAATTCAGCCAGGTAACTGCACTGCAACACACAGCATGCTATTTAAGAGAAGACAACGTACACGGTCCGCGGAATTGATGGGGCCTGCGGTGCAAACATACGAAGCCACGTGGATTTGTAGGGCCCACATGTCAAATCCAGGCACATCCGTGAATCTGGGATTAGCCTGTAAAGGATGAGGTCCTGCACCACAGGCATGCATGTGTGACTGTGGTTGGTCAGAGTCACACTCTCAAATGGAGCGGACTCAGGAGTGCCAGGCTCAGTGGGCCCACTTGGGAATTAAGTTTACATCTTTGCCTCCCACCTGGCACCTCCTGACTCAATGGCAAGTGCCGAAAAAGGACAATTAGGCCTCCTGAGAAGGCAACATTGTGATTAGTTGTCAGTAGATGGGCACAAATCAAGCAGGTGAAACTTTAAAGATGAAAAACAAACGCAACCCATCCTCCCAAACCCCGAATACAAGTGTCATTTTCCATCTTGTATCAGAAAAGGTAGCGGTCACCTCTATTGAAGTTCCACTGTCTACCCTGACAGTAATTCACAATAAACATATTAAACAAGTGTCAACTAAAATCTAAACAAAGGGGTGCCTGGGGTGCTCAGCTGGCTGAATATCCAACTCTAGATTTATTTCAGCTCAGGTCATGATCTCATAGTCGGGAGATAGAGCCCCGCATCTTCAGGTCCTGCATTGGGTGTGGAGCATGCTTAAGATTCTCTCTTTCCCTCTCCCTCTGCCTCTTTCTCTCTCTCAAAAAAAAAAAAAGATTAAAATTAAAATATTAAAAAATAAAATAAAAGCAGTCCACTTAATCACATCTTAAAAGCATTGCACAGGCAGTGATCTCACAGCACCTAGACAGTGGCAGTATCATTTTGGAAGGGCTTACCATATTCCAGACCCTATTTTAAGAACTTTACACGTTTTGACCCACAGTTCTGACCAAGGCCCTACAATGAAGGCAAAGAGATACAGAACATTAGGCAACTGGCGCAAAGCCTTGCAACCTAATAGTAGGAGTAGACTTAGGAATCACTACACTATTTTGTTCCTTAAAAATATTCGCATTACATTGTGTGCTAAAAGCTAGTTTATGGCACACACTTCACTTTATTCTATGGAAGTTCTTACCCTTAGTAATTCCATTCATACTGTTAACAAAGGCCATTCACAAACATCAGGACTTTAACCCACAGGTATCACCTCAGTTAATGGCTCCAATCAAGAGATTCAGGTCTGCCTTGTTATTCCTCTTCAGAGATGAAGAGACACAGGCAGAGTACATGGACCATTGCCATCTGCCCAGTACTCACAACTAAGACTCAGAGAGTGCAAGTCACCTGTTGAGTGATACACAGCCAACAAGCGGCCTGCATGAGACTTGAACCCATAATTTCAGAGGCCAAGGCAGCCACTCCTCAGCTATACTTGAATGACAAAGCAGATATTGAAAATTTAGCGAAGAAAGAAAATATTTTTCCTGAAGACCTAGCTTAGGGATTCAATTATATCATAATATTTTTAAAGCACCATTAACAGTTTAATAGAGCAAACTTGAAAGTTGAAAGTTCATAATGGTAAGATTTTATATTAGCCAGGCTCTTTTATATTGTTGCTCTTCTTCTTCTTCATAATAATAATAATAATAAATAATAATAAAGCCTCAATGTGACCTTGTCCATTTTGCACTTAACTATAGAAACATTCCAAAGATGTTTGGAAAAGTATATTACTTTTATCCGTGAAATTAGTTTCGTTTTGGTACCTTTTAAAATTTCATGTGGTATTTATTCATTTTTGCTAAGATCTTTCCAAATCAAAGTTTGGAAAATTTGTGATTTTTGCAGTGAATTTTCAAAATCCCCACAGCAGTCTTAGTTTTGGATTTCTATCAAATTGGGTTCCACCAAATTCTATCTGATGCATTCTGTTCCATGTGAAATGGGCAGCAATTACCAGGGAGGTGGGTACCACCTCTGACCGTTTCAAATAGTCCCATAAGATAATAGAGAAAGGCCCTTCTTCGATATGCTCCTAAAATCTTCAGTCTAACGCTGCAAAATGTAATACCACCGGCCTTTCTGTTCTTCAAACATCTTCTGCCTTGGCCTGCACTGTGCTGGTTCTGCTGCTTCTTCTATAACTACTCAGCCTTTGCCATGGGTTTCTCCTTCTCTACCCTTCTCTTAAATAGAACCCTTCTAATTACTCTTATAGGCCCCTTTACTGAAAGCTCAATTTGGACAAATAATTTATTCCCAAAGTTCTGAAGTGTATTTCAATGCAGATGGGTATCGAATTGCTGTTCTCTGGTCCAGATTCCTCTTCTGAGCCTATTGGGCTTTCCCACTTGGAAAGTCCACATCCGGGCCAACTCATCAGGTCTACACTGATTCTCACACACCTATGTCAGTAACCTCTTCTCTTCCTGCACGGTCTATGCCACTGGCTAAAACTCTCAAAATTCCCTTTAATTCGCCCCAGCTCCCACTTCTGCTCTATTGCTAAGTGCTATCAACGTGGGCTTTAAAATTCCTCTGCAAGTCTAGGGATCCGAGCATGCTGGTACACTTTTTTTAAGGTGAGCTCCCCGATTTTGATTATTGCATGAAATTTGTGCTAGTGCTGAGAGTATATACGATCATGGTAATATCTACCAGATGCAATGATTTGCCAAATGGGTCATGCAACAGGATAGAGCAAAAATGGAATCTTAAAAGTAAGCTCTGGGAAGTACACTGTTCTACTCAGGCAGCTGCACCCTGCTCTCCAGACACCAGGTGATTAGCAAAGTGATTGCTACAGAGACACCATAGCATATCATGCCACCATAATGACACCGCATGTGAATGACTGTCTTGCTGGGCATGGCTTGGAGTATTTTAATCCACATATTCTAGAACTGGAAGGTGGTTAGAACAGATGACATTGGTTAACCCCAACGTCTTCTTCCATTCCCACTGCCCCTTCTACTCCAGGCTGCTTGCTCTTGACTGACCACAGCTGACACCTGACCAGATCCCTAGAGTCTGTTGTCCAAACTCCAGCCTTGCCACACTGGAAACATGCTCCTAGAGGCATTTATAAAAAAACACATCTTATTGTGTCATGTGGTTGCAACAAAACAGAAATAGCTCTCCCCCCTCCCCTCACCAATTACATGAGTGAAACAATCTCCTTATTATTGCACTCAAGGTTCTCCCCTGGCTGGTTCCCACCAGGCATTCTAACCTGAGCTTCTACCAGAGCTTGAGGTACTCGGGACTCTGCCATTTCTACAATTCCCAGGCACACACTCGTCTGTGCCTTTCCTTCAACAATGCCTTGCCAAGACGATCTCTCCCCCACCCGTCAAGGTCCCAGATAGTCTGGTCGGATTTCAATCACAACGACCTCAGTACTTGGGTTTGAGTCTATTATAGTGCTTTTCTGTCATTCCTGTGGAACTTATTTATGCATGTGTCTTTCCCCCCCATTCAGCTGTGGGCAAGAGCTTGTCCTATCAGTCTTTGCCTCCCCAAGGTGCCCAACCAGCACAATGCTTCCAACACAGAAAAGGCTAAAAATAATAAAATAAAATGGAAAGGGAGAATGAAGTGTGGAGAGAAGGAAGAAAGAATAATATTATTGAAATTATAACCTGCTATCCCTAGTGCTTTGAATCCTGTTTTATAGAATTAGAACTGGGAATCGAGAGGTCTTAAAATACACACTCAGCTCATTTGCTGATCTTAACTAAGTTCAACAAGCACACTTGACCTCCCCGTGCCATGAAAGGTGGTGTTATTCATATTCTTTTTATCACAAAGGAGTCAATATATTGTCAGCTGGACAGCAGTGCCACAGAAGAGGGTGCGAAATAGTGATATCCTTTATTTGTTCAACCAATTTTTTATTAACGGCCCCTTTTTTTCCATTGTTTTGCCTTGCCTGGCTTTTCTGTCTGATTCTCCTGCCTTCACCATAGCTGTACTCCAGGCTAGAGAAGGGCTCCCTTTCCTCAGCATTATTTCCTAGACTTAAAACACAGTTCACTGTTGATGTGCACTTGAAAGGCCAGAGACTGTGTGTAAAATGGGATGTGGACGAGAGGGGAATGAGGAAGGGGAGCACACGAGTAAATGGGCGGCAAAAACCCACTCAGGTCTGGAACGGGGTTGAGAGACTTCCACGAGGCGGGCCAGGAAAATCCCCATGTTGCCAGACCACTAGGCAGTTTTTCCAGAATTACAGCGCTCCTGAGTCCCAACTCTATCCCTCTGCCAATAAAAGTACAAGTGAAGGTGACCCCACAGGCATAGAGATGTAAATACTCGGCAGAAAAACGAGGCCCCTCTTCCATGGAAAGTTTTTTTAGTGTTTAATGGAGAGCAAGGGGAAAACTTATACCAGGGCTCGCAGACCACTGGACCAATAAGGAAGCAGCCTAGATCAGCCCAGTCCAAGTCTGGAGGGACAGAAAACCCCACAAATGTTCCTGACTTAGCCCCGTTCATTCATAACGATGGGTGGGCTTGGCATCATTATCTCCACGCTTCTTCTATTTTTTTTTTCCTTTTCTGATGAAACTTTGCATCCTATTCCATGTGAGGAAATAAGAATTTAAACAATAACGTCATCATCAACAACAACAACAATGAATCATTCTAGAAAGCTCATTCTATGCCAAACCCAGGGCTAAGCCTTAAATGTTGTTGCTCACTTGATTCTCACAGCAGATCTCTGAGCTTGGTATTGACATCCATCCCACTCTCCAGATAAGGACACCAAGCCTCAGAAAGGTAAGATAACCTTCCCAAGTTCACCACCAGCAAGAGACAGAGCCTAGATTTGAACCCAGGCCCATCTGATGCCAGGGACAAAGCTCTTTGCCAAAATATGATGCAATGCCAGACAAAAGCTCACTGCACTGCGGGTTTGGTTTGAAAGGATCTTCCAAATTCCAGACTTAGTTTGTGCTATAAGACCAAAATCACTCGAACCGCCCCTGAAGAGAGCCTATGTCAGCTTTGCAGAGGTTGAAATAACTCTCTGAAGCCCTCAGAAACATTTATAGATGTCTTTAAATAGTAAACAAAGCAAAAGTAAAAAAATTAAAATTAAAAAAAAGTAGTAAAAGCAAATTGGTTTAGTGGAGAAGAAACTGGCTTCACATCCCTGTTCTGACTCTTAGTAACTATGTGACCTCAGGACATTTGCTCTGCCTCTCTTAGCCTCAATAAAGCATGGGTAGAAATAAATTGCTTCAGAGGTAGTATTGGAGAACTTGCCAGCACAATGCTATAAATAAGTTACCTTCCCTTAAAACCGTTCCATCGAGAACATTGTTGTATGGAAAGGCAATTGATCACAACACCTTCTAACAGAAAATAAACAAACAAACAAATCCTGATCACTTCCTTAGTGAGCATCCAAAGAGCTTGAAACAATTGTGATCAATGCGATACGAAAGAATTGTCAAAAACTTATAAAAATCTAAGTGCATATATTAAGGGCAGTATCTCTCTGAACACATCTGGACTACTTCATATTTCCTTTCTCTCCCTCTCTCTCTCTCATGTGCACGCGCGCACGCACACACACACACACACACACACACACGCTGAATCCCAATGTAGCATTACCTCCCTCATTCTCCAACATGTGCCTAACACTTGTTCAGATAATAGATACCTCTTTTCTAGCTATTTAATTTCAACAATAAAAAAATGAGGATTTTGTGGAGATAAGGCACCCCAGACAACCGAAGATGCTGGTAGCTACTTATTTAGTGACAGAGGATTTTTGTGACTTAAAAGTAGAAGACAGCAGACAAGGTCTCCCCTGCTCTCACCACTTGGTTGACTCTAAGACAGGTGGAACTCACTTCTTGAAACACCAAATTTCACGCTGCTTTTTATGAGCAGAAGGGTCCATTTCTACATTACACGTCTGGATTTAAAAGAGGAAATTTAAACCTCAGAATAAGGTTTTTTGCTGAACAAAATGTATGCCAAACTAAGCTCTGACTGACTTCTGGTTTCTGAGTCCCAGCCTCCAAAGTTTTCTCTGGTTTCCAGCACTGGGTCAAACTCACTCTGGCTTGTGCCATTTCCTTCTATGTGACAGTGAGGCGGGAAAGGGACAAGCAGGAAGACCACCTCTACGTCACACTTGGTGGACTCGGGGATCCCCAAAAGAGCCAGAGGATTGTTTTAGATTCATGATCTGAGCGTGACTGGCTCTTATCAGCTGTGCTTCAGGAAAGGCACCACTGTGTTTTCCTAGGCATTTTGGAGGAAAAAAAAAAAAAAATTCCAGCAAGCAGGGGGGAAAAATCATACAAAACAGCGGTAAGTCTGAGCCCTCCTTCCTCAGCCCCATAAAAGCCCATTTTTGAAGGCAGAGGCAAGCCACGCTCTGCTTTCTAACGAAACAATGGAGCGCTTGCATCTTTAATCTAAGCTGCCTACCGGATTCCCTCAATTTCATGACACTGGTCCAGCTTCTCACCTTTCCCTTGAATAGATGAACTGAAGCTTTTCTGACTCCTACACTTTAAAACTATATCCATCACCAGCTAACGGACAGGTTATTCTTGGATCACCGCAGATTCTGGCAAGATGCTGGGCCCAAGCGGACGAGGATAAATGAGAATACAATTATTCGGTTCTGCTTGCCGGGGCCACCGTGCCCGCTGTCATCCTCAAAATTCCCACAGAAATGAGCTCATTCCACTTTAAAACATTGCGGAGCTTAAAAGTTTAAGTCAGGCCAAGTTGATTTTGTGGGGTTTTTCAAGCTTTTACACTGTAATTACATACAGGACTTTGGGCCACCTATTTCCTCCCAACTGTAACATTTTACGTCTTTTTTAAGCATACGTTGAGGTTAGCTTTTTTCTTTCTTTCTTTCTTTTTTTTTTTTAGTACATGTTATGAAATAAGATATGAGCTTGTGCTCAGCTTTAGGTAACTTTCTGCCAAAAGGCTGGACCAACACAAACTAAATATGACTATTTTCTTTATCCAAAGTACAGTTTTGACTATTACATACCCTCTTAATGTACATACATAAAATCAGCTCACAACTAAAGCTCCCTGCAGGTCAACTGAAATCATAACGAGATTTTCCTTTCATATAATGTGATTAACAAATGTTAGCTAACTGAACTCCAAAAAGACTCAAAAGAAAAAAACCAAAATAACTCAAGCAGCACCGAGAAGTAAAATAATTCAACAATCTTTGCATTTTTTTCTTGCTTTTTCACATCTTTTACTAAGCAAATAGCCTGTTCCACTTAATTATAGATATGTGCTCTAGAGGCAAATGAAACGAAGAGGGAGTTCCAGCTCTATCTACTACAATATGAATTTCACAAGCTACAAGACTCCTTCAGCCTCAGTTTCGTGGCCTGTAAAATGGGGGAAAATGGTCTCAAAGGATTTTTGGGAGTGTTAAATGAAATAATGTGGGCTTAGATAAGCACCAGCAAATAAAGTGTTTTGTAAATGTCGCTATTACTGATATTACCTATCTACTAAATATGGCTGCCTTCCAATGAAAGCATAAAATGCCAACCACCCTGACTGCAGTCTGGGATGCTTTGAGATCCATGGACTGCAGTAGATCCCTCAGAAACTTACAAGAATATACACAAATAGAGAAGTGGCCATCCATCTATTCCTTCTCAATTTTATCAAGTCATTACAAATGTTTGGGAAGCACCGACTATGATAGCTTGGGTCCTATAATCCTAAATCTGTGCAAAGGTCAGGAGAACATATCACTAAACCTTTCAGCTCATGGAAGAGCTCAAGACATCTTACGAATAACAAGTGATTGCCAGAGTCAAGACTTCACGTGTTTATAAAGGATTTCTAACAGCTCTCCCTCAAGGCAGATACCTTCAAATATTAGATATAAATAAACTTGCTATCCTTCTGAGCTTAATCAATGCTTTTTAGAGTAAATAATCATTCCCACTTGAATTTCAACTGAGGCATCTTTTCTCTTCCGATTCGTTCTTGTAGCTTCAAAACAGCAAGATTCTAACAACTACCTTATTTTCAGTAAGGCTGTGCTCTCAGAGAAAAGCACTATTTTCCATCCTAACGAGAATACTGAAAAGGGAGACTGCTCTGTGTAGAATTTTTCATAATGCTATTTGGGAACAGTCTGCAAACTGTATATTTAAACTTTATAAGCAGTAATATTGCCAAAGAGAAAAACCGTATTTTCACATGTGGAGCTCTGAGCATATTTAAATGTTACTCAGTGATTTCCCCTAAAATCTTAACAGATTAAGATAAAATAATTTACTCAAATTACACAGATAAGATCAATGAAAAGGGAAGGTTATCACTCCCCAACCCACCCTCCATTCCCCACTACAATTGTAAACATACAATGGAGACAAAATCTAAATGCAAAGCTTCTTTTCAACAGGTCATTTAGTGAAGGATCACTAACTAAACAAGGCAACTCACAAACAAAATCTAAAGAGCCCCTTTCTGGCTCTCTTTTAGTAAAAGGTAACAATATTTACCATCTCAGCAAATGTAATGCATTTTTACCTCTATTTCTGTTGATTCCCTTAAGTCTTCAGAACCTGATAATCATTTGATACAGGCATTCACCTTCACTCATTTATCATTTTGCAACATTGACCTCATCCCTTGTCATGAGCAAGTTTGGGTAGTTTAAACCCAGATGGCTTGGCTTTCACCTAAATTGAGAAGAATCCCTTCTCCAGTTCCATACAGCATGTTGATCTGATAACTAGCAGTCATCTATCACTTTTGGGCTTTGCGTTTGACTGCCTTAATGTTTTTCCAGCAGGGTTTTGTGATGTGTGGTTCTTAACCAAGTTTTGCCAAAAGTGATTGGCATGTAAAACACTGTCAACTTGCTCTTTGTGAGTCCATATTTCATCTCAGAAATTCTTGTTCATATAACTTAATCTCCCCCATGTGGTTACTCATTAGATCTTATCATTAACTATTAAACTAAAATAAATGGAAACAAGTTATTTTTTTTAATCTATTAGCCACTGTCAGTATTAACTAAGCAGCTGACAGCCAAGTGTCATTCTCTGTTAAGGATAGAATGTCCTTTCTGACTCATGTTTCCAGATCAGAAATATAAAGACTGTTTTTGAGATCTTAGGGTATCACAGGCAAAGAAATCCAAGATTACGCTTCGTCCTCATGTTTGTTCTCTGTGACTGTCACCTCTCTTTCCCCTGGTCACATATCTTATCCCTGACCTTTACACGTAAATGTTATCTCATTTTCCCACTAAGACGAGGGAATCAAGGCAGAAAGTGTGATGGCACCTATGATTTGGTGGCAACAGCCATTCCAGGAACAGACAGGGCCAACAATAATTTTATCACTGAGATGATAAAATGGGCCTCACGAAGCCCATCTTAATTTTATTCATATAAGGATGACGTCAAAAATAAGAATCCCAAAGAAATGCAACTGAATTCAATTTGCTAGCTATGTGCAGTTTTATAATGACTAAAAACCATCTTAAAGATCTGGTTATATTATTACATTTAATGGATTCACCTTGTCTAATGGAGTAATGAGCTTCACATTACCTGATCTCCATACTTACCAAGCAGACACACATTATACAAGGGTTGTCTGTGATAAATGGAATCTGGAGGACTTCACCTTCATTTTCACATTTTGCAACAGAACCTGAAGCGAAGGGGAAAATTAAATCTCACTTAGCAGCATTATTGCAAACATTTAAATTTTTACACTAATCCTTTTTGAAGCAACTACCCAAATTCAGAAATCTCTAATAAGTTTTAAATTATCAAACTCAACAAAACCAAATCCCCCCTAAAAAATAATTATTTTAAATAGTATTGAGGTTTAAAAAAAAAAAAAAGACTGCCATATATAGATTCTCTGCTCTCGGATGACTTAAGTACAAATCCAAGTATTTCACTGAATCTTTAGTACTACTCCTTGATGAAAGTATTTCAACTAAACACATTCCCCATATGCGAAAAAAAAAATTCAAAGTGGACATTAGGGCAGAACCCAATTCAGGACTGCAGCAATGAACAGGTCTTTATATGAATCTGCCTCATATTATCTTGAGTTTAAATCACTTTTTGAAACAATCTTCTCTCCTCCTCTCTTAGATATTGACTCAATATTTTCTTTTCTGCACCAGGTGTCAGTAAAGTATGTCCTTCAGAATAGTAGCTGAGGTCTTCACCTGCCTGAAAGCATATCATTATTATATCCTGCTGGTATTACCCTTTTAAAATATGACAGTTTCTTTAAATTCAAAGTCTGAAGTGCCAGTGTTTTAAAAAGCACTCCTCACACAGAAGCTATATCGGAACCTTATAGAGTGAGAAAGAAGGAGATGTGGAAAACGGCGCAATTGTTTTTCCTTGGCACGCACAGGAAGAGAAGAGACCAAAACGAGGGTTGGGGAAAACAATAAAAATAAAGAAATCTCTCAAATTCAAGTAGAATTTCTATTATCACTATACTGATATTAACAGTCCTCCACCCCTCGACCTACTCACTGCCTTCCCACCCTTTAACACGGCGGGCTCCGCTTCATCCCCACCGGCCCGCGGGTGGCCGGCGCCCAGGTGCTCGCTCCCCACCCTCCAGTCCCCCGGGCGAGCCAGTGCCTCGCCTCCCAGGTACCAAGGCTGCGTCCCGGAGGGCTGGTCCCTCCCGCCCCCTCCCCTACCTGTCAAGAAGGAGGAAGCCAGAGACATGGGGACCCCCGAGCAATTGAGCAGCAGCAAGACGCAGCAGGTAATCCCGGGCGAGCGCCGGCAGGGACGCTCAGCCAGAGCCCTGACGCCGGAGAACCAGAGCATCGTCACCTGGAGGGAATCCCGGGCGACTGCAGGTCCCGCGCCGCCGCCTCTGCTCCGCTACCGCCGCTCGCAGTCAAAAAGGGCTCTCAGCCTGAGAGTCGNCGTGTCTCCACGGCCCGGCGCGCTCGGTGCCTCCTCCCTTTCTCGGGAAAACCCTCCCTTGACGGGGAATGCCACACCGCTTCTGCTCAGGCCCGGGTGCCCCAACCCTATGAGAGAGCAGAAAATGGGGCGAAGGGGCACCTCACCACCCAGCTTTGGGAAGGAGCGACAAACGGGGCGCAGGAGGGGGCCAGCAACTTTCCACTCCCCGCTTTGCTTCCCTCTGGCGGGGACGCGACAGCGGACTGCCGGGCTGAGCGGACACACGGGCGAGGCACCTTGGACATCAGTGTTCACTGCTTAAGTGTCTGCTCGTCATGACATTAGGAAGGACAGAAGTTGAAACGACACGCAAGGTCGATTAGTAAAAGTACAGAGGCGAACGCTTTTCGCCCTTAAAAAAGAAGTACAGTCGCTCCCAAACTCCTCCCTTCCAACCTCAGGCGCACAGGGGCGGGGAGGTGCCGTTTGACTAATTCATTCACCCGCGAAAGAGGGAGGGACGCGCCGGGCGGCTAATCTCTGGCGGGGGTGTGGGGGCGCCACCGCGGCCTCCGCAGCTTGGTGCTCTGTCGCCGCCGCAGCCGCGCTGCGCCTTTCCTGCCCTATGGCCCTGGGTGTCGGCGAGTCCGACACGCCCCGCGGATACCTCCGTCTGAATCGCGGCCTTCTGCCCAAGCAGTAGCACCCTCTGCTCAAAGAGAGGGTGCAATGGAGAAGAATTTTTGTAACCAAATTGTGAAGGCGCGGGGTGGGATTTAGGGGACATTTAGCAAATGCTGGAATCTGATAATCAGCTGTCCTCGGAGCTCCCCTTGGGTTGCCGGCTACCTCTCCCCAGAATGGAAACCAGGTCCCGCGCGCCTCTCCTCGCTGCAGATCCGCCGGGGTGGATCCCCAAGACAATCTGACTAGCCAACGACTTTTCTCAGCGGGACGCACTTAGCAGCGTCACGGAAAAGAGGGTTGTTTGCAGCCCCAGAAACCATACTTTTGAAAATAAATTAGTTTGTTTGCTAACACATTTAGTCTAGTTCCATCTTATCCCCTCCGCACTTGGGGCAGGGGAGTGGGGGGTGCTGTTTATTTGTTTTCATGTTTTAATACAGCATTGCCAACGGGCTGCAAGGCAAGGAGCTGATTGGAGCACATTGCTCCGACAGCGAAAAAATAAGGGAAGGGAAAGCTGTCATTAGTCTAGCACGCTTCATTTCCCTCTCAAAATAGGTTTCTAGTGTAAAACTTAAATTAAAAGAAAAGAAAGATGATATGTGGCTCTTTTGGGGGTCACCCTCCCCTCCAGACAACCTGCCATGGCCAGGCAGCTTCTTGAAAATCAGAGTGTGTTTTACGTGTTTAGCCATAAAAAAATTGTAAAAAAAAAAAAAAATCCTCTAAACCCAATCTTACCTTCCTATTCATAGTGGCTGATTAAAAAATAAAATGAAAACTTTTCTTACTAGATAAGTACAATACGGTGAAACCACTGTCTTCTCAATCTAAAAAGATTCTCTCTGCATGGGGTTTTTAGAAAAAGCTGTTAATCACAACTTAACTAGGGAGAAAAGAATAATGGGGACACTGAGACCTTTTATTGCTGCAGACTTGAGCAGTAGATTTGGATAAACACACATTAAGGAACCAGAGGAAATTTGAAGAAGGCGAGTGAGTTGCTCCGAGGTGCCTTCCCTGGCACCAGCTACACACCCTCAAAGGTTTGCATGAGAAAGTCCTTCATGATGGAATCTAGGTGTGTGTGGCCTTTGTTAACCAGGGGCATGGTGCTTAGGGATGCATCGACACTCTCCCTGTAGGTGCAAATCCCAAAACCACCTGGAAAACATTTTCATCTGCCTGGAAGTTTACGAATGGGAAAGATGAACAGAAACCTTTGGCAAACCTGTCTCCTCTTCCTGTTTGTTCTAATCTGCTGCCACCAATGATTTCCCTTGCTGCCTTCTCAGCAAATGGGGCCTACTTCTATAACAGCATCCCACTTCCCGAAGGGCTTACCAGAATGTTCCTGCACACATTCACTGCTGCTGCCACTACCCCTTCAAGTGATAGTCTATCAGCTGCCAGTTGGTATCTACACAAAGCTGAGATATTTCAGGGTCTGAAAAGAAAGAAAAGAAGGCCTCACAGAATGACACATAAATCTGCTTTCTATGACTAAAACAAATGGTGGTACCATCCAAATCCCAAAATGCTCTTGACCGAAATCGAAAGAAGACAATGAGTGTTTGGCTTTGTTTACAACGTTTTTCAAGGAGAAGGAGGTAATGGGGCTCAAAGACCATTGCTTAACTCGCGGCCCATTCCATTCTCAGTTAGATAAAGCGCTGTCTCATCCTCTTTAAAATAAAATATATCCCCTAATCTTACTAAAAGGAAATCGGGCCTGTGGTAGGTGAAATTCTCCTCATCTCTTGCAAAACTATGATACTGAAGTTGCAGTGAAAAATCTAACTAATATATAATTTAGCAAAAGAGATGACATCAGCCCAGCATCTAAAAATAGAAATAAATAGATCCATCAAAAAGGCAGCAGGGTAAAGGAATTGTGATACCAACCACTAGGGAGGGCCGAAAGTATTCCATAACTGTGTGAGAGTTTTGCTTTGTTAAAGACATCAGGCTAGCATGTTAGACTTGATAAGGATAAGGGGTTGGTGCTACTAAGGAGTTTACCATCTAGTGAAGGAGATAAAGCATGTTTGTAATGAACACAGTACAAGGTAGCAATGAATGTGGTAGTTTCCCCTTATCTGCAGACTCTCACTGGGTCCGAAAACCACAGATAGTACTAAGCCCTATATATACTCTGTTTTCTTCCTACACATACCTATAGCAAAGCTTAATTTACATTAGGCCCAGTAAGAGATTAGCCGTAACTAATAATAAAATCAAACAATTATAACAGTATACTATCATAAAATTTTGTGAATCTGCACTCTGTCTCAATATATCTTATATTACTATACTCACCCTTCCTGTGATGAGGTGGGATGATAAAACACCTTTTGTGATGAGATGATGAAGCTCAGCTCGGGGAATGACACAGGCTTTGTGACTTAGGCGACTACTGACCATCTGATGATTCCTCAGAAGGAGGGATCCCCTGCTTCCGGATCTCAATTGACCGCTGGCAACGGAAGCCGCAGAGAGCGAAACCACAGATCAAGGGGCATTACTGTGTAAAAGGAGGAGATAACATGCCCTGCTGTGGAAGTTTAAAGGAAGAAGAAATTAAGCTTCCCGGGGGACTTGGCACAGGAGAGACGCCTTGAAAAAGGGGGTAGTCTTAGTAGGGGAGGTGCAATCTGGCAAGGACAGAGAGTCACAGCCAGGAGAATGGGGAGTGCCACCCAATTGGCTCTATCTGTCGGCTGAGCAGGAGCTGTGAGAAGCCTGAGAAATAGTGAGGAAATCATGAGAAATGAGAAATAGGGAGGAATCTACAGGCAGCAGTTAAAGACTCCACCACCAGATGAGCAATATGAAGTTTACCATGGAGGAGGTGTTTAATTCTTTAAAACAACCAGACTTAAAAAAATAAGTAAATGAATAAAAACTAAATAAAATAAAACAACCAGACTACATTTCTTTAGAAAGGAAATTATTTCTGTGGTATATTCAGCAATCTGCACAGGTAGTCATTATTAATCATGATATGGGAGAGCACCATTTCCACTACATCTGTATTAAAGGGTTTGGGCGATTCAATGCATAATACACATGAATCTGTTTCTCAACCTCTTTAGCAATGGCTATTTAATTCTGCTTGGGATGAAAGTACAAATGCTGCTTTTAACTATTTTTTTAAGCACTGGAGATCTTAGATATCATATAAGCCAACTTCCTGCCCTTTCACTTTAAAAATGAGAATCTGAGAGCTAAGAGATAAATGACTTTCCCAAGGTCACACAGCAAGTTAATGGCACAGCCCATTTAAACAGAGTTCCTCTGGTTCTCGGACATGGTGCTTTCCATTACAAATGTTCTGCCTTCTTAAGTCATAGGAATTATAGGAAAGCACCATTGGATGTTTTAGATACGATGAAAATTAAAATTAGAGTTGATGCAATACTCAAAAATCTATTAAACTCAACTGCCAGCAGTAACACAAATTCGAAGACCATAAAAAGCAGACCATAACTTAGCTGTACAGTAAATATACTCTTAGTTCACTAGACTAAAATGTTGAAGAACTAACTGCACTCTCTTCTGGGCTTTGCCACTGGTTGCTTAGTTTCTGGTCCTTCAGAAAGGGGTGGGTACCATTGCAGCTGGTGAGAAGTCCTCGGGATTCTGCCAGAGGGCTCTCCTGTCATTGCAAGAAGTCAGAGGCTCTGAAATTACTTTTTTATGGCAGTGGGGAGAATGGGAACAATGAACAATGACAAAAGCATCCTTTCGGTGTTCCTGTTCAATTTTATTTAAATGATCATTAAGATTGAACTGCTGAATGATTAACCGTACCTTTTCTCAATTAATCATGTTTTTCATTATTTGTAACCTTAAAGCTCTTTTCATATGACTATACTCACTAATGAGTGTATCCATTTCTTTTTTTTTTTTAATGTTTTATTTATTTCTGGGAGAGAGAGAGAGAGACAGTGTGAGCAGGGGAGGGTCAGAGAGAGAGGGAGTCACAGACTGAAACAGGCTCCAGGCTCTGAGCTGGCTGTCAGCACAGAGCCTGACGCGGGGCTCGAACCCACGAACTGTGAGATCATGACCTAAGCGAAAGTCGGACACTTAACTGACTAAGCCACCCAGGCGCCCCAAAGAGTGTATCCATTTCTAAAGCATGGAATTTTGATAAAGATGATAGGACAGCATTTTGAGACACAGTTGCATCAAAATAACAAAATCACTTTTTTCCCTTTTTCTTTTTTTTTGGTTTATTTATTTATTCTGAGAGAGACAGAGAGAATGCAAGCAAGGGAGGGGCAGAAAGAGAGAGAGAGAATCTCAGGCAGGCTGCTCAGCCAGCTGCAGAGCCAGACTCCTCAAGTCCTAAACTCCCCCAGATGAGCCAAAATCAAAAGTCAGACATTTAACCGATTGAGCCACCTGGGCACCCCATTTTTAATTTTTGAAATAATATCGTAGTACATAAACTCTGTTACTCCTCCCTGGCTCTCACCCACCTCCAACCTTACCAATCCCTGCCTCAGGGATGATGGTACCTCATGAGTAATGAGGTTAAGGTTTGCCTGTTTCACATAACACTTGTTCATTTAAATGTCCATGAGCCAACACACCCACTTTGGAGTGTCATAGATTCTCTAGTTCTACAAGTACAACAAAAGCAACTATTTTTCAAAGATTTTTTTAAATTTCCATCAATTGCTAAAATATTTAATAAATCAGTCATTTTGATATTGCAGATTATAAACATCAGACATCAATTTGACTCCATCACGAGGTAGGCACCATGTTGCTCATTTATAGAGAATGATCTTTGAAAAAGGGTCCTCTTCCCCATGTTCTATCTGGGAAGTCACTCCCCAAACCAACTTTGCCCAATCACCAGCTTCACTGGTGCCAAAGCCGCAGCCCTAGCTGTCTATCGGAAGTGGGGGATAGTTGAAGGAATCACAACACAAACCATAGGCACTAGAATGTTAAGCTAATGTCCTGCTCATTTTGTTCTTGACTTTATGAGCTCTCCTACAAGACTTCAAATCAGTCTCACTGAACAGTTCAAATCAGTTCAA
Organism: Crocuta crocuta; assembly: GCF_008692635.1. Classification (NCBI taxonomy): domain Eukaryota; kingdom Metazoa; phylum Chordata; class Mammalia; order Carnivora; family Hyaenidae; genus Crocuta; species Crocuta crocuta. Next base: position 3,390,670 of record NW_027532002.1, read on the forward strand.
ACATCAACACAGCAGAGAATATCGTGAGATTCCTCACAATTTTCCCACAATTTTCGGGATGATCTACAGACTCGGAGAAAAACTGTTCAGTACGATCTGCGTAACAATGTATACCACCAGGATGCTAGCTGACATGGACAGAGACAGGCAGGGACTCTTGGCCGGCCTCCAGTCTCCATTCTTCCTCCACACAGAACCCCTAACCTGTGCAGTGCACGCATGGCTTGTCAGCAACAAACACCACTTTCCTGGGCCTCTCGCAGATAGTGACCCCATGACGAACTTGTGGCCCATAGGATAGAGTGGATAGAATCTTTAGAGGAGGGGCACATTCTTCCTCCTCCCCTTCCTTCTTCCTGATGTCTGGAATATAAGCATAAATACTGCCTCTGGAGCTCCAGCAACCACTTTGTCCCAGGAAAAGAGATTTAATGGGGGGAAAAAAAAACAGCTTTAAGGACAAAGGACAGCAAGAAAGAAGATGGAAGATTAAACTCTGATAGGAAATGCAAAATGAGCCCTGGGTTAACTACCTCCGACTTTCCTGAATCTGAGAGGAAAAGCGGAATCTGTCTTTTTAGTTTTATGTTTCCTTGTTACCTTCAACTAAACGTAAAATCTTCTGAAATACTTAGAACTCAAAACAAAGAATCAGTGCCCAACAAAAAGCATTCATTATTTAATTAATCTGTTATTTAAAGATTGAAGCACTTTCAGAGCCAAAGAACAGATTTAGGATTTCAATCACTACAGGGCCTGTTTACTTATTTCTAATGAGTTTTAGGAAATTCAGGGGAACTTATTCTTTTAAAAAACAACTTTTAAATATTTATACTTTATAGCAGCATTATTCACAGTAGCCAAAAGGTAGAAGCACCCCAAGTGTTCATCAATGGATGAATGGATAAACAAAAATGTAGTAGATACATAAAATAGAATATTATTCAGCCTTAAAAAGGAAGGGGATTCTGACATGTGCTACAACATGGATGAGCCTCAAGGACATTATGCGAGTTGAAATAAGCCTGTCACAAGAATAGCACCACACAGTTCCACTTACAAGAAGTGCCTAGAGTAGTGAAATTTATAGAGACAGAAAGTATACAGTGGTAATCGCCAGGGGCTGAGGGGAGGAGGAAATCAGAGTTGTTTAATAGGCAGAGTTTTAGTTTTACAAGATGGAAAGAGTTCTAGAGATTAGTTACACAACAACGTGAATGCACGTAACACTACTAAACTGTACACTTAAAAATGGTTAAGATGGGGCACCTGGGGGGGCCCAGTCAGTTAAGCATCTGACACTTGGTTTCACCTCAGGTCATGACGCCAGGGTTGTGGGATCGATCCCCGTGTTGTGCTCCTTGCCAAGCATGGAACCTGCTTGGGATTCGCTCTTTCTCTCTCCCTCTGTCCCTCCCCAGCTAGTACAGGCTTGTGTGCTTGCTCTCTCGCTCTCGCTCTCATTCCCTCTCTCTCTCTCTCAAAAAAATAGAAATTGCATAAATGATTTTATGCTATGTCTATTTTACCACAATTAAAATGTTCAAGATAATTTTCTTAAAAAACAGCTTTGATATTTTCTTCTTCATTACCAAATTAATGAAACTGCTGGCCCCAAAAGTAGGAAATACAGATTATCAAAGAAAGAAAACAGTGTACTGTTTTATAATCTTATTAAAGTGACTGGCTTTGTGCTAAGCAGTTTACATATGACCTCATTCAGTTCACCCAACAAGCTTATGAGGCGGTACTGTTGTTAGCCCCATCTTATGTTTGAGAGAAATTAAGCACCAAAGAGTAAATAAATTGTTCAAGGTCATACAACAGGGAGTTGGTTGAGCTACGACTAGTATCCAGGCAGACCAACTCTGGCGCCCATGCTCTTACTAATCATGCTATTGTGAATGTTTTTGTCAGTAAGTATTCTTTGGCTACATCATTTTAAATAATTACATCATATTCTATTTTATGAAAGTACTATAATTCTCTTAAATAATCTTCCATCTAAGCTGTTCCCAGTTTTTTCCTACTATGAGAGATGCTTGGGCGAACATTCTGTTAGCATTCATATTTATTTCCTTGAGGATACATTCATTAACTGGAAGACCAAAGCCATGTGCATTAAGACTTTTGAATCCTATTTTTACACATGCTTAATCAAGGATTATTTTCCCTTTTGGTCTTAGAAGTTTTCTATGCCAGACTAATGTACTTGCTTCTGTAGGAGCATCGGGAGCTCTGAGCCATTTCTCGGTGTTATCTTAATAGACGTTTGTAGATGCAGAGGATATACAATTAATTTAAGGCTTGTTAAAAATAAAACACATCCCATTGACTATCTAGACTTCATTGATTGTGTGGCGTAAATATTTATTTAAGGAGATCTTAAACCAAACAATAGTGACTTATTTGACCACTATCAGCATTGAGGCACAGTATCAAGTGCCTGTGAGCTGGAAGATAGCAATCAGTTCCTCCCCATTTTCCCTTCAATCCCTTCCTAAAAGCATCCTCATTCAACTTGAATTTGCAGTAGCTTTTCCTTCCCCAAGCCAGACTTTCCAGTACCTCCCGTCGGAAAGACAGGAATCATATTAATGAACAATTGCAGCATCTCTCCAAAGGCAGCAAAATAAAAATTTCCAGTGCCCGAGATTTCATCCATCAAAACTATCCCATTAACTCGAGCTTAATTTATAGTAGTTTGCTACCCATGAGATTAGTTAGTGGTCATTACGGAATGAAGAAAACTAATTTCACTAATGTGGCAAGTATTCAAAGGGAATCCTTTGAAACTAATCCAGTGACTTAGTATCTGGTCCTAGTTCTGCCACTTGACATTTGAATGATTTGAGGCAAATTAATTAACTTTGTAAGGCTCAGTTTCTCCACCTAATATGTGGGCGAAATAGCATCACCTCTGCTTGCTTGTCAAGATTGGATATGAAATCATTTTAGGAAGTGCTGCATTAAAAAAAGTAACTGAAAACTAGAGATATGGGATATGAAAGGACCCTCAGAAAGCATCTAATTCTACTCCATCATACAAACTCTTCCACTGAGGGTCAAATACATTAAGTAACTTGTCCAAAGCTGTACTGGACATGACTTTTTTTCCAGAAGAGCAAAGATCTTCTTTGGGAAATATTCTTCAAAATATATGGTCTTACTGAAGTCTGCCAAACATTATTAGCTTCCCTCTCCCCGCCCTCTCACATACCCTTCCTGCAAACAGGGAGATCATGAGGCCCAAGCTGGGCCAATTATAACTTCTCATCCCCCTGACCACATTCATTGGTCGGACACTGAAAACATGACTCCAGCTCTTCTGGATTTTTCAAACTTCAGCTGAGGGGAAAGTACATTTTGTTCTCTGTTTGAAATCTGCCTTGAATAGTTGGCCTTGAATAATTGTTGGCCAACATAGAGATTATCGATGAGAATAATTGCAAAGTTAATATACCAATATCTAAGTACCTGCTATCATCAATGCCTGAACCTAACGCACTAAAACTAAAGGTAGATAATTTGGGACGTTAGAGAAAGATCTGCAGAGGAGGAAAGAGACTGGTCTTGCCAGACCCCTCAGATCCAGGATAGAAATACCAGGAGCCTGTTTCCCCACCTGGGCTTACCCTTATCTTCACAATCTATGTCAGTCTTTGCAAGCCTAGCAATCAATCTTAAGGCCATTCAAAGCAGTAAATCCACATCTATTGAAAAACTACTAGGGGCTCCTGGGTGGTTCAGTTAGCTAAGTGTCTGACTTCGCTCAGGTCATGATCTCGCAGTTCATGAGTTCGAGCCCTGCAAAGGGCTCTGTGCTGATGGTGCAGAGCCTGGAGCCTGCTTCGGATTCTCTGACACCTTCTCTGTCTGCCCCTCTCCCATTCATGCTCTGTCTCTCTCAAAAATAAACAAACATTAAAAAATTAAATAAAAAAAGACGACTGTGTTCATAACAGGTACTCTGTTCCCCCTGAAGTTACCATACTTTCATTTTCTTCTCGTTCAAGTTGCCGTAATTTCCACTACTCTGAGACATTATATTCCTTAGAATATAGAGACATACAGAGCTGTCACTTATATTTAGCTATTTAAACATTTTTTTAACGTTTATTTATTTTTGAGAGAGAGAGAAAGAGCATGAGCAAAGGAGGGGCAGAGAGAGAGGGAAACACAGAATCTGAAGCAGGCTCCAGGCTTCCAGCTGTCAGCACGGAGCCCGATGTGGGACTCAAACCCACAAACTGCGAGATCATGACCTGAGCCAAAGTCAGACACTTAACCGACTGAGCCACCCAAGCATCCCTGTATTTAGCTATTTAAATGTATATATTTTATTTGCGTAAATCGGAGTAGAGGAGAACCCAACACCTTCACTGAATATTTTAATTGATGTGGGGAAAAAAATCAATCCCAAACAGAGAATCGAGTTCCACTGTATTTCTCATTCCCAGTGAGGTTTATGATGGAAATAACTGCTGGGCATTAGCTATTGTACTACTGACAAATGCCATTAAGTGGACCCCAAACAAAACAAACAAGTAAATGGCAGTCTATTTATGGGTCACTTTATTCTTTACTGCTATAAATAGCTTGTCTTTGGGCATTATAATAGGTCTTTGCTCTGTATCACATGTGAATGTGTTACTTTTTGCTACTCAACGTCTGGACGCTCTGATAAGCATAAGCATAAATGAATTCCAAGTCCAAGTGATGTGAAAAGATGCTTTTTTGTTTTAAAATGTGTTATTGGGTCTCCTGCTCTACTCTTCCATGTGCTGAATTCCCTAGATGACAGAAGAGTCAGTATGAAAAACCTGAAAAAGTGGTAAGTATAATTTTAACAAGTTTTTCTCAAGTTAATATCATCATTACTCTCCCTTAGAGTTTGGAAAATAATTCTCACGATGTCTAAATTACTCTTTGATTGAAGGCAAAATTCCTTCAGGTTTTTCTGGCAATAAGCACTTCATAATCCAGCCTGGGTGAAGGAATAGAATATTCTGGTACATTCAGTGTTCTAGTTGATAAAATATTTTAGATGGAATATATAGTATACTGATTCTCAAAGCACTGGGAAACAATAAAATATAATTAATATGCTATGAATTAAATTTTTATTTTGATGATTCAAAGGAACTTCAAGATTTTCAAATTCCTTGAAAGTCCTTGAAACAACAGTGGTTGCTGAAGCAGCAGCATCTGTATCACCCAGGAGATTGTTAGAAATACTGACTCTTAGACCCCATCCCAGAGTCACTGAATTAGAATCTGCCTTTCAACAAGGTCCCCAGGTGAGTAGTATCTACATTAAAGTTTGAGAAGCACTGTTAGTGCCACAGGATGGTCAATTTAAATTTTTTTAAACGTTGACTTATTTCTGAGACAGAGAGACCACTAGTAAGGGAGAGGCAGAGAGAGAGGGAGACACAGAATCTGAAGCAGGCTCCAGGCTCAAGCTCTCAGCACAGCTCATGAACCATAAGATCATGACCTGAGCCGAAGTTGGACGCTCAACCGAATGAGCCACCCAGGTGCCCCAGGATGGTCAATTTAAACATGACCTGTGTAGCATGAATAGAGCATAAGTGTGCCCAAATTTTAATCAATTAATTAATAGGGTTTTCATTGGTAAAAGCAAGACACGGCACTTTGTATTGTAGTTTACGATGTTAATTCGTTAAGTTTGGCTTGAACAGAAAGAACTTAATTTACAAATGGACAAAGATTTGGACCCCAGTAATAAAGACCTGACTCACTTATATAAGTGAACATTTCTGCTATAGCATCTTCATTTGAGGAGCCCAGATTTCCAAAACACTGGCTCAAGGTAAGCAGCATTTACCATGTGCAAACAGAAGCTCTTTGTGACCGCTGTTCCTGTTTGGTCAGCTCCATTGCATATGCTTTTATATTTGGGAAAGATGGAAAGATAATTTGTGGGATAGTGTGTTATGAGACTGTGGAATGTGAGTGGCACAGATTCTGAACAATTGTGTATTTGATTTCCTCACATACTGTGAAATGGGGATAATAATACTGATGCTATCTTTTATGTGGATTAAATGCAATGGCATATCCCAAGCCACTAACTCGGTGCCTGGCACATGGTGCAGTCTCAATGTGACATTTCTACGTTTCTGTGTGTGGAGTTTGTCGTATTTTATGTTTCATTAACCCCCTTTTAGAGATAATGTTTTGAAATGCGTTTCAGAACTGTTTTATCTAGGGCAGAAGCATTTAAAACCTGTAAGGGGGAGGAACTAGTGGCTGTTGAGGCGGCTAAGGACACAGCGCCCAGCCGCCCTGAGCCAAGGATTGAGCGCTTTGCTTCGAAGGCCCTGTAGGTGGCAGCACTGAGACCGCCGCAGCCCGCAGCCCAGCGCGTGGCGATTTAAGAAGCGCTGGCCGAGAGCTGGTGAGTGGGTAAGCCAGGTCATCTGCCAGAACCCCGAACGTGCAAAGGGTTTGCTCCCACGTATGGAGAAACTGTTCTTTCCACTACCTGTCAAGATTTCCTTTTCCCTTCTCTCCCAGCCTAGCTTCTCTTTCTGTGTTTACATTTGATTGGCTTCCCTATTAGGTTGAGTCTGAACTTTTCTATACTTTCTGAACTCAGAAAAGTGACATTCCATTCTCTTTCTGACCAGTTCCTTTTGATTCACACCCAAATATTTTGGAGTGGTCTTTTGAGAATGGCTCCTTCTTCTCCTGATCATCCTGAGGCACTCCTGCCCCCATCCCCACCCAGTTTTTGGCAAACCATATATAATAAACCGTAAACCGGATATAATAAGTGTCATGCACCATTCTAAGCACGTTAGGTAGCTTTACTCATTCAGTCCTTAAAACCATGCCACGAGAGAGGTCGTATTGTCATTAACTTGCTCAAAGTCACACTGTAAACCAGGGTTCAAACACAGGCATCCTGGTTCTTCAATTGGTGTTTTTAACACCACACTGAGCTGCCTCTTAAGGAAAGATTGTAAAAGAAAATTTTAAAGACTTTAGGTAACTGCCTGCAAATTGAAGAGATCTCAAAAACAAAATAAGTCTCCATTCTTCTGGAGAGTTCCCCAAACGCAGATAGTAACTCTTCTGGCCCACAAATAGGCAAGCTAATGGACTCAGCAATGGCTTAATTTGGGCTTTAACCAAAGCAGCAGGAAGATGAGAGAGGCCGGGTGTGGCAACCAAACAGTGAGTCCCATTCAGAAGTGTCTGGAAAAGCAAGAAGTTTCCTTTTCACAGGTCAGGAGTAAAGCCACACCCAGTCTGATTAATGTCAAGTCCTGACCTATAGGGTTGACTCTGTGTCCTCAATCCCATCACACCGCTGCGGGAGAGCCTTCTCTTACTTTCCCTAGGGAAACCTAAACCAGAGGTAGGGTGGAGTAAAATTCTTTTATGGTCTTTGAACTCCAACAGACCAGGGTTCAAATTTGTATTTCTGTGCTTACATGAGGATATGTAACTTCATGGATGATAAACCCATTTCTTTGTCTGTAAAATGGATCTCTTGGCGGTACCTGCCCCAGAATAACACAGGATAATCCAGACAGAGCTGCAGACATGGTGAGAGCTTCTCCTGGGCTTTTGCAGTAATACTCTCAATGGCTTCCATTTCCAGCTTCTATCTATCTGGTTAAAACAGAGACCACACTCCCAACCTCCTGCCAGATCAATTGCTCTGATGTAGAGCAGCGTGCTGTCATTGCTTTGTTCACAGACCTTCACTAGCTCCCACGGCTCAGAAAAGGACAGTTAAACTCTTTACACTGACCATCTGAGTTTGCTGCGTGTCCCTCTCCAGCCACTCTCCTAGCCACTAGCCACATGAGACTGTTTAAATTCATTAAAATTAAATTTAAAATTCTCTCCTCAGTCACACTGGCCTCATTGTCAGCGCTCTGTAGCCACACGAGTTGGACAGCACAGATTATAGCACATTTCCATCATTACAGAAGGTTTAGCGAGACCTTGCTAGCCTAGAGCGAAAGTCTAAATCCTAACCATCCTCAGGGACCAACCCAAATGTCACTGACGCCACAAAGCCACTTATGTGCCTCCCCAGCTGCAAGTTATCTTTCCCAAAGCAGCAGAGATTCCAGGAGCCATGACTCACCCAGCTGACTGGTGACCACTGAGACAGCCAATGTCCCAGGCCACATGTCACTTCAGCTAAAGAGGCTCTTTGGTTTCTGAGCCACGTGTGGTAGACAGGTGGGCACAGAGGCTGGGAACACCAAAGGATAGGACATTTAATCTTTGTTTTACGTAAGTTTAGAGCACCTGTTCTATCCGGCAGTTTTAGGAAGTTTACATACACTATCTTCTTTGACTCCTTCAACTCTCTCAAGTAGATATCATTATCCGTATCCTACAGATGAGAAACTGGAAAACACTGTGGTTGAGAAAGTTGCCCAAGATAGGGTATGCTTGGTGTGCTCAATCCCAGGGAGCAATCAAGCCAAATGCAGAATCCAGATCTTTGTGACTCAAAGTCGGGGCTTGTTCCATACACAAGCAGCCTGCCCCCAAGCCTGTCACAAGGGTGTCTTCATTGCTTTCAAGCTAGTAAACCATTGCAGGCAGAGCTGAGGAAGAAGGGGTATAAAGAGGGTGGATATCCCTGAAAAACTGAGAATATCATGAGTAGAATTGTCCAAGCCTTTTATTCATGGGGAATGTGTTATCTCATTTTCATCTCATTTCTTAATTCTCTGAAGTCCTAGAAGAGGAAGATTAAGTCACTGTGCGCGCGCGCGCGTGCGTGTGTGTGTGTGTGTGTGTGTGGTTTTATTACATGTATGCAGGGCATAGGAAAAGAAGTTAGGGGATGTGAAACAGTGAAAACACAAAACAAAACAAAAATCTTTTGATATCTCTTCATTGGTGTCTGAAAACAATTTACAGTATTAGGTAGAACCATAGGAAATTGCTACATTTGTTAAGTCAAAATGGTTTAACACTGGCACTTTCCTATGGTTCAACCTAATAATATTTTTATCAATTATCAATTAGTTTATTAATTTTACTCTCGATTGTTATCAATTAGAAACAATGGCTTTTTAGGGGTCTAGCCCTGAATTTAGCTCAATCCAAGTATGAAAGCTTCAAAAACCCCCGTCAGACATATCTGGGGCACAGAGGTAGTTTCCTCTGCCTACAACCTTCCAGAACTTGAAAACTGGGAAACCAGGCTACTTTCTGAGCCTTCCGCCCTATGGGAGCCATAAATCATCTAAGTAGAGATATAAAAATCCTCTCAAGGAGACTGAGAGGCTGCCCCAGGTAGCTCCTAGCTGAGGACATTAACATATCTAAGGAAAGAATGTGGATATCAAAAGGGGAAGCGTGAGGGGGTGACTTGGAAAGGGGGAACAGAAGCAAGCCCTGGCTTCCCGGCTTGCAGGGATATCTCTCCTGGTGGAGACAGATGAACAACAATGCCATTAAGATAAGCAAACTTGGCTCCCTGGCAACCCTGGCTTTCTTTAGGGATTTTTCTGAAGGGGAAGGAATTCCTTGTTTTCTGCTAGCCACCCCTAAAACTGCAGCAGTGATGTTAAGGTGACATAAGGTGAGCAATAAGGCAATTCATACCCCAGTTTCCCACGCAGGCCCCAGTCTCTTCCAGTCTCCTTTCCTGAACAATATCTGATTCAGAAGGGTCAAAATGAAAGTGGGTCTTACTTGTGTGAGAACCAGGTGTAGAACCAGAGAGAAAGTTAGATTCCCAGAATAGTTATGTCAGGGTGAAGAACCTATGATTCCAAATGTGTTTGGCTAAATTTTTATGTCTGTGCCAGAGGCTAGTACCTTGTGACATTTCACTCCCTATTAAACTGATACCCACAGTTTAATGGACACATTTAGACAACCACCACAAGCCAAATTACCCTGAAAGGTTAACAGCCCCTATCAAAGACAAAACCAAAAGTGAGGAAAAGTCTACCCTTGCAATTGTGAATGGTCACATGTCTTCCGACACAAATGGGTTACTTCTGACCACCAGAAACAACTCGCTCTAAGATAGAAGTGTACATAGAAGTTTTTAAATAGTATATGATATTTATTTTAGCTATCTTTACGAAAAGACTTTCAAGTCTTGTAAGAAAGATCTCCAGAGGCTCAAATCCATTTGGTTAGTCATAAATTGTCCTTGAAATGTGAAACTAATGTTTTTGCTCATTTCACTTAATATTTTTTAAACCTTTACGGCCAAATCATCTCATGTTTGGAACTTTCTAAAAGTCTAGAAACAACTTTAGAATTCAAGTAATACATTTCTGTTACATTTTTCTTTATTTCAACTGTGATGTTTGTAATTTGGTTTTTTTAAAAAATACTCATGGGAGGCCTAGAAGCAGCTTCAATCAACTAACCCACATTCCTAGCCAAAGAACAGATCATTTAAAATATTTGAGAGGTTGAGATGGACCTGTAGTGAAAATACGCAAAAGGCTTCTCTTTGTTTTGTAAGCAAATTTGAATAACAGGGGCCAGCAGTTGTATGTGTGTGTTTTTTTAAATAATACCCAACTCCCAAAAACCCAAAATGCAAGTGAATGTTTAAGTTTGGTTGATATTCAAAAATAACCTCTAAACGAGATAGTCCTCTTTTGAAAGATGAAAAAAATAAATTCCAAGGGAAGGAACTGATGTGGCCAGCAAGGCCTTGGTAAATTCTACAAGGTGCCTTCCTCATTCGCTAGAATTACCTGATGGTATCTGGAGTCTTGGGGTCCTGCCTCCAGCCTGGACCATATCTCAGTCCCCACTGCCACTCTCTCTTCAGACCATCCCTCAGGCTGGTCCATATTTGCAACCCATTTAGCCAGAGATTTCTGTGGATGGTCAGACCACAGGATGGCAGTGATGGTGGACCAGAAGTGACCCGGCTGTCTTTCAGAGGCAGCAATTCCTGTTTACCTCACCTCAGAGCACTTCTAGCCTCACCCCAGCATTTAGCACTGTCTTCACAGGAAGATTGCAAACTATTCAAAGGTTAAGTGTAACAATTTAGGTATCTTTCAATCTCCTTGCTCTAAAACTGAGGTTGTCATATAATCTAGTACAAAACAAAAGGGATTATTTTGAAGCTTGAATACCAGTGGACCTCAGGCAGAATGGACACCTTTAACTGTTCTAGCCTCATGATAATGGAAATAGATACTAGTGTGGATAAAGTTCACTCAGTAAACCAACCTCCTAAGCTTTGTTTTCATTAGATGCAACAAGATACACAGTTGTAGAAAGTGAGTGGGACCAGAATCCTACTTGTGCAAGCTGTGCTCAGAAGGACTCCACTCTTGGTTTAATGATCGGCTGTTGATGTCTTGGAATTCTTAGTAATTTTGAACAAGGGGCCACTCCGCATTTTTATTTTGCGCCAGGCCCTGCCAATTGTATGGTTGAGCCAGATGGTGAGAGTCCACACTTGATTCTTGGGGGCCTTCTAAATCAACAAACAGAACACCTAGGACTTAGACCTATATCCTCTGAGTTCAACTGGTTTTTCACTCAAGGTTTTTGATCATCAGCCTATTTTCCAACTAGATAAAGGCAGCACCTTAAGTAAAACTGCACTGATGATGCAATAAATGCTTGTAGTCATCTTCATTCATGTAAAATACCAGCAAACAGCCAAGTAGCCTGTTTCTGTGGTCTGTGGTCAATTCAGTATGTATGCCAGGCACTGTGTTTGACACTGAAGATAGCAATAAGCGGGAAATCACAGTCTTTGCTTCCAATGGGCTTCTACTTTAGTTGGGAGAAATAAATAATAAATAAAATGGTTAAGTGAATCACATGTGAGAAAGGGACTGACTGTAGGAAAATAAAGAGAAAAGAAGGCAGTGGAGATGTTTTAAGTAGGACGGTGAGGGAAGAACTCAACAAGAAGATACCAGGTAAGCTAAGCTTTGAACGAAATAAAGGTGCAGGCCATGCACTCATAGGCTGAGAAGCATAGGCTGAGAAGACTAGGGCAGGTGTGTGCTGTTGGAGGAATAGCAAAAAGGGAGAGGGGGAGTGAGAAAGGAGGAAAAGATGAAGGCATAGAGGTCATAGAAGCCTGATTTTACACAGATTTGTAGATTGCTGAAAATAATTTACTCTGGTCAGGAAGGGAAGTGATGGAAAAGAGCCTAGAAGTGACAGAACAGGATGGAAAAGGACTCTTCTGGCTCTTGTGTGGAAGGGCAAAGGCAAGTAGGATGAAACCGGAAGACCAGATAGGAGAGTATGGCAACCATGCACATAAAGGGGCTCATGGCTTGGACCATGAGGACCAGAGGTGCTCATGGCTTGGATTCTCATCACCGGAGGTAAGGAGAAGTGGCTGGATTTGAAATTTATTTGAAAGGTAGAGCTGATGGGATTTGCTGAAGGGTAACCACAAAGAGTAACAATAACCATGACCAAAATATTAACAAGATCTTAGACCATATCCTTCAACCAGCCTAACTTCTGGCCAACGTGGCTACCAACATTAACTCAGTCCATCTTCACAATAATCCTGAACAAGAATTATTATCTCCATTTTGCAGATGAGGAAATGGGACTCAGAGGACTTATGTAACTTGCTAAGGACACTAATAAGTAGACCCAACATTGATTTATGTCAGTCCAAAACCTTACCAGCATACTATATTAGATTTCAGAGTCAACTCTGAAAAAATTTAACAAAAGAGAATGAGAAAAGCCTTATTTAGACTCTGAACTTTCTTCTGTTTACTGGCTGAAAGGGTTGCTAATGGGGAGTTAGCACTGGGGTACCATAATGAACTTTGTGCTGGGAAAATAAGAGATCTCCTACCGAGCACTAATTTAAGAGAAATGAGCTCATCTAGTTCTTTGAAGAACTTTAACAACCATGGGATTATGCTAGCAGGGTAGAACCTGAGCCAGAGAGATACCTACCAAGGTGGCTTCATACCAGCCACTTTCACAAAAAGCCCATAGTTGCCCCTGGGGTTGTGAGCAATGGGAGGTGTGGGCTACATAAATGGCTCTAGAGTTGATGGGAGGCTTTCGCCCTGGGGCCCCAGTGGACTGAAAGGTATCTGCCATCCAAAGGGGGATGCAAAGGAAGGGGGTGAGGAGCTGTCAACTAGAAATGAAGGATGGAAGGGGGCTGGGAATGAGGCCTGGGAGCCTGGTTAACAGAGACAGTTGTAAAGTAGCTGGCTCCTCCCTCCCCTCCCCATCTAAGAGGGCCCTCATCAAAGAATGAGATCAGTTCCTATACTTGGAGCATTGCCATCATGTGTATCTACAGTTTATTGAAAAGTAAGAGCTTAGCATAGAAGACAAGGAAGGAGACCTGGAACAGGTGCCTGGGTGGCTCAGTCAGTTCAGCATTCAACTCTTGATTTCAGCTCAGGTCATGATCTCACTGTTTGTGGGATCAAGCCCCACACCAGGCTCTGCCTGGTACATGCTCCTCTCCCATGGGCATGCATACGCTCGCTCTCTCTCTCTCTCTCTGTCTTTCTCAAAATACGTAAATAAACTTAAAAAAAAAAAAAGGAAGGAGACATGGGCTGCTTCTAAAAGTAAGTTAGATAAGGGGCGCCTGGGTGGCTTAGTCGGTTAAGCGTCCGACTTTCGCTTAGGTCATGATCTCGCGGTTTGTGGGTTCGAGCCCCGCGTCGGGCTCTGTACTGACAGCCAGCTCAGAGCCTGGAGCCTGTTTCAGTCTGTGACTCCCTCTCTCTCTGACCCTCCCCTGCTCACGCTGTCTCTCTCTCTCCTAGAAATAAATAAAACATTAAAAAAAATTTTTTTTAAATTAAAAAAAATAAAAGTAAGTTAGATAAGATGATATTCTATTGCTGCACAAAAATCTGCCCCAGAATTTGGTGGCATAAAACAATGACTTTATCATGCATATGGATTCCATGTGTTGGGAATTGTGACAGGCTACAGTGCACACAGCTTACCTTTGCCCCACAACATCTGGGGTCTGCCTAGGACTATACAAAGATTTGGGGGGGGAGCGAGGTGATTTGAAAGTTGTAGACTAAAATCATCTGGAAGGGTCTTCACTCACGTATCTAGTAGATAATGATGGCTATTAGTTGGGACTTCACTTAGGACTACTGGCCAGAACACATGACCTAGGCTCTCTCATAGCATGGCGGCTGCACCAGAGTCAGATTTCGTATACAGAAGCTCAAGCCTCTGAAGGTGATTGTCCCAACAAAAAAGGGGGCAGCAGGGTTGCCTTTAATGACCCTGCCTCAAAATTCTTGCAGTCACTTTTCCTGCATTTAATTGGTTATAAGCAAATCCCAAGCTCACCTAGACAGAAGGGTAAAGGACAAATATCTAAGAATTTGTTTATGAGTTTAAAACCACCACAGAGGAGCTTAAAATATGCTGGCATTTGGTAAGCCTGCATTTATCCCAAGATCTGGGAGGAGAGGTGAGGGTGCTACGACCTATAGGGGTGTCTGTGTCCAACAGGAAGTGCTTCTATCTGTTCTCTGCTCCTTTCCCTCTGGCCATCGCCCCCCCTTACTTATTTTCTGAGACCACATGGATTCTGCCCCACCTAACGTGGTGGCTTTGGAGGACATTATTTTCCCAATGGTTCACCACACTCTGCAAACTCACTCTTATTTTCTCTTGCTCCTTTTATGCAGCCGTGTATTCCTCCTTGCCGACAATGATTAGACTTTCAGGTGCCCTGAGTTTGAGTTCTGACTCCAGAAATATTTAGTCATCTGACTCTGGACAAGTGGCATGACCTCACTGAGTCTCAGTTTCCTCACCTACAACATGGAAGTTTTATAAGGATTAAAAGAGACAATGGTTGGCGGAGAATAACCACTCAAGAATTGTAAACTGACCTGGGCCTAAACTGCCAAACGTAATTCTCTTTTTTGTCAGCGATTTTCCTACTCCTTATACTTCTCTCATGGTCTGCATGCCAGACCTTATTCACATCCTGACCCCCACTCTACTTGGTATGTAGCCTTGGGTTGTCCCTTGATCCCCTTAGCCTTAGTTTGTCATCTGTGTACAATGGATAATAATTCAGGACTCGAGGGTATTCTGGTATATAAAGTGAAATTACACATATGAAAGCAGCACAACCAGACCAGCCTCTTGTGAAGGTTTATTCCATTGCTTGTCCCATTTCAACCCCTACAACGTCACCATTTTTTCAACTTTGGTAGCACAGTGCCTCACTGAAGTGGGCAAAGTTCACTCTACTTAAAGATTCAGAACTTTCTTCTCAACTCCATCTCATGAGCCTCTTTTATCAGTAATCATTCTCAATTTCCCAGTCTCCCACTAGGAAAATTCGAATACCTGAAGCTTTTGCAAGGGGAGGTTGCTTAGAGATAGAATGATCTATGGGGATGAAGAAAGTCTGCAGGACAACCCATATCACAGTGGGCTGCCTTGCCTGGAGGCCTGGGTAAATATGTTAACCAGGCCTGACTCCAGCCCCCTGGTGGGGAGGCTGACACCCGCGGGCTAAAGGGAAAATCCCTCTTGCAAGATGACTGTTACTCAGTTCCCAGCCTTTGTGCTGAAGGAGCAAGAAGGGCAATGTTGCCAAAGCCCAGGGTTTTCTCATTCAGGACTAAACAGAGCATAGCGTGACAGCAGCTGCCGGGGTGTGACTTCCTCCCAAGGGAAAAAAGAAAGCCTTAAACATTTCTCCCCCCAAATGGGGTTAGGCCTTAAGTGATCCCAGCCCTCCTTGTAGTGTCTTTGCTCAAATACCCATCATAGCCACAAACATGGTGCCTGGCAGCCTAGCAGAAACCATTCCCCCAAGTAACTGTCAGTTTTCCTTCCTTTTTTTTTTTTTTTTTTTTAAATGGAAGAAGTTATTTTCAGTGAAAGGAATCTGAATGTTTACATTCCTTAGACTAAGAGCCAAGTCGGCCCCTAAGGAAAGGCTGGCCAGAAATTTAAATGGGCATCTTCTTCCTGTTTCTTCCTCCACCTTCTTTTAGGAAACATTATTTGAAGGTGTCATCTTTCTGCCCACTCCCAAGTTACCTCCTGTCTGTATCAGTTCATTGACTTATCCCTTCAACAAGCATTTAATGAACATCTATTCAGGGCCTGGCTATGTACCTTGGTTACATAAAAAGGAACTGAACAGGATCCAGCCTTCAAGAGGGTCCATGTGTGTTCCAAGAGGAGATGATGGGATGGCCAGATACAGGAGAACACATAAATGTCATCAGGTATTTGAGCAGCCACACGGGAGCATCAACAGCTTCTGGTGATGAATGAGCAATGGATGAGTGGGTGTTTGATGTTTGCTGTGCGGGAAAGGAGCAGGAGAGTGTTTCGGCAAAGGGCAGCCTGTGCAAAGGTATGATGCAACCTGACCTGTGAAGAACCACAGGTCGGTAGGCGTGAGAAGGACTTAGCCAGAAACGTAGCTGAACTCACTGGCTAGGCTGGAACTTGCCATGCTCCAGAATCTGGGCTTTTCTCCAACCCACAAGACAGCTGCTCTTCCAAATTAGAACACCTGGCAGGCAACTTGCTGACAGTCGCACCCAGGGACATGAACCTGGTGTTTCCTCAGTTTCCCCCATCTGCAAAACATAAAATCATTGCTTCTCCAAGTCTTTAGAAGGCCAGGATGAGCCACACAGAGACCATTATGTGGCTTCCAACTTTATATCTGCTTTATTGGTTCAAGAGCGAAAACATTCATTTATTTTTATGGGACACATGGGCTCAGGGTTTTTTATTATTAAAAATAAAATTCTTGAGAAAAATTCAAAACTTTGGTTTCACAGCTTCCTACAATATTAAGTTTGGACTCCGTGTCTCTCAGGCAAAGCCAGGAGGGACTGACCTATGGTGAATGACAATGAACCCCATGGGTTTCGTGAAAACAAAAAAATGAATGTGTGCATTACTTCCCTCCCCCCTTCCCTATGTGTTTCCCCAAAAGTAAGACTTGTGATGATTTCACTTTCCTACTGTTCAAGGAGATGACATCCGAGGAGTGAGCTGGCCACTGGTGGAATAAGTAAGGCTTAGAGCTGGTTGTTTTGATCTGTGACCACCAAGGATATCGAGTTTAACAAATGAGAAAATTCTGTTAGAAAGAGAAGGGAAGGGATGTCTCACCCTTTTTCTTTTTTGAGTATAGTTGACATGCAATGCTACATTAGTTTCAGGTGCACAACACAGTGATTCAGCAACTTTGTAAATTATGCTGTGTTCACGGCAAGGGTAGCTACCATCTGTCACCATACAACACTATTACGATATCATTGATTCTGATCACTGTTTCTTTTCAGCCGCAGATCCCCAATTGAGACCTGATGTTTTCATGCTGAGGTAGATGTGTCTCTGAATTCACTCGTGTGCTGGGGGTGAGGGGTAGGGTGGGAGTGAGGATGCTGTAGTGAGGTCAGCCCAAAGTGGCGGGAAGAAGAGTAGGCTCTGGAAAGAGGTGAGCTTGACTGAGCAGTCAGGTAACATAGGGCAGTGAGTCTTAAACTGGGGTTCAGGAAGCCCTTGCCTCATAGTGCCCACACTGCTTGCTTAGAATGGACGTTCCTTCAACCCCACTGCAAAGTTACTGAGTAGAATCTGAGAGTGAAGTGGAAGGACCTCCATCTTTGACAGGGTCCCAGGTGAAGTTAAAGAATTACCAGGAAAGGGAGTCAGTGTTGTGGCTATGGGGTCACACAAGGAGCATTTTAACCCAGGCATTGCTACTCACTAGCATATCACCCAGTGGAGCCTCAACTGTCCTATATGATCTAGATAATGATAGTATCTACCTGCATGAATAGGATATGGTCAGCTGCACTAAGTACAATTTCCAATAGTGTTTTCAGTAATCAAAGCATTTGATCCTCTCACATAACCAGAAGTCTGGAGTAATCCCAGAGTGGCCTGGTTCTGCAGCTTTGCCCTCCCACCGGCCCTTCCTCCAAAGTTGCAAGATGGCATCAAAACACAGTCCCTCAAGCTTCCACTTAAAGGTCACAAGAAGAAAGGAAGGAGTAGCCACTGTAAGCTCTCTCCACAAGAGTTTCTGTTAATGCTACTTTGGGAGACATTGCCATATATGTCATTGATCTGAAGACAGTCACCCCCCTCTGCAAAGAGCTGAAGAAAGTGGTAAGGAAATGGAAACTCAAGTCCATGATAAGCTTCCTGTAGGGCTCTTAAAAAGGATTTCTCTGAGACCTGGACACCTTCACTATCTGAATAACTTGACTCAGTGAGCAAGGAAGCAGCAGCCGGGCAAGACTGAGAAACAGGTGTGATTTTCCATTTAGTCAAGAACCATGTAGCAAGGCTTGTGCTTTGGGTTTTTCCCTCCTCATGTCCCTTTGTGTGACCCAGTGGTAGCCACTAAATAGTTCCATATGTCCTAGTCTAGGACCTTGACTTCCTATTCTATTTATATTGTATTATATGTGCTGTCATTACTATAAGATGGTTCCAATCTTTTGAACATGGATAAAAGTAGGTAAACACACACACACACACACACACACACACACACACACCCTGAACAAATGGAGAATTCAGGAATAAAAGAGTATGTTGATTCTGCTATAACTCCATGAAGCAACCTCCCTCACCTTGAATTATCAGTTGACTGACTACCCCAGTTCTTAAGAGTTTTCTGGATGGAGCTAACAAGAATGAACATCAAAACTATTCAGACTCAGGGCCTCACTCCAACCCATCTCCAGCCAAGGAAGGGCTTCAAGCCAGGGCAGGAAGTAGGAGGAGATCAAGGTTATCAGTCTAGTAGACAAACTAGAGAGAGAACTTGGGGAACCACAAGGCTACCACTATGTGATAACCAGTCTAGATTGTCTTCCAATGACTGGGAGGCACCCCCCTACCACCGAGTACAGGCCAATAAAGCAGCCCAGCCTTTTGCCGTGGCTTCCCAGCCATTGCCACCCTAGAGTTGTCAGGAAATTTGTGATAATTCTTTTTATTGATCGTCTCTATTGATTTTGTCTATGGTGAAAATATACTGCAGACACATTAAGTAGCTATTATAGGCAAATTGTCTCTTAATGAATTGTACCAACAGACAGGATTTTACATTTAACTCCAACTGGGTCTTTGACATTCTAGGCAGTGACTGATCATAGAAGGACTAGATTCTAGTGGAGAACCTAAGCTCACATCGGACTGTGATGATTTTCCTAGATGCAGAGGAGTACTAAAATCCTCCCAAAGGAAAGCGCAGAATGGTATCTCATTAGGAGAGGAAATAGATCATCATAAAAATCACAGGACCCCTGTGACAAGAATCAGTCCTGTGACTCAAAAGCATGCCATAGTAGCCATTTTTCCAAAATTTATGTATTTTCCAGCTGGTCTCTATATTTCAGAACACCAGCAAAAATTTAAAGAGGCATCACCTAATGTCTGTCTCATCTCACATCTTTTTATTTTTTTAATGTTTATTCATTTTTGAGAGAGATAGACAGACAGATAGAACACGAGGGGCAGGGAAAGAGGGAAACACAGAACCCAAAGAAGGCTCCAGGCTCTGAGTTGTCAGCACAGAGCCCAATGCAGAGCTCAAACTCACAAACTGGATATTGTGACCTGAGCTGAGGTCAGATGCTTAACTGACTGAGCCACCCAGGCACCCCTCATCCCACATGTTAAAAGTAGGTTGTTGCTTGTAAGAGGCTGGAAGAAAACAAGATTTTGTGCCTTGTCAAAGAGTGTGCTTCTTCCTCCTTCATGTGTTTTTGTTCATTTGTTTTTGTTTTCTCAAAAACAAAAAAAACCCACTATGTATGTGTGTGCCTGTGTGTGTGTATGCATGCATGCCTGCATTTTGGCAAAAACGTATTCAGAAGAATGTTTGGAAGCTTAAATCTAAAATGCTAAGTGTTAGCCAGAAGCAAAATTTCCAACTCTGTTATCACATACCAAAAAGAGGGCTTGAATTGGAAGTGTCACTTTGTGGTAGTGCTAGCAGATACTCTGAGGATACACTATTACCAGAAGCAAGTCTTTGACTATTATTATTTTATAATGTAATGGGCAAAAATCACAGTAAAAATGCTATCTCTGATGGGAAAATGCTTCTTTGCCAGACCCTTAAAAATTGTAATTTCAACAATTTGGCAAAAAGAAGACCATATTTTCGACACAAATAAATTATGACTATAGGCAATGAATACAGAGGCCAATGTCCCAATTGTACTTGAATTTTGGTTTTGAGGGGAACAATCATTTAGGGCTGGTTAGATGATAAAACTGCACTTTCCTTACACAATATACGGGAAATGGAGTATCTCTTCCAATCCTCACTGGCCAACACTCCAGAGTCCTTTTGGTGCAGATTCAAATGAGGGTTCCTCTCCAACTCAATAGAACCTAGGTCGCTGCTTAGATCACATACACTGAACCCTGACTAAGGTCACGTTTTAAGCTTACAGCTTTGGTCCTTCTGTTCTTCTGAGTGTCAGCAGAGGCTCTATTCCAAGGCTGTTTTGCGTCTCGGTTATAAGATGGTTGCCAACAGCAATAAGTGTTCATATGCTTCCTTATTCACACCCAGGAGAAGAAGAAGGAAGAAAGAAAATGCTCTCTCCCATCATGGATGCAAATCATTCCCGTTTGCACAACTGGGTCAACTCAATCTTATGCCCTCTTCTGAACAAATTCAGATGCCAGGGAAAGGCCGTGGACTCCTTGGTTTATAGAGGTCAGGACATTTCTCTGGAGTTCAGATCATTTGGACCCCTAGACTAACTTGGGGCTCTGTTCAGAAATGAGGAGGTGGCTGTCAGGTGGGCAATGAAAGGTGTCTGCTACACAATCTTATTTAGCATTTATTATGATCCTATGCCTTAAGGATGATTTTGATTCATGAAGAAATTGAGGCTTAGAGTTATTAACAAATAGGCCCAAGTTTATGCAGCTGATACATGGTGAAGTCTGGAGTTGAACTCAAGCATACTAAATGGTGAAAGCACTTAACCTCATCACTCTACTGCTTCCTTTTAGTTGGAATGTTACAGGGCTATGATCCAAATATTTTCCTTTATAAATGTTTATCATCATCGATACCACAAAAAATAGCATTTTCTATTAGTTATATGGGTAGCAAAGAAATAGAGGCAAACAAGATGTCAGCAATCAATTCAGTTATCTATTGTTACTTTTACTTATCTATTGCTGTACCTCAAAATTTAATGGTTGTTATGTTAAGGGATAATTTTCAAAATTATCATAGTAAATTCATGACTCTCATAAAGATGAGAGGGGGTAGAAGGGAAGGCTAGTCCATCCACTAGACAGAATTCATTTGCATGTCTATAATAAGAACTATTTTGGATTGAGATCAGTTGTCAGCAATTTACAGAGTTCTTTTTTTAAAAGTTTTAACATTTTATTTTATTTTTTGAGAGACAGAGAGTAAGCTTGAGCAGGAGAGGGGCAGAGAGAGAGAGAGGGAGACACGGAATCCAAAGCAGGCTCCAGGCTCTGAGCTCTTAGCACAGAGCCCAATGCAGGGCTCGAACCCAGTAACTGTGAGATCATGACCTGAGTCAATATCGGATGCTCAGCCAACTGAACCACACAGGTGCCCCAACAATTTACAGAGTTCTTAAACTGCTCCCAAGGAATCAGAATCTGACAACTTGAAAGAGTGTACCCCACACAATGTCATTTTCCAACACAGCACATTTTTTCCCTTACCATAAACACTTAGTTTCTCATAACTTAATCATCTGAACTGGACTCAGCTGGGCAGAGGGCTCTGCTGGCTTCCCCTGAGGCCATTCCTGGGGCTGCCATCATCTGAAGGCTTACTAGGCAGTTGCTGCTGCTTCTAGTATTTGTATCTGTAGAATTTTAATGTATGGTGGTAGCTGAGTCATGATACAGGAAGGCTAATACCACTGAAAGAAGATTTTCATTACTGACATTTCGTAAGAGGAGGGGCATGCCACACCACACAGGGCTGCATGGGGAAGTCCCAGGTTTTGGTCAGGAGGCAAAAGCAGGGGCAAAAGGAAAGCCTGTGCCAGAGCTTTATTGAGGTTTAGGATTGGCTCATTTGAATATTTTCAATAAGCTCTGGGGCCTGGGGTGGTCCCTAGCTCTCTGGAAGTCGGCCCTGGGGTGATTTGGAACGGGGGAAAGAGTGGCTTGGAGGGTGGGGATAAGATAAGCAGATAGGTGGGGGCTTGGCACTGAATCAAGCAGTCTGCAAAGAAAATGCATGCTCTGGGCAAGCTGACCAGCACCTCTAGGATTCAGCTGGCCACGGGAGAGGCAGTGTCTCCCAGGTATGAAAGCCCCTGATGTGTCAAAACATTACAAGATACAAAAAAGAAAAGCCATGAATATTACAGTGCTGCCATCCGCTGAGGTTCCTCAGTTATACTCCTCATGGCCTCTCATCCTTCAGCAGGTGCAGCTGGGCTTGCTTACATGGTGGCTGGCTCCAAGAGGGAATGCAGATCTCTAGAAACCAAGGCTAAACAATGACGTGATGTCCCTTCCACTGCATTCAATAGGTCAAAACAAGACACCAGGACAGCCCAGGCTCAAGAGTTGGGGAAGAAGAGTCCACTTTTTAATGGGAGCCCCAAGAGGCTTGCCAGCTATATTTAATCTACCTCCAGAAGCCTGCCATATCACTCACCAAATTATATTAAAATTGCTTATTGATACAACCAATTCATACATACAGAATAAGCTTTTAATGGGCATAACATACCTTATTTATCTTTGAAACCAAGGGCCTGACATACAATAAACACCATTTGTCCTAAGCTAATGGGTGGGAAGATCATTCAGACTGTCGGAATTAAATGAGCAAAGACAGAGAAGCAACAAAGTACAAGAGCTACTCATATTTAACTCTTACAATTTAATGTATGAAAGATAGTAGAAAACAGAAGTTATAAGAACCCTATATTCAAGACAAAGGAGTTGGACTTAGTTTCGGGAGAAATAGGATGACTTGGAAGGTTTCCAAGTGAGAAAATAACACTTACCATTATTTCTCTAAGTTTGCTTAAATTAACTGATGACTCTGCTGAGGGACCAGCTTAACCAGTTATTTGCCATAACAAAGAAAATTGCTAGAGGACACACAGGGGCCACTTTATCTTACAAGGGAGTCAGTCAGTTGTCTGATACATTAACCTCTTGGCACATCAGCACTGTTACAGAACTACCCAGAATGATCAGTTTGGTCATTCACAGTCATCCCTTCTGTTTTGGTTGATTTCTTTAGCCTCTATTAGAAGAAGGTGGGAACTACATGTCTTCATCTCTCATGTCCTCAGGAGCAGAAAACAAGTCTCCAACCAAATTCTGCCTCATCAACAAGCAACTATCAACATGCAGGCATAAAGAGGTCTTGGAATCCACTCTTGTAAGCTCAGAAAAGTGTCAACTCCACACTTGAGACTCTTTGACATGTAGCTTACTAGAAGATTTTACTTGAGACAAAGGCCACAGTGTTCTAGCAGTAGATTCCAGCTAACTTGAGTCAAATCAAGCCACATAATCCCTCCATGTGATGGCCAAATCCAGGGCTGAACAAGAATCCTAGGGTTAGGGCCCCACTGAGAAGAGTATTGGGCTCTGGATTACCATATTCTTACGCCTCGTATATGCAAAGGCAGAGGCATTCTACATTATTTCTAGCCAGCATATATATTTTGTACACCACTCCTTTTATAGATATATGTACATGCATTTCTAATATTAGAATATTTAACAAATGCTCTAGTCTACATTTGTAAATAGCTTTATTGAGGTATATATAATTCAATCTTAAGTATGTAAGTCAGCTAGTATAGATTAAAACAGGATCCTTATAGCTCTTATGTATTAGTTATCTATTGCTGCATAACAAATTACTCCAAAACTTGAAGGCTTAAAAGAACATTTGTGAGTTCCTAATTTTGGTTAGGTCAGGACTCCAGGCACATTTAGTGGGGTACTCTGCTTCAGGTCCTTTCACAAGCCACAATCAAGGTGGCTGGGTCTGTATTCAACTAATAGCTCAAATCAGGAAGGAGTAGCTTCCCCCAGTTCACTCAGGTGCTGGTTGGCAGGATTCAGTTCGTCGTGGGTTCTTGGACTAAGGGTCTTAATTTCTGTGTCTGGGGGCCACTCTTAGTTCCTGGCCATGTGCACCTCTCCAACATGGCAGCTGTTTCATCAAAGCCAGCCAGCATAGAAGGCAAGACAGAGAATGCAAGCAAAATGGAAGTCACAGCCTTTGCTAAGCTAATCTCAGAAGCGATATCACATCCTTTTTGCTGCATTCTCTTTGTTAAAGCAAGTTGTTTGGTCTAGCCCACATTTAAGGGGAGGAAGTTGTACAAGATGAAAACTGGGAAGCTGCCCACCACATCTTGTGTTAACTTCCTGAAGACTCTGAGAGAGAGAGAGAGAGAGAGAGAGAGAGAACAAGCAGGGGAAGGGCAAAGGGAGGAGAGAGAGAATCCCAAGCATATGCCACACCTAGCATGGAGCTCAACATGGGACTCAATCTCATGACCTTTGATCATGACCTGAGCTAAAATCAAGAGTCAGACCCTTAACTGACTGAGCCACCCATGCACCCCTGATTAGACTTTTTCAGATGTTAACCAACCACCTCTGGTTAGATGGCTTTAATCAGTAACTAGTCCAACTAAGGGTATAAAAGGAAATTAACACAGGTATTTATCACCTTGAAGTCCATTCTGAAATATTTTAAAGTCAATTATAAACAATATACCAAGCACTACCACACTCTTTACCTGACAAAAACCATATTTTTACCAGATTTTTATTGAAAGTCATTTTATTTCTTCGTATAAATTCTCTATGATCACCAATTGTTTTATTTAGCATATCAGTTCTAAAGGCCTTAGACAGGACTTAAGTTTATCTGGAGGAAAGTCAGGGCAGGTTAAGATGCAGGAATAAATAGGCCCAAGCCTCAGAAAATTGGGACTTTTTAGTATATAAAAGGTTTACGCCAACAATGAAGTGCAAAACAGTTATCATATATTTATCGAAGTTACCAAAGTTGTATCTGGGAGCAAACGGTCGCTATTCAGGCCATTATTTTGAAGAAAAAAGCAAAAGTATGTTTGCCTATCTCAAATAGAGAAGAATAAAAGGATAGCAGGGTTATTTCTGCTGAAAATAGTCTGTTCTTTCTTGGGTATTGAGAAACATAAACCGTATATTTTGACAAGAAAGAAAATATACTAATTTGGGATGTAATTTTTAATTCCTGACATAGAAGTGATAACTTCTGTTGTATGACTTAGTTAATGCAATAAAATTCTCTTTCTGCAGACAAATGTTCAAATAAACTTCTTACCAGCCTGTCCTGTGAAGGGTGGTACAAGAGAAGATAATGAACTCCCACCCCTGCACCAGATTAGGTTTCTTGAAAACACAGGACATGTTGTTATCCATCACTGTATTCAAATATGACTTGGATAGAAAATCATTCTTGGGGTGCACAAACCACAGAAGGCTTTTGGATGGAATACAACTCCAAAAATTAAATAATTCCAATCTTGCACAGTTTCAACTGGATTCATGTCCTTATAAAAGCCGTTTTTCTTCAGTTTGGTAATTGCAAGGGCAAATCACCCATGGGCAGAGTGCAAACTTCTAAATGGTGTCATTAGACTCCCAAAGCTATAAAATGTCACATTATTAAGGCAATGTATAGGTCACTCAGTGTTATTGGTAAAATATTTTATTCTAACAACAGTAACAAACTTTGTGAAGTGGCTCAAATGAAAAGCAAAAGAAATCGTTCCCGTCAGCTTTTGGAAGGAGAAGAGTACTGCCACATAACCAGCAATAAGATGAAGATTTCTGTTGTTTTTGATATAATTGATAGTATTCTGATTCACATCAGATTGGCTATTAAATAAAATTCATGTCCGTCTATCACATACAAACACAACATTTTCTTCCGATAACCTCATGAAGTCAAGGCATTCTCTGGGCATGAAGCTTGCTTGCTCTGATGAGAAACAATAAGATCTTTATGTGGCTATTCATTTTGTGGTATAAATAACTAGAATCCCAGATAAGAAAATTATATTTACAGCCTAACTTTATTATTTTAAAATTGTTGTTTTCCTCCTTAAACAAATCAGCTGACTCTAGATTGCTGGAAATCCCTGCACATTTTATCATGCCTGGGTCAGCAATATATTCTTGGCTTCAGAAACACTGATGTTGAAAATTGAACATCTGGCCTTCCCTTTCTACTTCCCTCCCCTCTCCACTCCCCACAATTTCTCCCCCAAATAATCAGCATTCCCTACTTTGCCTCTCTGGCTGAAATGGCATTTAAAACTTGAATTAGGTGTATATTATATTTATCTGTTTTGGGAGCCAGTTGCACAGTATTTCCAGTTCTGAAAATCTCCTGCCAGTGCCATTTCCTGTTATTCCTTTTTATAAACCACCGAAAAGCAAGGGCAAAGGTTATTCTGGTGAGTTGAATTAACTGGCCACTAGTACAAGGAATTACATCCTTGCCCAAGGTCAGAACCCTTCCTCTTTCCGCCTGCCTATCGTGGATGTTCTTTAAGTGGACCTAACAAAATTTCCCCCATAATGATATTCTAGTCCTGAAGTTTTTGGAACCCTAGAACTAAATGCAAAATATAACATGGATGCGTAATGTATGTCCCGCCCCCCCTTTATTTATTTTTTTTTTTTTACTGTAATCAGGTTCTCAAAATGATCTATATACCTAAGACTTTAAAAACCACATTTCTGGGGCACCCAGGTGGCTCAGTTGGTTAAGCATCCCACTCTTGATCTTGGTTCAGGTCATGATCTCACAGTTCGTGGGTGTGAGCCACACATCTGGCTCTGCACTATCAGCGTGCTTGGGATTCTCTCTCCCTCTCTCTGCCCCTGACCCACTCACAGGCACATGCTTTCTCTCTCTCAAAATAAAGAAGTAAACCTCAAAAAAATAAAAATAAAAACCACATTTCTAAACCAAGAAGATTAGTCACTTACTCTAAAGAAGCATCCAAATGCCTTTCTTGGACCACTGCTGTTTTTTTATGGTGGAGGGACACTGCTTAGTAAAGACTTGTCAGGCAAAGCATACAAAGCAGGCACACTGAGTAGTCCCACGGTGTTCCCAATGCATCTGGGACATGC
The DNA here is from genome assembly GCF_008692635.1 of Crocuta crocuta. Classification (NCBI taxonomy): domain Eukaryota; kingdom Metazoa; phylum Chordata; class Mammalia; order Carnivora; family Hyaenidae; genus Crocuta; species Crocuta crocuta. The sequence goes on from NW_027532002.1 coordinate 3,417,844, forward strand.
AGGGCGCATCAGAGTGCAGAACATAACCACAATGACCCAAATTCCATTTGGACCCCACATTCTATTCTTTTTATTTTATTTTTAAAGTATTTAAAATTTTTTTTAACATTTATTTATTTTTGAGACAGAGAGAGACAGAGCACGAGCTGGAGAGGGGCAGAGAGAGAAGGAGACAGAGAATCTGAAACAGGCTCCAGGCTCTGAGCTGTCAGCACAGAGCCCGATGTGGGGCTCGAACCAACGAACCGTTAGATCATGACCTGAGCTGAAGTCAGACGCTTAACCTACTGAGCCACCCAGGTGCCCCTACTCTATTCTTTTTAAAAAACAGATCATTCTGGGGTGCCTAGGCGGCTGAGTCGGTTAGGCGCCCAACTTCGGCATCATGATCTTGCGGTTCATTTCAAGTACTGCAACAGGTTCTGTGCTGACAGCTCAGAGCCTGGAGCTTGCTTCAGATTCTGTGTCTCCCTCTCCCTCTGCCTCTCTCTCTCTCTCTCAAAAATAAATAAGCATTTAAATAATTTTAAATTAAAAAACCCAGATCATTCTTTTTTTTTTTTTTTTTTTTTTTTTTTTTGTTATTTTTTCCTTTCCCAGGGGAAATTTNTGTTTGGTAATCTTTGCCTCTCCAGTGGAAGATGTCTTTGAAGAGCAATACTGAAGTTATACATTTTTTCCTAACTCTCTAGCAATATGTTTTGCTGCAATTGTTGAAAAATACCACTCACTTTCTGAGGTCTTTGAAGTAAGTGGTTAACTAATGGTTTTGAGAAATGTACTTTCTGTGGACTTTCCTAGAGTTGCTGAGATGTGAATAGAACCCAGAAGAATCCATTTCTACTGTTCCATTTTAAAATAAGACTGAGAATGGAAATGATCACTTTTTAAATGGAACCGAGCTTCAACTTTTAAGAGATGCTATAGATTTTTGAGGGAATGAGGACACATATCTGGGATCCAGGATTCCCATGTGGTTTCCAGCTTCTAAAATTTATCTCATGTGTCTTACGTGTTTGGTATAAATTTTATGAGCCTTCACATTTCCATCCAAAGTGTTAAGACTTAGATTAAAACCAAAATTATACACCTTTTTCTTACTTACGAGCAATGAAATGATGCGATAACAAAAAAGAGTGACTTTATTTACAACACTGATGAAAAGGATTGGCAGGTGATAACTCTTACTTTAAAAATGTAATGTTTTTTTTATAACATTTCTAAACTAACTTTTAAAACAGACTGTCTTTTTTCAAGGCAAGGTCCTTGGAACCACTTGGTGAGTATATATTGAATATTTCACTTTCTTTTCCCTGTGATACAGCAAGAAGTTCATCCAAATAGAACCATGCCTCCACCACATAAATCATTCAGAAGATCTGGTAACTTTCCATGTGATTCAGTTAAATCCTTTAAATCCCACAGGAGAATTTACTTGCTTTTGGCATATTTCACCATATTAGGAGGAAAACCAGTCTCCAGGGACATGGTGGTTAATGAGAATGGGCCAAAAGCAGATGTCCTAAACTCAGTTTTGTTAGCTTAGGCATTTTCAGATGCTGTTTCTCTTGGTCGAAAGTTCCTGAAGATGTTTCCCTTCTGGGTCTACAATACCCCCCTAGACTCCCCACAATGCCTTTAAAAGGATAGAACCCTTCTTTTCATAATTAAAGACAAGACAAATGCCGAGGAAAGTTAACATGTTGACCTAAACTCATTGGCAGTAAGCTGAAAACCCAACTGTATCTAATATCAGAATTGATGGGCTTCAGGGCAGCACAAAGAGATGAAGTGAAATGAGGAAGAGAAGTAAGCAGGACTCTTGCTGGGAAGGAGAGAGGCTTTGGAAATCAAACCAAGTTTTCCCACCTTTCCATTTTTCCTAGTTCCTGTCTATTTGTGCATTTTTCTGAGCTGAGATGGAAAGCCACCTTCTGGAGGTGGTTGGTATTTTATGGGTAATGCAAATGGAATTTTAAGCCAGAAGTTTCCCCCTCCTTTATTTCTTTAAATTTCATTATGTAAACCTGAATCCACAATGCCCAAGAGGGAGGTGCCATGCCCTTAAGACTACAGTGTGTTCAGTGGTGTTAAGATCATCACACACATTTTGTTCAGACCATTCCCTCACACCAATGGAAATGGAAGGGAGGAGGCAAACTCAGGGACTGGATGCCATCCATTATAAATTGTATCGATGCCACAATGGAGAGAAGCATCTCCTCTGAAAGACTTTACATACACAAATCTATAAATCACTAAATGATGTAAATGTTTCTTGGATTCATGAATTTGAGACTAAATTTTAAAAATCTTATTGGGGCTCTCTGCTGAAGGTCATGGCAAAGTCTGGTCTCTTCCATGATCAGATTGATCATTGGTCTTCCCTACCCTAGGGAAGTTTGAAGCCACTGTATTTCCAGGCTGGAGGAGGGAAGACATAGGGTAAAGAAGGAAATCAAAAGTGTTCAGAGTGCGGCTTCTCACTCTGCCTTAATTAGTAATCTTAGCAGTTCCTGATACACTCTCCCATCTTTTTTTTCCTGCCAATTCCTGAAATTGAAAATTTCCCAGTGCAGAGCTATACAAGTTATTGAATTTCTACATATATACTTGCTTTAAAATTCAACAGATCAGCTAGCAGAGAGAAGGAAGAAAAGATCCCCAAGGTTAGGCTGAACTTAACCTACAAGGGGGATGTATGGATCACTGAGGGGTCCCTTGTTCCCTCTAAGGCTCACATTGGGGCTCATTCTTTCTTAAATTAAAAAAAAAAAAAAAAAAAAAAAAACAGACTGTGTTAAATAAATTCTGTATGCCCAAACTATCAAGTTAGATATAAGGTGTTTTTGGCTGAGGAGGAGAGGAAAGGTAAAGCAAGGTAAGAGAGTAGATAACCAAGGCCTGTCAAAGGGTGTACTGTCAACTTTTCAACTGAGTGTAAGTCGGTGAAATATTCCAAGCCTGAAGATGCGACCTGAGCCCATGGCTCCAAACTTGGACAGAATGGCTCCTTCCAAAGTCAGCACTTAAACTAGCCACCCCCACTGCAAGCCCGGACCCAGGTATCGAAAGAAATGGATTAATCTAAGGCCTTTCTAGCCTCCCACTGAGCATACATATTTAAATTCTGGGACTCCAAGCCAAAATTCCCCAGTGGACCACCTTATCCTTCATTAATTGGAAAAATTAATAGTTCTATAGTAATAGAGAAGGGCCCTTTGCACACAAATGTCTTTGATGCTAAGGCTGCTGTAAGGATATGTGTCCCCATGCCTCCTGTGAATTTTAACGCCAAATTCAAGGACCTCATAATACAAGGGAGCTACCAATAGTCAAGAACAGAAGTGTTTTCTGTAAAGGCGATGGATGGGTAATTACAGTCACTCTGACTCTAGTTTAGGGGAAACAAACCGAGGGGTGGCTAGGGCACTGGGGAGTAACAGCCCTTGCATTCAATACAAAAGGCAGAGCTCAACAGAGTGATGGTGTGACTGCCACCCAAACACCAGGCTACTGCTCCTCTCTTGAGGTAGTCACAGCCTATGACATTTTAGCTACTGATGCTAATCCTATGGAAGGAGCCCGTAGCACGCAATCACCAACCCACTATTTTTCCACTTGCTATATATATTGCCATCATGGGTGGTAGGAAATAAGAGTTTATCAATATTTCCTTTATGTTTACTTTGGTTGGGGAAGGAAGAAGCTAGTATTTAAAACCAGCCAACTGGTTGTAACAATCTAGCTGAATGTTACTTTCTCCTCTGCACAGAATTTTTTTTCAAGAAGGTGAAGAGCACACACCCTCAAGGTAAAAAGAAACACCCTTGTGTGTGGCAAAATAAGAAATGTGGTTATATAGATGGACCAACTCACCACTAGCCCACACCAATAAACTAAAAACCCACAGTCAAGCCTGTTGGTTAAAAAAACACTTGTGCTCAAGTTAAATGGGCTTGGGTTCAATTCCTGACTTCCGCCACTTACATAGGTAATTGTCTTTAGTCAGATTCTTCCAAAACCAGAGCCTGAGCCAAAGATTCAATTTCAAGTGATTTATTATCAACAAAGAACTCCCAGGGAAAAATGGCAGAAGTTTGAGATGGAGACTCGGGGAAAAAAAAGCAAAGCAAAGGTCTAATTTTACTTAAAGACCAGCCTCAGCCTGATCCTTACAAAGGTCTGCAGGGTAAGTTACATCCAGAGTTTATCCAGAGGCAAAGGAAGCTGAGCTTTTGTACTTGGTCATGAATCATCAGTTAGTGGCGCTTGGACACAGGTTGGACAGCTATGGTAGCCCACGGGCGAGCCTCTGAAGAATTTTGTAGCTACAAGCCATTAGCAGCAGGACACACCAAACAGAGGCGGCAAATTGAGAGGAAGAGTGGAAATTGAGAGGATTTGATGGGTGTACCAAGCGTGTCCACTGCTGTGACTGGGCTAACTTCTTAACACCTCTGATGTAAAATGGCAATACTAGCAACTAACCTCAGAGAATTGTCGTGACCGTGAAATGGAGATATCACGTGCAAAATGCACGGAACCTGACACAGGGTAAGTGTTCAATTAACTATTACCCAATCTCTCACTGAGCTGTCAGTTCACAAGAGCAGGATAGTATCTCTTTCATTATCATCTCCCTACTCACTAGAAAAGTGCCTTGTACATAGGAGGCACTCAATAAATATGCGTACAGCTTTAAGGTAGAACAACATCACAGGATGCGTGAGACTTTGCCAAAGACAGAAAACTAAATTCCATTAGGATTAGACAGTAAGCTCATGGCAATTCAAAAATTCTATATCGACAACAGAAAGAAGCAGAGTTCTCATGTGGGGAAGGGTAAGTACCTGATAGGGAGAATTGGGAGTTACTAAAAAGACTTTTATTGGCAAAAATCAAAATCACTTTTTTCCCTGTTCCAGAATGGGCCCAGAGTAGAGAGGGTCTTCTGAGTTGCCTTCAATGCATTGCATTCACAAGTCTCAAACCACTAGTCTGGCTTCTTAGAAGGATTGCCTAGTTCTCAAGTTTTTTGGTTCCAGGACTTTACAGTATTCAAAGTTATTAAGGACCCCAAAGAGCTTTAGTTTATGTGTGTTATAGCTAGCAATATTTACCGAATTAGAAAATGAAACTAAGAAAATATTTAAATATTAGGTACCTAATTTAAAATAATAATTACACATTAGCATAAGTGACATTTTTATGAAAAAAACCCTGTATTTTCAAAACCAAAAAAAAGAGAAAATAGTGGCATTGTTTTACATATTTGCAAATTTCTTTAATGTCTGGTTCAATAAAGTTAGCTAGGTTCTCTCTGCTCCTGTATTCAGTACATTGCAATACGTTGTTTCTGTTGACGACTTTAAGACTTCATCTTCAAGAGGACCCTGACTGACCTCTTTCATAGGGCCACATTTCCAATCATCAATGACTCCTTTTAAAGCAATGGTTAGCCAGGAAGTCAATTATTCATCCTGTGTCCAGGACCAAGTGGTTATGCAAGAGAATTTTATCACATAGCCCTGCCTTACAATTCAACAACACCGACTATTTGGAGAAGGCAAAGAACGATTACCAGACAGTCTGCAAGCAGCTGGAGCGCTACTGTGTGGACCCGGGTGCTCTGCAGAGCACCTGTTCCATGATGTATATTAATAGCCATGGAATGAGAATAAGTTAGGGAAATCAGGGTTAAACCAAAGTCAACAGGTTTCTTTATTGCAGGGCTTTTCAAACTGGGAAGACAGTACATTGTGTTTCCCTAGTTAAGAATGAGACCCTTTTTCACCCAGCAGCTATCACTCAGGATGAAGAACACATTTTGGAAACACTAACATAAACTCTAATGGTAGAGATCGGGTTTGTGGGGACTCAAAAGCTCCTAGCCCAGTTGAAAAGCCATGGGGTTTGCCAAGGGTTAAGATTCTTCTGTACCCTTCGGTTTCCTTCTCCAAAATTCCAAAACTTCATTAATCTAGAGTCCATTTCCAAGGTTTGGGTTATTAACACTATAGACTGAGCCAGATGTGAATCTAAAGCTAGGGAATATCAGAGCCAAGGTTTTTTCTACACCCGGCACATCTTCTCCTACATACCTGCATGGCTTGCCAGCCTCCTTCAAGTTTTCTCAAATGCCGTCTGCTGACTAGATTCCCCCTCTTACTACCCAATTCAAAATTACAGTCCCACTCACAAGTACTTCCTATGCCCCTATGCTGCTTTATTTTTTCCATATTACATCTCAAGTAAAATACTGTATAATTGACTCATTTGTTTTATCACTATGTCTCTCTACCATGAGGTCAGAAATTTTTGTCTCCTCTGTTCATGATTCAACCTCTAGATCTGGTGTCCTAAATCTAGAATGTTGTCTAGGACAATTCCTGGTGCCATGTAGCCACTCCATGAATATTCGCTGAATGATTTAAGAAATGCATCAAGAAAGACAAGATGTTGGGGGGTTACTTGAGGTTGTGGGGTATATTTTATATTTCTTGGTCTTGCACCTCTGTTCTCAATCTCTAGATCCCAGGATACAGGCAGTTACCACGATTACATTTTCATCCTTCAGTACTGCCCAGGTCAAGGCACTGACAGCACTCTGGTACTTGGTATTCTCGGGGTGAGACAGCAGTAGCAGCCTCTGTGTTTCCAAGTCTCTCACTCTTAGTGACATCATACAACCATCCACAGAAATGCCAGCTTGCAAAAGTATAAAGGAGACTAGGGAAAATATTATTTTTTACTTCCATACAAATAAAAATGGGTAGATATAAATGCAGAGATGCTGCTCTGGGATATAGCCATTGACCATCGAGAGAAGGTGATGTATTTTACTTTATTTCTCTAGTATACGCCATATTCAGCAGTATTTGCTCATTTTTCTCCATTATTAGGAACTTTAAAAAATTCTTTTAATATTTATTTTTTGAAGGAGAGAGAGAGAGAGAGAGAGAGCGCACGTGCGCAAGAGCATGAGCAGGGGAGGGGCAGAGAGAGAGGGAGACACAGTATCAAAAGCAGGCTCCAGGCTCTGAGCTGTCAGCACAGAGGGCTTGAACCCATAAACCGTGATATCATGATCTGAGCTAAAGTCAGATGCTTAACCAACTGAGCCACCAAGGCGCCCCTTAATGAACATTTTAGGATATAACTCTTTCATATCTAGTTTATAACTTTATTAAGGAACATACTTAAAAGCATACATACTGAATCCCACTGTAAACTTTATCCTGTGATTATTTTCATCAAGTCCAATTTCTCATGTGTAATTATTCAGATCTAAATTTTGAAAGCAGTTTTATTCTTCCATCAATTTTAATGTTACCATGTACATAGTTGAGCCATGAACACTTTGTTTTATATTGAATATTTCTACAAGTTCTTTATTTTGGTGAACTTTTGTAGTTTTCAATATTATAAACAAGAGGTGACTTTTCAGGCAGTGAATCACAACAGATATAACACTTTATATTTTATATACTTTCCTTAGTAATATATATTACGAATTGAATAGCCATCTGATAGCTTGTATTTATTTCTTGGCTAAACTATAAGTAATTATTTTAAGATATCACAAGCTTGTTCTACTATAAAAGTACATTCCTTAATTTCAAAAGTCTTCTTTCAACTTGGATGAATCACAATAGGTTGTATGGTATCATCAGCACATCCTTGGGTCAAAATGGCAGGGATAAAAACAATTGGCGCAAAACGCCCTACTTTGGATCGGCAAAGGCCAAATGGAAGATGTTGAATTTCAGTTGGGCATTGAAGGATAATTCAGAATGCTGTCAGAAGGAAGGAATACAGATAGTCTTCAGGCAGCTGCCCTGAGCCACAGTTTTCACTCCACCATTGTAACAGGTGGATGGTGTGAGCCCACTCTTCCAGCCTATTTTGACTCCTGTTTATGAATCTGTTATCCAAGTTTTGCAAACACTGATTAATCATTTTCTCATTCAGTCTTTCTCAGATGCAAAGCATTCTCTGGATCAAATGCCATTAAATCATGTTACTTCTTTAATCAAATTCTATACCATACATTTATACCGTTTTCAATATTTTTCCCATTCTCATTTTTGTCCTACTGAATTTTTTTATCAGATTACATTCCTTAAAGATTTTATGATCTTATGCAACACATTTTTAACTGAGGTACCATTATATGCTGGGCAATATTTCAAATGCTAGGAATACATAAGAAATAAGACAGATATTAATTCCTGAATTCATCGAACTTAATACTGAGTCATTAATCGGGGTTTTTTACTTGTCTAGAAATAATTTCAGAGTAAGAACCTGTACTTTTGTGTGCTTTCTTTTTGAAGTCACTATTTCTAACAAGTTCAGTGTTTCTGGGTCCAATTTTGAAATATAATTTATTTTTTAAGAAGACTTGATTCTTCTATCAGGCTTTTTTTTCCAATCTGTATCTGGTCATGTGCAATTTTAGCTGTTGACAGTTTTATTTCATGTTGATTATTTCCACCAAGTGTAATTTTTTTCCTGAGCCAATTTCTGCAGTATACAATATGACCAACATATGACCCTTTGAGCAGGTTTTCACATATATTAAATTTTACCGCTTGCATCTTTAGGCATTGCCAATTTTATTTTGTGTCGATTATTTTTGCTGAGCCAAAAATTTCTCCAGCAACCTATTAAAAATGTCCTTTGGGTCAAATCCGTGGGATCAAAACTGCAAAATATTTTTTATTTTGGTGTGGTAAAAATTGTGATTCAAGACTTTGCATTTTGGAAGAGATGCATAAGAAAGTATGAAAAGTAGCACTTTTTATACTTTAATATGCACACAAATTACCTGTGATCTTGATAAAACACAGATTCTGATTCAGTGGATACTTTGCTTTTCTAAGAAGCTCTCAGGTGAAACTGCCAATCCAATTGGATACTGCCAATCCACAGGCTGAGTAGCAAGGCCACAGAATAGATGCTTTGTGGTCCTGCAGGCTGGGTGGAGTTCAAGACCCTTGCTGTTCTCTAAACTTGAGGAACTTATTAACCTCTGAGTCTGGTTTTAGTCATTTTTAATTAATTAATTTAATGGGAGACGGTTTCTTTATTTTTTTAATTTTATTTTAGAGAGAGTGCCAGTGGGGAAGAGGGGCAGGGGGAGGGGTGGAGAGAGAGAGAGAGAGAGAGAATCTCAAGCAGGCTTCATGTTCGGCAAGGGGCCCAATGCAGGGCTCGATCCCACGACCCTGGGATCATGACCTGAGCTGAAATCAAGAGTCAGACACTCAACAGACTGAGCCACCCAGGTGCCCCATGGTTTTAGTCATTTTTAAAATGAGATGATAATACTATTACCTATGTAAGAGTTTCGTTGTTAAGGTTAAATAAGATGATTCATGTAAAGTACTTAGCACAGGGCTTCACCTAGTAAATAATGAATGGTAATCCTGTTAACTGACAAGTAAAAGTACATGTAAAACCACAAGGATCGTTTTAGGAATGAATGGGAAGTAGCCTGGGTATTCAGAGTGTGGTCCTTGGACCAGCAACATCTAGGAGCCTGACAGAGATGAGGTCTCAGACCACACCTCAGGCCTACTGAGTAATAATCTGCATTTTAACAAGAATCCCTGGAGATTCATGTGCATATGATAGTCAGAGAAGCAAAGGCACTGCATTTAAAGAATGGGACAGATACAGGTCTGGAAGGGTATTCCAAGGACAGTAAAGCTCTTGACTTGCCTACTGAGGACTTTGAAACCTTTTTTTGCAAGGCTGTGGGGTGAAAAATAACCAGCCTTCCTGT
>NW_027532002.1:3427688-3563702 GCF_008692635.1 Crocuta crocuta
CCCCCCCCCCCACACACATTCCCATGTCAGGCACTGTTAATCAGTGAACTACTCTTTCCTGCTGAGCTTCTGTTAATCTCAGGATTCCTATCTACACAATGCCCTAGACAAGGCCTTATCAACGGATCCGGAAATGATCATTTGCCGTCACTGCAAGAGACCATACGGAGCCATCGAAGAACTTTAAAAAGGAAAAGAAGGAGACTATATGGAAAGGCTTAGAAGAATCCCTGGTACCTGGTAAACACTCAGTAAATAGGAGTCAATTATTTCTACATAGCCTAGCAATGTGCCCACATTTTCTCCAGACAGTGAGTAAATGAGAAAACTTATGACGATGTATTCATATTTTTGGATGCTATAATGCCCTTTGATTGTGAAAGGACAGGAAGAGTAGAAAACAATTTTTTTTTAATTCCTGTATGGCAAAATTAAAATGTTAGCAACCCCACAGTCCTTTCAGCTTATTTTTTGCTTTCCTAAAGAGTGACACTATGAACACTTAGCGGTGATTACGGCCTATATTTCTGGGTCTGTGGGTACTTGGATGGCTCAGGCTGGCTGCAAAGGCCTAGGCAGAGTGAGCAACACTTCTCACTGCCCTCTCTCTACTCACCCCACAATGCTTGACTTCGAACAAGTGACGACGAGAGTATTTTCTTCTGCCAATGGCATGTATTGTCCCTCTTACTACATCTCACCAGACTCGACTCTGCACTTATAGAAACACTGCTGACAAGTCCTGGTAGCCCGCGGCAAGTCCAGGGAAGGAGGTGGAGAGCAAGAAGTCCAGCTGTTTCTAGGAGGCACAGTCTGCTGAGAGTCGAGCCTCCTCCCTATCAGCGGCCCTTGGACAGAGGCCAAAACTGGGTGGGAGTAGTAGAGTTCAAGAGCCTGGCAATGAAGTGGGCTGCTTTGCACTAGGTGACCTGAGGGGACTTTCCCAATGTGAGCATTAGGCTTTTGGACACCAGCGAACTGTTGGCTGTGTTTTCTGGATGCCGCCCCACACCAGGATACCCTTAGCTCCCAGAGCCAACACTGGCTTTGACATGCATGTGCTCCTGCTTCCAAGAGCTCGGCTCAACTCGCTCAGCAATTCAGAGACCAAACTGTCCTAACAGGCTGAAGAACCAAAGTCTCTTGAAGTTTCAAGCTCCCCTTACTTAAAAACATTTTGTAGTCATTGCTTTTTTTTTTTTTTTTTTTTTTTTTTGACAAAAAAGAAGAACTNGTTATAGTGCACTCTGCACTTCTTCGTATACTCCCTGGTATTATGTGTGCAGTCGCACTGCTATCTGATTCCAGAAAATTAATATGCAAATAGAAGTAACAATCATGCCATGTAGTGAAATACAGTGTTATGTGTAATTCCCTGACTGGTTTCTTATCAGCAGGGCAACCCAAGAGAGGAAAAGAGGAGGGGAACCAGAGTTCAGAGCTGCAACGTGCTGGGTTGTAACAGGAACCCCATTTAATTCCACACTGTGTCCCGTATTTCCAATGGGAAACCCTCCCTGACATCTTTTTGAATACCCAACTCACCCAAGCTCATCATTAATTCTCTTTCAACAGACTTTGCATATAAACATCTCTCAAATAATGAAGGCTTTGGTTCCACTGGATTGCTCTGAAACAGCAGCCCTTAAAAACATGATTAAAAGTTTCCATTGAAGTTTATTATTAATGAATACGGTTTTGTATTTATGCATATGAGGCCTTCTCTGGAGACAGATTTCAAATTCCTTTCTAAATGAGGCCTGGGACAAACATAACCATCTCCCTTCATGAGTAGATACACTAGAGCTGGTCTATGTGGCCAGTAGGGGCCGGGACTTAAAACGTAAAGTGTTTTAACCTCTTGTGAAAGGTTGAAAAAGAAAAAGGGAAAAGATGGTGCTCACCATCTCCCAGCTGGCTTGTTGCATTAACCATGTCTTTTGTTTTCTGTATTCTGATGCCTTGACCTCTGGGGACTTACTGACCCTGAAGAGACTGCCCATCCCAGAGTTAGCTATTTCCTAGATAGGAACAACTCACCCATGAGCACACTCTTCAAATGCACACCGACCATTCTGGAGCCCGTACTCCAACCGCCTCCTTCATCAGGCCCTTACCCTCCAGGCCACAGTCCATCTAGTCACCTCAGGGCCAGGCACTAGACAACTAGGGATGGCTCCTATGTCCTTAAATCCACTGAAATTATTTACTCTGGCCAATCTTAAATCTGCTTACCCTAACTTGCTTGTTCCTTCTCATAGAAACCACAGTAAAAGCTCTTGTCTGAGGTTCTCTCTCTCCCTCTGCCTTCCAACTGACCCACGTTCTTCTCCAAATACCCCCCTGCCCTGCTCTACCCCCTATGAGGCAAACCCCTTCCTCTTGGGAACTGTGACTAAGAAACTGTCTTTTCAATGACAATCTTCCTCCTGAGAGGCTGACCCGACCATACCTCAAACTTTCTATGAATATACTTTGTGACTAATATTAAACACTTATTTACATAATCTTGACGTTCCTGGACATCTTCTCTCACCAGGTGAGAACAGCATATCTCTAGTTGTTTTGTTTCCCAGTTCTTCCCGAGGGCTCCCATAATCCTCTGTTTCCCCACCACCTTTTCTCTGCGCCCTATTTGCTAATCCTGCCTGCAAGGGCTGCTCATTTCAGAGCCACCACCCTCACGAGGCAACACTGTGACATTCAGACAACTTAAGCTCTCAACACCACCCAGGAGTTCCTTGCCCCATTTTGGGAACCAGCCTCCGAAGCTGCTCACTTCTGCGACTGCTTCCAAAAATGTGGAGTTTATTTCATTTTATCCTTAGCAGGGATTATAGAGATGTGGTTATGTCTCTTCTTCTAGAAATTCCTTTGAGGCTTCTAAAATGACCTCCTCTCTATGGATGTTGAGGGTTCTTGGATTGGTAAAGAAAACATTTCCCTCCATCCTTCCCCAAATAATTCATTTCAGTGGGGCCCTATTTTCCTGAGAAAGAGACCTCTGCCACCAGCGTGAGTGGGCAAAGAGACCCATTTCCCTCCGTCCCCCATCCCCTCACTTTCAGGTCCTCTTTCAGGAGGATTTGGTAACAATGTTCCACACAAAGAGGACCCAGGTTCACACTCAATTTTATGAAGGCCAAAGTAAGTCCTTCCAAAAGGTACACAGAGAGGCAAGAATCTCACGGTTCATGGGATTGGACCCTGTGCTGACAGCATGGAGCCTACTTGTTTGGGATTCTCTCTCTACCCCTCTCTCTCTCTCTCTCTCTCAAACCCTCTGCCCCTCCCCCTGCCCACTCACTCACTCTCTCTCTCAAAATAAATAAATTAACTTAAGAAAAAATGGTGAAAAGCCAAGGGTCTAGAGTCAGAGTACTGGGGAAACTAGAGCACATTTACCCATACATATGTACAAATACATATAACAAATACATATAACTCACCCAAAAAATAGGTCCATATCCTAACACCTGCTAGGTATGCAATTTGGAGTAATTTATTCTCTAGGCTTCAGTTTCCTAATCTGTAAAATGGATATAGTAGTGGTCCCTTCCTTAAAGGATTAAATGAGATAACTTATAAAATGCACTTAACACATCACTTGGTGCAAAGCAAATACTCAGTAAGTATCAACTCTTCTTATTGTCCTTGTCCTTTCAGTTTAAATGATCACTCCTTAGGGAAGGCTTGCCAGACCTGAGATTAAGTCTGTATCATACGTTCTCACAAATTCCCACTCAGCCCCCTACTGTATACATACATAATACAAATAAAGAGTATCTGTATACCATATTCATACATATATATCTTCAGTGTGTAGCACAGATGCTACATCTGTTCATGTAACAGATGCTCAGTAATGGTTTCTGAAGGAGCAAATAGGTAACTAGGAAAGGACCCCTGCCCTCTAAGAGTTATAAAAATTAATGGCAAATGGAGACAAATTCATACAGAATTAGACCCTTGCAAAATACTTCATTCTTTCACAACACTCCTCCACAAGTAGTCACCCAAAAAAGAGCCCAGCTTTGGTAAAGCTGTAAATCCTTCTAGAAGTACTGCTGTGTTTGGGTCACGGACTGCCTCCAAAGTCTCCCTGGAGAAAACACAATAGCCCTTTTACTTTCTAATTAGCAGGATCCTCTCCAGAATATTCTAGCACTTGTAAGAAGTTTTCATTCCCCATGATTTCTCCCTAAAGAAATCCTAGCTCTGTGCTATTCACAACTTTTCCCCATTAAACTGAGGGGAGAACTGGGGACGAGGGCCCTAGAGTCTCCCTGTCTTCAGAATAGAATATTTCTCTTGCGCTCTTTTGCCAAAAGTGTAAGACGTAAGAGGGGAACAAGAACTGATTATTGTTAAGATACTCATGGAAATGCCACCCATCTAGGCCACACACTCTAGAACACAAGCAGAGGATTTGCTTTTCATGTCTTTACTATTCAATAAAGACAGATTTACAAAGATACAGTCTGGCTTCTATGAACGAACCCTCCATTATTGGGAAATGTCATTGTAACAGTGGCCACCCTGTTTGAGTCACTGGGTCACCTAAAGGTCACAGAGAGGTGTAATTCCTTCTCCCGTGTACAGCGGAAGACAGGGGTCGGGAGAAAGCAATGCCTGTGTTGGAGTCATAGGCGTAGGCGCCCTGGCCTCAGACCACCTCCCCACCTCACCTCCTGACACCAGACAGCTACAGATGGTAACCATTTTCATGTTTTCCCAGTTAGGTTTGGAACTGAACCAGTGTCAGCATTCTTAATTCTAGGAGCAGACACTTTTGAAAATCCCATTTCTCTGTAATGGGATTATTTGGGGTCAGCTTCTGCCATTTACTTCTTTCTGTGCTTCTCCCCAGCCTTGACCTTGGTGCCCAGGCTTTCAGACCGGGAGCCAGTCAGCACCCCTGTGCTGTGGCAGAGAACACCAATGTCCGAGAAGGAGGGCAGGATGATTTGTTCTGCATTGTTAAAAATTGCTTTTCTGATTTTAAAAGCTGTGAGTGAAAAATAAAGGTTTCCCAAAAAAAAGTATAAAAGCAAAATAAAATTAGTCTTTATCCTATCATTCAGGGGAAAAAAAAAAATCTATCACCATTTGATGTCACTCTTCCACATATACCATACATATTTTCTTTTGTTCTTTCTATATCCTTGCAAAACTGGATCATAAACCTTGGATCTTGGTAAATCTCCAAAAGAACATTCCCCAGTTTATTAAGTGGTTTTAATCTCTACAGCAAAATTGCAATGTTAAATGACAAAGGTGAGAACACAGTCGGATGTCGGCTCTGTGGAAGACAGAGCAAACAGGTACAGCCTGGCTTCTGAGCCCAGCAAACCCGCAATAAACCACTGGGGCCTCCAGCTGACTAGCTCTGTGTCCTTGGGCAAGTTAACCCACAGCTGCTTATCTAGGGCACAGAAAATGATTAGCACATGCCCAGCAGATAGGTAAAGACACAAATAATGTTAGTGCCTTTCCCTTTCTAATGACAATGTGGTGCCCAGAGACTTAAATCACTTCCTCTGGGTAAACATTCTTAAGAAACAAAGGTCAATTTACATGATAATTACTGATTATATTGGTCTCCTCTGGCTGCTATTACAAAATACCACAGGCTGGTGGCTTAAACAACAGGTATTAATTTCTGACACTTCTGGGGGCTAGAAGTCCAAGAGTAAGATGCCAGCTGGTTCAGTTTCGGGTGAGAGCTCTCTTCCTGGCTTGGGATGGCCACCCTCTTGCTGTGCCCTCACAGGGCAGGAAGAGAGAAAGAGAAGGCAGGCTTTCTGATGTCTCTTCCTATAATGACTCTAATCCTAACAGATCAGGGCCTTGCCTTTATGACCTCATTTATTTGAAATCACTTTGTTATATACCCTGTTTGGCCCTGTATAGGCCAAATACAGTCACAGGGCGGGTTACGGCTTCCCCATTTGAATTTGGTGGTCAGGGACACAGTTCAGTCCATGGCACTGACTAATAATATTAACAAAACAATAGTTTACTCCTGTGGAGAAAAGCAACCCAATGCTTTCCGCCTACAGTAGAGTTGAACACAGAGAGGAAGAAGAGGGCAAGATAAGCCCTCCCCAGTATAATGAGAGAAGCACAGTGAATCTACTCCCGCAGGCAGATCAGTAGTTTCTTCAAGGCCTTTGTCAATGTCCAAAGAAAAGCACAGGTCACTTCTGCAGGCTCCAAGAGGAAGTGCTGAGGTGACAGCTCACTGTTTTTGGAGACTTGTGCTATTGGGAGCGGCTTCTAGTTTTACACCAGGAGAGGTTTCTGGTTTCAGGAGTCTTCCTTGCTTTACATGAAGAAGAGACAACAAGGATATTTAACTCCTTTTTAGAAAATTAAGGCAACTCCCTCTCCCCAGCTGTTGGAAGGCTTTCCTAGTCCTGATGCAGCTGGTGAACAATGTTGCTAAGGAAGCTAGACATCCATCGTAACTCCCGTATGATGCATCTTGACTTATCTATTTCTGTGTCCCTCACTTCTATTCAGCCCCGTAAATGCTGGTCTGACACTGTGCCTTCAAGCCATCTTCTTCTGAAATTCAAACCTCTGAGGGGCCAAATGTATTCTACCTGCAGACTGTGAGGGAAGCTTTGGTTCTAGAATCCTATCATGTCGTCTTCATTTTCTACATCAAGAAGGCAGAGCTGTTCCCTGAGAAACTTCACTCTGAGAAATGCCTTTGCCGACTGAAGAACTGAGGTATCTCATGTGGTGGGAACTGTGCTCTGATTTCTCCGTGATTCCTGACCTCCAGATTTTGCAGACTAAGAAATACGTTCTAGAGGATTCTCAGCATTGTCAGTTGAGTACATGCTGCCATAAAAGAGGGGACATTTTAAATCTGGGAGAAGATAGTCCTAAAATAAATGAGTCTTTCTCACAAAGGGCCTTTGCCAACCTTAAACTGGTATGTGTGGCACAGTCATTTTGCCACAGATTATAAATTATCACAAGGTGGTGCCAAACCACTGATTAGAATTTTGAAACGGCCTTTTATTCTGTTCTTCCTTTTCCTCATTTTTAAAGCTGGCTCTATTTTAAAGCTGGCTCTGCAAAGATCTTCTCACCATGTCTTCCTCCTATCTTCTTATCTCTTTTACCCACAAATTCGTTAGTTAACCCCACAGGATTTGCAGGTGGTAGACAAACAGTTGTGGTCAGAGTTGAAGGGCATGCTGGGTCTGGAGTGGGAAAACAATTCCTGCCTTTGTATGGAGGCACCTCAAGCCCTGCAAGTCTGAAGTGAATTATGTGAAATAAATTGACCTTAGCCACACTTGCAAGTTCCAGGAGACTCTAAGCTCTCTGAGGGTAGGAATTAGTTGTCTTTCTTCTCCATACCCACTGACACAGTGTCTGGCCCAGAGTAGGGCTTCGATAATTTCCTGTTGAATTTATATATGTATTCATTCATTCACCTTCATTATAATTATTTTTTCTTTCTGATCCCAGCCCTCATTCAGCCAAAGAGATTTGAATTATGATTGAGAAATAAAAACACTAATTTGGAAGGATACCTGCACCCTTATGTTTATTGTATTATTGTAGCAGTATTTACAATAACTAAGATACGGAAGCAACTTAACTATCCGTCAGTAGGTGAATAGATAAAGATGGTGTGGTATTATATTGTATAAATTATATACATATATATGTGTATATATGTACATACATATACATATATAAAATTATATGTAATGGAATATTACACAATCATAAAAAGGATGAGATCTTGTCATCTTCAACAACATGGATGGGCTTAGAGGGTATTATGCTAAGTGAAGTAAGTCAGACTGAGAAAGACAAATACCACATGGTTTTACTCATATGTGGAATCTAAAAAACAAAACAAATGAATAGACAAACAAAAACCAGAATCAGACCTATAAATAAAGAGAACAATCTGAAGGTTGCTAGAGGGAGAAGGGTGGGGGGATGGGCAAAATGAGTAAAAGGAAGTGGGAGATACAGGCATCCAGTTATGGAATGAATTAGTCACAGGAATCAAAGTCACAGCATGGGGAATAGAGTCAGAGATACTGTAATACTGTTGTCTGGTGACAGATGGTAACTAAATTTATGGTGAACACAGCATAAGGTACAGAGATGTTGAATCACTATGTTGTACACCTGGTAAAACTAATGTACCACTGTATCAACTATACTCAAATTCCAAAAAAAATTTTTTTAAGATTTTATTTAAAAAAAGAAAAACCACAGGAATTGTGATTGGGACCCATCCACCACCATCTCAGTTACACATTGCTATATTTTATTCTCAGAAACAACATAATCCAAGAATGACAGGGCTTGGAATAGAAGGAAGCCAAATGCCATTAAAAGAGCAAATGCTGACCAGTGTTTCTTCCTTTGCTGAGACTTCTTCCTCCTACTCGCTCCTCTGCAATGGACTGATTCATAAGACATAAATGCATGTTCATAATAACCTCCATCTGTGGACCGACTCATATCATTTTGTGAACTTTAGTATCTTGGCTCTTCACACTTATTTTTTAAATATTCACTTAAATAAGCTCTATTTAGATCTTACTTAGAAAAAGAAACATGAAATAATTAAAATGTCAATAATGCCAATGCAAAGATTCACACTAAGTGCCTCAAAAGAGACTGAGAATTTCAGATATATAATAAATAAAATATAGTAGGCTCTGGATTCCAGAGGTCTCTATAACCAACATTCCCACTGCCTCATATCCTGAAATGGGATCACCTCTTCACCTTCTTCAACCAAGTCACTGAGTTGATGCAGTCCAGAAGAGCTGAAGAAATATTGTTTTCAGAGCGGGCTGAATGAAACTCACCTTTCCACCTGATTTTTGTACCTTATCACCAATGCAATATGTAAACAGTAATGGTATAGCAGTCCAACTCATACTAACTTAAGCAGAAATAAGACATTTTGGAAAGAAATTGGGAGAACTCTTGAGATCAAAGGGATGCTAAAACTAGGTCTAGGCAATGGCAGGAACCAATGGAGCATGGAAGACCAGGTGATAAGAGTCATGTGGCTGGGACCACCAAATACCACACACCTCTCTCTGCTGGCTCAGCAATGAAACTAACTCTGGAATATTTTCTTCTCTATTGTGGTATTTATTGAATATTCAAAGTCCCAGAAATAGTTTCTGATTGATCAAGCTCAAGTCATGTGGCTGGCCCTAAGATCACATGCTTGGCCTTTAGATCACATTTTTGGCCCTAAACATGACAGTGGGCATCAGAGAGGAATAATCTGGACTCCTAGATTCCATAACATGAGGCACAGTCTTAGAATTGCTCTCATGTTAACCCACTTTCAAAAGGTCATTCCCCCCAAGAATGGAAGGTTGGAATGCCAATAGGAATATCTGGGGATTTGGACATTAGAAGCCAAGAAACAAGAAATATCCACGAGAATTGTCTATGAGAATAGAAGTGTACCTCTTCACTCTGAAACTGGCATGGTGTCAACTTAATTTGAAATTGTGTATGTATTTTAAAACTTCTCTCAAGTTGGAGAATCTCTTTCAAAGTACTTTCCCTAATAAAGTTAATTAAGAACATGCTTTTTTAAATCAAGTTAAGATTTCATATTTTTATTAACAAAAGCATGTCACAGCATATCTCACAAAGGCTCTCTCGCCTTATCCTCATTCTCTTCTGGTTTCTAACTGAGAAGGAGAAAATGTATCACATAGTGATACTTCAAAAGGGAAGACACTCTGGCCATGAGGCAATTAGAAATCTTCCTTTGAGGAGTAGAAGGAGAGAAAGGGGAGGTGCCAGAAGAGAAAAAGGAAAACAGGTGAAGGCAAAAATGGAAACTAGTTGGTATCCAACTACCATTGGGTATCTGCTGTGTGCCAGACACAGTATGTACTCGTCATATTATTATCTCCAAATCACAGACGAGACAACAGACATTCAAAACTTTAAACCACCAAATGAATAAACGTGATGTTGTGAAGAGTTAAGGGGTCATGGCATCTGATGTGCCCAAGGGCCTACATGCTTGGCCAAACCTGGTCACCATGTCCCTAGCCAAATCTAGAGAATTATTGCATGCCTTGGTTTCTCTGCC
Source organism: Crocuta crocuta (assembly GCF_008692635.1). NCBI lineage: Eukaryota > Metazoa > Chordata > Mammalia > Carnivora > Hyaenidae > Crocuta > Crocuta crocuta. The sequence goes on from NW_027532002.1 coordinate 3,437,809, forward strand.
GACAACTCTGCTACCTCTTGGGGTTTGTAGCCCTTCTTCAAACCCCAGAGCAACTGGCTCGAAACTTAACAGGCCTTTACCCTGGAATCTAGCCAATCACCAGATTGTCCTTCCTGTCCCACCTGAGTATCATTCAACAACTGCAAGATGAACCAGCCCTGACAGGTCTGTCTTCTCTTTCGTGCCAAAAGTCCAACTGGGCAACCTTTCCTCTGTGCTCACCCTGTATCCTGTGATCAGCCCTGTCCTATCACTAGCCATAATATGTGATGTTGATTTGTCCCCCTGACAAGGTCATGACCACGTAGCGTGCGGAACCCAGCCCAATGCCTCACATGTGGTAGGCACCCAATAAATGTTTGCTGACAAAAAAAATAAATAAATAAAACAGCAGTGATGCTCTTTGGACATTAGTATGGGATGCTCTAATATCGTATACGAACTACTTCCCAAAAAGAATATTCTGCCTTGCCTAGTTCCACCCTCCTCAACACTTTGTGTTTCTGATACCTATAATGTATCACACCCAAACGTGCCCACAGGATAACAGAGCCACTTCTCAGCTATGTCCTGAAGTCAGTGACTTTTATCACTATAGAAGCAATGTTGTACAGAACAATGACCAAAAGATTCAGCAGTGTCCTTAACTGCTAATGGTACACTTAATCAGCTTGTTTTTCCTAGGGCAAGGACTTGCAGACTCACTGTGAGTTGAAACAAAGATTTTTCTGTTTATCTCCTACCTAAACAGTAATTCAGATAACTGGAACACCCCATTCTCTGAATATTCTGGTTAATCAAGGCTTTACTGTCCTATTCTTGGATAATTTTTCCTCTTCGTACATCTGCTGCATGTTTATAATCAGTATACTGCTTTTATGGAGAAAGTCTAATTATAATAACTTACATTTGTACCTGGTTAAAAAGCATTTCCTGACAATAATCTGTAATAAAGGCAGGAAGGCATTAATGTCCCTATTTTATCTGTGATTAAACTGAGTCTTATATGATTAAATATGCCTGGGTCCACTAGACAGGTAAAGAGTTCCCATCCATTCATTCAACAAATATTTGCTGAGCACCTACTGTGCACTAAGTGCTGTGCAGGATCCTGGGGTGCAATTATAAGCCAGATAGACAGCCTCTCACAACATGTCTGGCTCTGTGTCATGCCATTTCTCTATCCCGTGTAGGATCTCCACCCCTTATCAAATAACTCCCTTGCAGGCCCCTAAAGAGTCTGCCCAACTACACAAGAAAAACTGAGCCTATAGATTTCTTCTAGGTGAAGATGGTTGGACACATCCATATGAATGGTTTAAGCCTCTCTCAGTGTGGTGGAGCCAGGACTTCAGGCTCCTTACCCCCACCTTCAAGGGGTTGGGGGACAGAGTTCAGGTCACCAGCCATACTGTGCAATGTACTGTTTGTCTCGCCATGAAGCCCTTGCTCTTTCTGACATCAGTGGGTCATTCGCCAGGCAATAAACAAACTTGAAAAATGCTGGAAGAGAAGCAATTCTGGTGCTTAAAATGTGGTACTTAGAATCAACATTGCGTCCTTGTCCGTCTTTCAAGACTAACCCAAAATGTAGAAATGTATATGATGTATAGTTATGTTTGGGGGGATGAGATTTGGTTCTTGGTCTATTGGAATGTAGAGAATAACAAAATGTGTTGAAAAGTAGTATTACTATAACTTCCACTTTCCCTTTCATCCAACTCTATGGAATTTACACAACGTGCTAAATACAGTATGTCAAATCATTCAAATTCCCTCTTTCTTCCCAAGGGAAGCTTCCGGAGCCATTTAAAAAAAATTTAAATTTATTTTTTTATTTTGAGACAGAGAGAGAGAGATCACAAGCAGGGGAGGATCAGAGAGAAGGAAAGACAGAATCCCAAGTAGTCTCCACACCATCAGTGCAGAGCCCCATGCAGGGCTTGAAATCATAAAACACAAAATCATGACCTAAGCCAAGATCAAGAGTTGGACACTCAATCGATTGCACCACCCAGGTGCCCCTGGCAATGATATTTTATCAATAGTGCATCTTCGAAGCATCCAGGGAAGATAGCTGCAGAAAACTTGACTCAAGGGTACAGGTAGTAGATAAGTAGCCCGAGCCAACTGCATATCCTTCCTTCTGGCCCTCTAACTAGTGGACTTCTATGGCTTTGGATCATAACTGAGACACTCTATTCCCTGATTTGGATATAGCTGGCCCAAAACTGCCCCAGACAGTAGGTAAAACCTGTGGCCTCCCCAACCTGAACAATAATCTCAATGCCCCTTTCAGACCACTCTTGATGTCCTTGCATTTGTTTTTATCCCATTGCTTCCTGGATTTCTGACTCTATGCTATGCTCTTAAATCTACATGTGGCCGGCAACTCTCCAGCTTCCTGTTCTGAAGATTTAGACTTCAAGTTCCACCTCCCCCTAAGCCTATTCTCAGTTCTATTTAATTCTTAGTTGGGTTGTCCTTTATAGTCTGAAGAAAACAAAACAAAACAAAAACAACACCAAGTCTAGCCCTGGCCCCAACAAGTTCTCCCAGACAAATCATTCTTAATATCTTCCTTTACTGCTTTCTTCCTACTAGATCTTCTTCCCTAACCTAAAACCTAAGCTAACCTTTAGTACCAAACCAAACAGTTTTAGGTAGAAATGATCAGTTTTAGGAAATAGTGAAGTTAAATACAGTTCCAATCATTTGAGTAGTATGTGGAGAGGAGAACTGTTCACTAAAGTCAAGAGAACAGACACCACCTGAACAGGACATCACCACCCAGCTGGCGATTGCAGTGTGGCTCCAACCACATGGTGCATGGAGGAAAGGGGAATGCAGCCAAACAGGCTTTCTGTATTCCCTGCCCTGAACTAGTGCCGGGCATATGAAGAAATCCAATAAACACAAACAGCTTAATCATCCGTCCAAAGGCAAAGGAAGAGTCAACCAGCACAGGGACTCCTCCAATTTGACTTTTTAAAAAAATTTTAATGTTTTATTTATTTCTGAGAGAGAGAGAGAGAGAGAGAGAAGGGGAGGGTCAGAGAGAGAGGGAGACACTGAATCTGAAACAGGCTCCAGGGCCTGAGCTAGCTGTCAGCACAGAGCCCGACGTGGGGCTCAAACCCATGAACCGTGAGATCATGACCTGAGCCGAAGTTGGATGCTTAACCGTCTGAGCCACCCAGGTGCCCCCCAATTTGACTTTTAAAGATGCCCCTCTGGTGCAATGGGAAGGGTGGTTTGGAGAGGGGGAGCACAGAGGCATAGTGCTGTCAGGAGGAGAACTGACTGAGGTGCCCAAATACGGCAGTGGCATTGGTAATGGAAAGATGGTAGAAATCAGAAGATCCTGTAAAAGCAGAATGGAAAGGGTCTCATGGGGAAAAAGAGCAGGAGAGGTGAATCTCAGGTCTCTAATTTGGATAAATGTGTGAATGTTGAAGGTTTTAGCTCTGCTGGAAGTTTGGGGCAATGGGTAATGAGTTTGTTTTGGGACATGTTACATTCAAGGCCCCAGAGGACTCCCCGCTGCAGACTTCTGAAAGGTGAGTTTTGGACAGAAGGGCTTGGAAAATGTTTACATCATCAGAGATCCCTACTTGAGAGTCAAAGCACAATTGGTTTATAAGTTGATAATATGGTAAAACAAATAAAACAATATCATATATATTTCCTGGCAAAGTAGTTCTCATACAAGAACTGCTATATGAGGTCATCAGAGCATGAGAAAGAGATCACAAAATAATGGATATCATAAGGTTTTAGGCAAGGAATATTTTGTTTCTTGTGAACTATAAAAAAGTATGTGTCTGTGTGTGTGCATGCATGTACTTGTTGGCTGCTCTTCCTGGTATGACCTTTGGGTCGATCTAGACTGACCTGTGTCTACACAATCTAATGTCACCAACAGACTGACATAGGCCCACGTGGCAAAGAGACCATTGGTCCTCTCAACTCCATCCGTTCCGTGTGGTATGTAGAAAAATGAAAACAAGCCTTTTGGCTTTCTAAAACCATTTGACACATTTCCCAGATTTTGAAGTTCAATTCAGCTGAAATCTGAGCATCCACAATTTCGGGTGTTGAGTTCAAATAGGCTAGATGACTCATGGGCAGAATCAACGATCAAGACTGTGATTTTCAACTAGATAATCAAAATGGTTTCTGAGACTGTCTACAGGTAGTGCTTCTGCAAACTCTGGGGTTCCAAGTAATGTTACATTTAAAAAGAGCCTTGAAGGCTGCCAAGCGCCAAATTCACCTCAGGGTTTGACTTCTCTATACATTTATACTCCTTCAGAATGTGGAAATTCCTAAATAACTTTAATTTTGTTTTCAATGTCACCTTATTTTATTTCGGTTGGAGGTCTTAAATTATTAGCCCTGCACAATTAGTTTTATGAAGAAAGACATGTAATGACCATGGAAAGGAGGTATTATAAGCCTTTCAACTGTTGGGTCATAGTTTGAGAAGCAGCTAGGGATTTACAAGAGAAAGTAGTGAAAAAGATCCAGATGAAATCAACCAGCCAGCATAAGACTCCCTAGAATAAACTTTAAAGTGCTTTCCTCTGTTCCCTCTGAAATGGCTTAACAAATGGGATTTCTATCCTTTCCTTCAAAATGCAAAGGGGTCCAGTGGATCCAGTGTATATATTTTTCCCTACTGGAATTTTCCCGAGCAAAGTTTTATCCAGAATCGTCTAGGAATCTACGCTGACAAAAACTCATTACTTCCTTAATACCTTCAGATCTGAATGTGCAGGGATCTTTTACTTTATGCGGTCACTGGGCCTTGATCATCTTTCCATTTGCAATTATACATTCGTTGTCTGGTTCTTTGGGTAATATCTGTCTCTCCCCTTGGAATAAGCTCTGTGGCTACAGGAAACCTATCCATTTTGTTCACCACTTACATGATTTTGCTAGTAGGCTGTAACAAATTCTTACAAGCTGAGTGGCTTAAACAAGAGAAATATGTTATCCCACAGTTCTGGGGCCTAAAAGTCTGAAATCAAGGTGTTCATTCACAAGGCCAGTTCCTTCTGAGGGCTGTGAGGGAAGAATCTCTTCCAGGCCTCTCTCCTTGGCTTATAGATGACTGTCTCCACGTTCACAGGTTGGGGATGCAATTTAACCCATAACATCAGTGCATCCCCACCATTTAGAACAGTGGTTGGCGCTGAGTGAGAGCTCAATAAACATTAGCAGAATGAATGAAATGTCCACCACTTTGGCTCATGGCCATCCCAAGAGCCTGGCCAGTCTAAAACCTGTTGTTATAGGCCACCTTGCTTGACTGAGAGAGTAAAGAGACAGAACCCAGTCACAAGGTGAAAGACATTTAGGCACAGACTCAGTTTCATACTTTTCTCAGGTCCTTAGTTATCTCTCAAAATGACAACACTGGTGCTTTGCCATATTGAAATTTCCTGTTGCGTTAACCAGCAAGACTTTCGGCAACAACATTACAATAAGGCAAACATAGAACAAGGCCTGTTATATGTCAGTTCTTTTCATGTGAAAATACATTTCACTAACAAATAAAATGACTCATATTGTTTTGGTGTGATTCAACCTTCTCTGAGTACTCACACTGGACACATGGCCCCCAAGAAGTACAGTGTTCCAGGGATTTATATTCAACTCAGTTAAATTCAAACCAAAAAACACTATATGAATGAGAGCCACATGAACAGAGAACAGAACTTTACATTTGGGAGATTGGTAAAAATGAAAAGACAAGGCTCCTGCCCTTAAATAGCTTTATAATTGGATGGGAGATTAAGTTGTCTTCTCAGAACATTTGGTGCCACAGGAGGATATGCTCAAATACAGAGAAGAGGTATAAATGGAGCATTACATGGTGAGGAGGTGCACAGGATCAGAGAATAGCTGGCTGGTAAAAGAGAGTTTTTATTCCACAAGCAGAAACAAAACGGAAAGAAGGCTACTTCTAAGGAAACAGCATGAACAAACGTAGAAACAAGATGAGCCTGGCCTTACTAGGTATCACAGAGGATATAAAGATGAGTTAGAGCTTAGTAGTGAAATAGACTATGGTGAGAGAGAGTATAGGAAGCCAGAAGATGGAGAAAGGATGGAGAAGGCTTAATAAGAGGTAGGTATTTGAAATAGACCTTAAAGAAGGTCAGCTATTCAGTGAGAGATGGAAATGTGTCAGTCCAGGCTAAATTGGACATCAGGTGGAGAACAAAAGCACAGAGAACATTTGGGGGACGACAAGAGCTATTTTTCCGTTCTTTTTTTTTTTTGAAATGATGGTTATTTGGGGGTTTTGTTTTTGTTTCGTTTTTTAATATTTTATTTGTTTTTTGAGAGAGAGAGAGAGAGAGCACAAGCAGGGGAGGGGCAGAGAGAGAGAGGGACAGAAAATACATGCGGGCTCTGCGTCGACAAGCTGACAGCAGTGAGCCTGATGTGGGCCTTGAACTGACAAACTGCAATATCACGACCTGAGCCAAAGTTGGACACTCAACTGACTGAGCCACTCAGGCACCTCTTATTTCTTTTTTTTAGCAGACTACACGAAGGAGAAAGCAGAAAGTTAAGTTGGACCCCATTATGAAGGGCCCTGATGACCCTATTAAGGATTTTGAACCAGATACTGTAAGAAAGTGAAGCCATGCAAGTTTTTGAGTGAGGGCAGGCAGGCCTATGGTCAGAAGTTCCCTGGGCAACAGGGTATGTGATGGCCTGGAGCAGTCAAAAGGTGGGCACCTCGATTGCCCCGCCAGTTCCTCTGGAATGTCACCTTCACATGGACATGGAGGTTTGTTTTGCTCATTGCTGGATCCTTGATGCCCTGACCAGTACCCGGTACATGGCAGCCATTCCATGTATTTTGAATTTTGAGTAGGAGCTAGGAGAGAACTTTCCTATGTGACCATGAAACTATAAGGAGCTGAGTTCATATCTGCTGACACTCCTGGTCCCACCTCGTGGAAAAGTTGGTGTGCATACTGTTAGAGAACAGTGGAGAATCCTGAGGTCATTTCCAGTCTCTGCTTTCCTTGCATTAGATTGTGAGAACCAGTTTTTGCCCAAGCTGGCTTGAGTTAGGTTTTGGTCACTTAGCCAAAAGAGTGCCACCATCACTCTGCATCACCCAGCCTCAGTCTAACCACCTTCAGTGGGAGAGAGGCCTTGAAATCAGTCCCCTGACCACTCTTGCACACTGTCCCCTGGAGCTACGCAGAGATAATTCGCTTGCTCCTGTACTTCCTAAAGGTGACTTTCATGATTCGTGGTGTGTGTGGGGGTGGGGGAGGTCTTCTCTTCCACAGGTAAGAAGCCCCAGTTCTGCTCACTCTTTCTCTTCCTGGCTGGTCCTCTTCAAGTAATCTCCAGGATGTCAATGTCCCTTTTAAAACCTAGTGCCCAGAAGCAAGCACATACTCTCAGGAGTGGTCAGTCTCTGAGCACCCCCTTGAGCACCATAACTCAATGGTGGTCACCACAACTCAATTTACACAGCCTGAGCTTTATCCTAACACACTGTTGTCTCAGGCAGATTTAATGTGTTCACTCAGAGCAATCAGGCCATTTGGTTTCCTCACCTGTAAATGCATTGGGAAGGAGGGAATATCGACTTTTCTTGGAATTTCTTTCTTTCCCCTGTGTCATGATATGATTCTAACTACATGACTGGGTCTCAATCAGTGATTGTTGTTCCCCTGGATGCAAGACTTTTGTCCTGTTCCCTGGTAGCCAGAACATTTTCTTAAAGACTGGTGAGAGATTAACAAAACCCAGGGAGCAGGAAATTCTGACCAGGGAACAAAAGTCCTTGATAGATTCTGAAAATTCCTTGATATACAGTAGACAGCTTTTGAAATGGCTTCCACAGATCCCCACTTTGTGGCATTCATGTCTTTCTGTAATTCCTTCCTCATGAATGTGGCTGGATTGGTGGCTTCAAAATCTAACAAATGGAATACGACAAAAGTTACTTCCAGGATTAGGTTATAAAAGACAGTGACTTCCATCTTACTTGCCCTGTTTTGCTTTCTTACTTGTTGCTCCAATAGAATTCCATTTCCATGATGTGCACATGCCTATAGAGACACCCTTTGGCCAGGACTAGGGATGCCCTTCTTCCAAACTCCACCAAGGAACTCAGGCCCTCACGCCAACAGCCACATGAGTGAGCTTGGAAGTGGGTCCTGCTCCAGTCAAACCTTGAGAGGACTGAAGCCCTGGCGAACACCTTGACTGCAGCCTTGGGAGAGACTGGGAGCTTGAGGACCCAGCTAACCTGTGCCTGGATTCTAGGCTCATAGAAACATGAGATAATAAATGTCATTATGGGTAATTCATTCCACAGCAAGAGATAACTAATACATATGGCCTATGTTTTGCTCAGTAGGTAATACTACAAATTATGTGATCCAGAATTTCACAGGATAATTTTTTACAGCTTATTTTGATAACTAGCTTAGGGAAGGAAGATATTGAAAAAGAAAGTGCTTTTCCTCAGAAGTGGGCAGCCTCATCCTTGTTTACTCCCCACCTCTATCAAGGTACCAACCATCCTGCTTGTTCACGATGTAATCTGTTCTTGAGTTTACCTGCTCAAAGGATCCTCTATTGTCTACGAGGGATTCAAGTGTTTTCGCCATTCTCCCAAGCCTTAGAATTAAAGCCCTTGCAGGTCAAGACCATGTCAGGTTCACTAATTATTCTACCTTCTGTTCTGGCAGCATCATATTTAATAGGTTTAAACACATGGCATTGCCCATATTCACTTCTGTCTGACCTAGAAAGATGACCATTCCATATGGTTCAACTTAACACCTCTTCGATATTGTCTACTGCTCTGTATTGTCATTCTTTTCCATGTTTCAATCTCCTCTCCTAGATATTGGCAACTTTAGGGTAAGAAACACTGGTTTACTCATGTCTGAATCCCTGGCACCTGGCCCAGTAGATGCCACATGGCAGACACCAACAAAAATTTCAGAATTGTACTGCTGATCTGTTTACAGTGTCTTGTGAAGCAATTAATTATTCATCAATTCAATAAATATTTCCAAAGAACCTGTGTGTCAGGACTGGGCTAGGTGCCAAAATGACAGAAATGAAAGAGTCCCTGTCCCTGAAGTGCTCATCGTCTAATAGTAGAGAGAGATATAAATAAACAGAAGACTACAATTCAATATGGAACAAGCTTGAATAAAGGTATTAACAGTGATTAAAAAAGTCACAAAGCTAATTATGTTTAGAGTAGGAAAATGTCTTAAAGGAGGAAAATTCAGAGCTAGCGGAGAAGTGACTGACACCATAGTTCGCAGGCATGCTCAGAGGGCCAGGGAGTTAACAACACATGGGCTTCCCTCAACCAGAGGAGGACCAGGTCCCAGCCTCCTGTCCTTTGGGGGTCAATTCTGAAGAGTTTCTATCTAGTTCCTCAGAGGTTCCAGCATGATGGAAACCCCGAGATTACACTCTTTAACCTACTAAAAACCATTGCACTGTATGCTTTAAGTGGGTGAACTGTACGGTGTTCACTTAAGAATGTAAGAGAGAGAAGCTTCTCCTTATATGTTCCAATTATATCTTAATAAAGGTATTCACAAAAAAACCCCACCTCTATATGGGTTTTCCCTGCTTCGTACTCCTGCTTCCCGAGATCACCTCCCAAATAAATTACCTTCACCCAAGTCCTGTTCTGTTTTAGGCAAAATCTAAACTAGGACAAGTCACATAGAATTGCTCACTGAGTCACATTTTTAGTTTCTCCACTGACATTCATTGAGGACGCTACAAAAACAGTCCTGCGGCAGTTCCTGCAGTGGAGATATTGCCAGGAAACATGTTGGCCTCATCTCTGAGATCAAGACCTGAGCTGATATCAAGAGTCAGATGCGGGGCGCCTGGGTGGCTCAGCCAGTTAGGCGTCTGACTTTGCTCAGGTCATGATCTCATGGTTTGTGACTTTGAGCCCCGCGTTGGGCTCTGTGCTGACAGCTCAGAGCCTGGAGCCACCTTCACACTCTGTCTCCCCCTCTCTCTCTGTCCCTCCCATGCTCATGCTCTGTCTCTGTCTCTCTCTCTCTCTCAATAATAAATAAAAACATTAAAATTTAAAAAAAAAAGAAAACAGTCAGACGCTTAACTGTCTGAGCCACCCAGGTATCCCTCAATCCTGATTTTTTAATTGTGCTTCATCATTTTACCATATGCATTTCTTATAATTATCCTCAAATCTTTTATGGCTATAATGAGGCATAGTTAAATTGAATAATGTCACTTTTGTCATACTCTTTAATGAACTGCTCAATTCTTCCAAAATAAAACACAATTATAAACTTTTTAATTATAAGAGTAATGCATGTTTCTTGTGGGTAACATGTTTCTTGCGGTGAATATGAAAAAGTAGAGGGAAAAAACCTGCCATAACACACCAGCCAGATATAAACTAAAACATATTACTGGTTATGTACTTCTAGTCTTTTTCTTATACATATATTATTTAACAAAGTTATTTAATTAATTCATTTCATTCCCTGTTTTTTTCCACTTAACATTATATTGGGAAAATATTCCTCTTTCCATCTCTAAAAAACCTTTCAAAATGATTTTTGTGTCTGCAAAATATGTATGTCATACTTTATTTAACTACCCTCTTATACTGGGAATTTTGTTATTTGCAAACTTTTAATTAAAATGGTGTGACAAAGGGGAACCTGGGTGGCTCAGCTGGTTAATCATCAGTTCTTGATTTCAGCTCAGGTCATGATCTCACGGTTCCTGAGATGGAGCCCTGCATCGGGCTCTGTGCTGACAGTGCATGGATTCTCTCTCTCTCCCTCTGTCTCTACTTCCCTCTCTCTCGCAAAATAAATAATAAAATAAGCATTTTTTTAAAAAATAGTGTGATGAAAACCCTTGTATATATCTCTATGTATATTACTAATTATGTCCCCAAGATAAATTATTAAAAGAGGCATTTCTGAAATGCAGTATACAAATACTTTAATCCAAAAACCCATAACAACTTACACTCATATTGGCAATTTAGGAGTATGAACATTTCAGAACCTCTCACCCATGCTGGATGCTATCTTTTTAAAAAACATCAACTTCATAATGTACTGCTCAAGATTAAACAGTCCAACTAAAGAGAGTGGACGCATCTGCAAATCACTTTCTCTTAAAATAATACCTCCCCATAAGTTCCTCAACTTTTACTTAAAAGCAAAAATATTTGATTGAATAAACATGTATTGATCATCTGCTTGTGTAAACAAGGTCCTCAATTCTCCGTTCCTTTAGGCCATCTCAGTTTGATGAGATTTCTTGGCTCATGTAATAAAGTAAGACTTTTCCATGTGCCTGGGAAGCTCAGCATTACAAATACGGCCAACAAGAGGAAAACCCACAGCTACACATTTTGGTGAAATGCCACTATTTGTCAGACACCATAATAAATAATGTCTTTGGAGATTTTAGAAGTGTGCGCTGTGCCTGGGAGGTGGGACATATGGAAAGTTCCCCTGGAGTGTCAATTTTGAAGTGAATTCCAATGACAAGGTCACCACTTCAGTTAGACTCTCCTCCCAGAATAATGACTTTGCAGGAATTCCCATAGTCCATATATAGCTGCCACTCATGGAGGGTGAGAAGGTGAGATGAAAACAAATCTCCTTCTTTGAGGTCTATGTCACTTGAAAATAATTAATGTTAGCAGGTGGTTTTGACATCTTTGAAAACCTGGCTTTAAGGTGACCCGTGAAAGGAAAATTTCAGTTGAAATAAGTTGCTGAAGAAAAAGGAATTTTCCCCCACACAAGGGCAATCAAGCAACTCATCATGCAAGCCTTCATTTGGGAATCCAGAGCATATTCCAGCCAGCCATTCTTGGCCAATAGGTGACAGGTGGTGGGATGGGGATGGCTTTTGAGCTGGATCCCATTGCCTTCCTTTTCTCAGAGATGTATCATGCTAATCCATTTTACTCCCCTGTGTTCTCCAAACTTTGGTCTCTTCTCTTAGGGGGACATCCAGACCAGGTCAGATTTGGTACCTGGAAACTCAAATGTGATGTTCTCTTCCACAAGAGAGCAAGCATGGCCCACTGGCAGACATGGTATCCATTGCCATCTAATACCTAGAATCCCAGAATTCTCTTTCCTTGTGCCAGTACTGGTCAGATTTCCTCCATTTCTCATGGCACTGCACAAGCTCATGTGTGCACATAGACACACATTCACACACAATGAGTCATGTGGCCAGCAGGTCCTTTTTGGATAGGAACTTACTGTTTAGCTTTCCTTAAATTCAGTTCATTTTTCATTCCTATTTTTTCTATATTTTAGCATCATTGTAGTGGAGAACTAAGGCAATTCAACAGATGCTTCACCATTCCTTTGGTTTGTGTATTATATCCCTTCAAAAATGAAGAAAATTCACATTACTCAATGTCTACCCATGATATAAATAAGTGTTTTATATGTAGTAGAGTATAACTGCCATACTAAGTTAAATTAACCCATTTTAAAACTTTATTGAAACCATGTTGATTTTCTTTAGAATCCCAAGAGAGAAAGATTGAGAAAATAAGTATCTCCACCCTTCTACAAAGCATAAAAAATAGCACATTTTGGCACATCTTGGGTTCAGAGAAAGGCCAAGGAGGAAAAAAGTAAGCACATGAACATACAGCCATATATTTGTGTATCGTATCTTATTCCTGAAACGACTTACCATGGAGGAGAAGAAAACACACCAAGATTATGGCAACTTCCATGTCAGTTCACTGGGGTTAAAAGGAAAAACCCAACCCTCCATTTGGATTTGGGTTCTTAGGACTTTATCTCAACCATCCTCCAACGTTGTGACCAAAAGTTCAAGGAAACTTAAGCAAGAAAGCAACCAAGTCAAGATTTTGTGGGTCAAAGCTAATCTATCTTTTGCCTTGGCATTCACCATAGTGCAAAACAACTTCTCCTTGACTCCCCCAAGTTTTGCCCACCAAGGAGCACATGGTTTGCTCTGGAGAGGAAGTCACATGCACTTTTTTTGTATGTTTTCCACATCATGAAACAATCAGTTTGAACTTTAGGGCAGGAGCCACAAACAGTCAACAACATGGAGTGAGGCTGTGAGTCAAGAAGAGTCATGAGTCAACAGCTGAAAGGCTGCCCCCATTCTGGGTTGATCCCGCCAGTAGGTGTTACTTTAGTCATTAATCCGGGGCGCTCTGTGGATGCAAGATGGTCCCCTCCTGCCAAGAAATACAAAACAAAACTCCAAACCAAACTGAAATCTGCCAGTTCTGCAAGTCTCCTCTGAACACCGAGTTGGGCCCCTAAGACAGGATGCAGAGCTTGCCTGAGAGGGTTGACAGCAGCCCTGACCAGCTGGAACAGCAATGGAGAGCCTCTTGGTCACCACCAAATGCGACTTAACTTCATCATTCAAAGTGGCTTCTGCCATTGGGATGAGTATGATTTAATGCAATCACAACAATAACCATCCTCACCTACTGTCTGAGGCCACCAGAGCCCATCCAGCACTGTTTCTTAGCTTTGGCTTCATAGACTATGATCAAGTTATTTTCAAGTATGCTTTCCCTGTCTTCTCTTGGTTTTACTTCTCTCTAAAGGAGCTTTACACCCTAGTTTAAAGACCCAAATTCCCTTAGTTTCCCCAATTAAAGCATGTGTTTTATGAATTCAAAGGCCTTGGAAGCAAACAGAAACTTGCTTGCTGACCTGCTGTGACCACCATATTGAAAAGGAGTCCACCAGTCTGATTCCTGTACAATTGGTTACTGTGTGGTCCTTGAATGTACGTTACATGCAAAAGGTCCTCCTGGCCAGCAGAGGGCACTGTGCAATCTGTCACTGTTAGGACACTTGGCTTGTAGATTGTAAATTGCTTTCTTGTTCATTGACTCAGACCTAACTTCCCCTTCCTCCCTTTCTTATTCTCTTTTCCCTCTTTCCTGGGGTTAGTGGCTTAACAAAAAGGAAAGATGTCCTCAGAGATCCTTGACACCAGGCATCAGCAAGCTTTTTTGGCAAAGGGCCAGACAGTAAATATTTTATGCTTGACAAGTTATACAGTCTTTTCCAACTATTCAACTCTGCTCTCGTAGCTAGATAACTGGCTCAGACAATATGTAAACAAATGGGTATGGCTATGTTCTAATAAAACTTTACTTATAAAAATCAGCAATTGGCAGGACCTATCCAAAGGCAGGACTCCTTGTAATCTAATATCCTCATTTTCTTTTTCTGTTTTTCTTCTTTTCTTTTCACTTTTCTTTTCCCTTTCCTTTCCTTTGCTTCGCTTAGCTTTGCTTTAGGAAACAGAATCCCAGAACGGTCAACTGACTTGGACAAGATCACATGGCTTGTAACAGAGATGAAGAGGAATCAGGGTTTCCAGACTCCCTTTATAGAGCGCTTTATTCTCTGTGCTATTTTCTATAGTGAACGTTTACCCAAAAGGTCTGAAAGAATCTCTTAGCTGCCTGTGACTGGCTAAGATCTATCAAACACTGGCTGAATGAGAGTACTTTATTACTTATTCACACAGAGTGATACACAAACATGATGCTATAAATACTAGCCTCCTTGTTTCTGATCCCTGGGTTGGGTCAGTCACTTCCTTCATGGTAGAGAGAAACAGTTCTGGGTCTAATTCCTGTAAAGATCTGTTACTTTTCTTGTAGTTCATGGGCCCATATTACATCCTAAACTATAATCATGAATTTCTTATCTATTTCCCAAACTTTACCCTTGGTCACAAGAGGACAAGATGAGAGAGAGCATATGGAAGTATGGGATCAATCCAACTCCTCACCGCTGGAAAGCAACTGAAAGACTATGTTTCTCTTTCAAATAGCTTTGATAATAAACTAACTTGCCCTATTATTAGATGAGTACCATTGTTTTGGCATAGATAAAACTCTTTGAGAGGTATCATGATGAAGCAGAAATAATCCATGTTGTCAGACCCTTTTTGTCTTTTGTTGGGTTATGTGTGTTGAACTCGTTCTCAGAGACACAGTTTCCAGATGCGAACAATGGAAGTAATGAAATTTTCCCTAGAGAGCTCTTCTTCAGATTATGCACAGGGCAACCATGTAATTTATTGTCCAAACCAGGATACTTCTGAAAGTAAAGGGAGTTCCATTATTGCTTATGCTAGACCAATAGGCAAAATTGGGGATATGGTGTATGGCTACCCAAGTTTTACAATGTGGTGCCTGGCACAATGATACTCGACAAAGCTTAGTTTTCTTTCTCTTCCTCTTTTCTCCAGAATTCAAGCAATTCTACAGTAAGGCCCTTCTCTTCTACTCCAATTGGTCATTCAAGCACTCTGGTTGGACGGTGAGGCCCCATTTACTAGCTCTAGGTAACACTTCCTTCCGCTAGCCCTTTCCTAATACTACAGAACACTAGAGCCGTGTGACTGCACACACCCTGCCTTGCGTGCACTGCCCTTCCAACCTCTCTGTGATACCAAGAGGGNGAAAGCACAGATGGTAATTTGAAACAACAACATTCCTATTTGGGAAGGAGAAATGTTGTGCTGTGAATACGGCTTATGAAAGCATAAAGACTGAATGCCTTGGATGTGGCAAAGGGCCGCGTGGGGGTTTCTGATCAGTTCAACCCATGTACACTACATGAACTCACTTAGAAATAATAAAGCCTCTATGCTCTCTCAGTCTTGTATTTGTCTTAAACCCGGGCCCACCAAATTGTGCCAAATTATGTGTTGTTCAACTTGCACTGCCCTGAGAACACTAAGCTCATTTTGCAAGTTAACTGTGCCGTATTTATAAGATTTCAGCATTTCAACCAGGAGTTATCGGCAGAGAAAGGGAAATAAACAGATAATTTTTTAAAAGTCAAAACTACAGCCATTTTTCACTTCAAGCTTGCATCCAGGTTGAATTCATTCGCGGCCCTCTGTGACATTTACACATGTGTACACATAGGCAGACTCATGCTATACACTACTCTGTGTATGAGAACATATAAATAAAGAGATTAAGATAAACATCATGAATAGCATTTCTGAATTTTGCATCTATTTTAAGACAGGACATTTTGGATGAACTTTGCTTTCACTCCATAGAGTCTTTTTTTTCTATATGAAAATGTAATTTATTCATTTCTATTTCAAGCTAGCTATTTTTTCCAGGCCAAGAAAATAATAATAACTTAATAATCCTTTTGAGGTGTTACATAGCCAATACTTCTAAGAAGTTTCTTCCCCTTCTTCCTCCACTTCTCCAATCCCCTCCAATATCAGGCACACACTGTTAGGAGTCAGGAGTGTAAGTTCAAATCCCAGTCCTTCCACTTCCTACAATGTGACATTGATCAAGTTACCTGACCCCTCTGAGCTTCAGTTTCCTCATCTGAAAATGGGACTAGTGATAGTTCCCACTTCACAGAGGTTCTGTAAGGATGAAATACATGCAGAATACATAGCAGTCTGGCAGGCACATGGGAAGCAGTCTGAAAAGGTCGGCTCTTACTCCCATCCCTGAGAACTCAGCATAGTTACATCCCCTCCTGTACGACTTCTCCCTTCTCTCCTTCAGTGATGCCTGTGTTCAGGGCCTCTTTGCTGCACACCTGAATTGTGGTAGTGATCTCCTTCCTCGTTTCCATGCAACCTGCCTCATCCTACCTGCCTATCTATGCTGTGAACACCTACCGAATGCCTTTGTAAACCAGCATTTCATTCACATCTCTTCAAAAACACCTTTAAAGTCTCTCTACTCCTACCAGATAAAATCCAAATTCCTCAGATGTGACAGTTCAACACCTGACATAATCTGCTCTCATCTCCCTTTCCAACCTTACCTTGAACCTCTACTAATAACCTTCCATACCCCACCAAAAACCACCCCCTTCTCTGCTGCATACCTTTCCTTCTCCAGGTGTCATCTTAATTTCCCCTCCTCTATAAAGTCCTATCTACCTTCTCCATCATTACTGACTCATCCCTACAGCAAATGCACTCTGCTTAATATTGCCATATCTCATTTGGCAAAACTGTAACTATGCTCTATGGTCAGTGGGCTTTTGGGGAGCAAAGACTATATTTTAGATTGTTCTAGATTTCTGCCACTTCCACATAGTAGATGTTCCATAAAAAGTTTGCTGAATGAATGAATAAATGGAGGGACATTAAAAAACAGTAAAACCTGGGTTTGTGAGCATAATTCATTCCAGAAACATGCTTGCTATTCAGAGCACTTATACATCAAAGTGAATTTCAAGAACCATGGGCTCAGTTGTGATCATGTGACGTTCAGTGTCACATACTACTCGTATTGTGAAACATCGCTCATTTATCAGGTTAAAATTTGTTAGAAATGTTTGCTCGTCTTGCAGTACACTCACAGAAAACTTATTCACAATCTTGTATAGGATATAAGAGATCAGCATTTTATAATCCAAGAATCACATTCTATAATAAAGACCAAAGGCCCTAATTTGTTATTACTATAATAAACTTTTTGACCCTATAAATGCATAAAATGCTTTCACTCATAGAAATGATGTTGAGAGATATGATTGACATTCTTTTGAGCTACTTCTTGCAGATGAATATTTTAGGGAATTTGGTCAAATCCAAAATAAATGCGAAAAAAAGCTATATTTAACTATCACATTAAACTCATTTCAGGGGCACAATCCTCTGAGATCTATCTACCTTTTACTAAATTTCCAGGGAACAAAGTCCATTAAAGATTATCTAACCTACATACACCAACCCATCGAATATAGTAAGTTAGAGATTCAAACAGATCTTTATTTTCTAAATATATACAAAATACCCCGAAGCCCTCTTTAAACCAATATTCACTGCAAAGGCAAGATAATGTGCTCTGTGCATGGAGAAATTTGATAATGTTTCAACATTGCCCAAATGTCTGAGACATATGCTACCCATCAGGCCCCCCAAAAATGTATAAATGCATCTGTTTTTACTCAGAGCCCCCCTTTACCTCTTTATGAAGTGAGCAAAACTGAAAAGTCACGAGGAATAAAAAGATGGTTGTAACATACACACACTAATCACTTAATCCCCTCACTAGTGCCCAGGCTGTCAGGGCCAAGGACAGTAATGCCAATGCTAATGCTGTCTGTGGGAGCTGTCACCGCCGCCTGCATCCCCAAGTTCTATGTGTCAATACCAGAGGGATTACAGAGAGACAAAGTGCATGACTGAGTAACGTTTGTGTCCAGCAGGGATCCAGTTTCCCTGTTTGTCAGTGAATATGCCAACGAAGCCAAGAACACTGTGATGGCACCCTCTGAGCTCTCTGCAGGCAGCTGGGTGGGGGGTGGGGGGTGGGGGGATTCCTGTTCCAACACAAAGTAAGGGGCCTGGGAGCCCAGAAAGAACAAGTCAGCGGATCCGATCTCCAAAACAGGGCTCACGTAGCTCATACCTAACCAGAGAAGGCCCCATACTGGTGAAATCTAACAGGAGAAGGTGCTGGCTTTTGAAACCTCTGGGTGCTTGCAAACCAAAATCAAAGGCCACCTCCATGGGTGTTTGAGCCGACGCAGCCACATGACCATCTCGGCCCCCACCGCTCTGTATGAAGAACAACTACGGGGGGATTTAGTGAGGCTGAGGGAAGCAAAGGACACAGACGCCCCTGGCACAGTTCCTGCACCTCCTGGAGCCGGCTTGCAAGGTGAGAAAGCAGAACACACTGGTGGTCCACACCTGACTGAAGGGCTATAGACCTCTCTCTGCTTGGGCTGGGAATTTTGGGGCTAGGGGCAGCACCACGCTTGGCTTATCTTAACTTTAAAGACCATCATCTAGGGGCGCCTGGGTGACTCAGTCAGTTAAGTGTCTGACTTCGGCTCAGGTCATGATCTTGCAGTTTGTGAGTTCAAACCCCACTACAGATCCTCTGTCTCCCTCTCTCTGTGTCCTTCCTCCGCTTATGTGCTCTCTCTCTCTTAAAAATAAATACACATTTAAAAATAAATAAATACCATCATCTAAAACACCAGTTCTGCCTCACCACATCTTCCTAAAAGCCTCTATTCCCATCCAGCTGGCATTTGGAGGGAGAATGGATTGGGTCAAGAAGCCAGTCTTCCCTGGAGTGAAGGCTGATAATGGCTAGAAGAATAACAGGGAAGCAATGAAAGGAAAAACTCCTCTCACCCACCAGCCCCATGACTTTACAGGCTTCATCTGAGCCTCACCTGGAAAGTGGAGGTCATCATGTCCACCACTTCAGTCTAGTGAAGATGAAAGGAGATGATTTATGTAAACAGTGCCTGGCATTGTTTCTAGAACGTTGTAGCCACTCAGAAATATGCTATTAACATCCTCTTCCTGAACACAGAGAATTCTCAGAACATGAAATGGTTAAGGACATTCTCTTATAAAACAGAAAAACGTGCTGGGAGGGCTGGGCTCAGTACATATCCAGCTTTGGGGAGGGACAAATCGATTAGGGGAAATTTCCGGTAGGCATTAACAAAATTGAGGCTTACATTAGCCCAAAGTTTGCTTTCCATCACCCTATTCCATTTTTAATGTGACAGAGAATACCACGTGTTAAATTTCTTACTAAATACATTGTGTATGTTCCAAACCTCTGAGGACCATTCCAGGCAGGGAGGGGGTAAAAGGAAGGACCTGGGGCAAGTACTGGGAGTAACAAACCAGATATTCAGCCTTCAGGGCCTCTGGTTCCCTAACTTGCCTGATGGCCTCTGAAGATGTCCTCCTTATGACCCTGATGAGGTTAAAGGACACAGTATCAGGTAAAGAGAGATTGTGAGAAGCCAGCACCTAGAAATGAGATGAGAGTCCCAGATGACCTTTAAACCTCTGCTGAGGTTCACATGACGATGCGGGACACAGATTCTGGGCCAGATTTTGTGAGTTCTTCTTATTATCTTACACAATCCAACACCGAAACACCTCTCTGACTTTGTCTCTTGCTACTCTCCCCTGGCTTCACACAATCCAGAGCCACACTGGCCTCCTTGACATTCTTGAAAATGCATGCATGCTCCAACCCCAGGGCCTTTGTACTTACTGTTTCCTCCACTCAGAACACTCTTCCCCAGTTACCTACATGGCTTATTCCTCACATCATTCAGGTTTCTGTTCATATGTCAACTTCCTGGAAAGATCTTTCCCAATCACTGCATCTCAGATAGCACCATCAGACCTCACCTGTCCCCTCCCCCAATCACTTTCAGTCCTTAGCCTTTTACCCTACTTTGTTTTAATTACCAGCAGTTACTACCTCTGATATGTTATATATTCATTTGTATTTTGTTTATTGTTTGTCTCTCTTACCAATATGTAAGTTCCATGAGAGCAGAGGCTTTTCTTGTTTTGTTAATTGCCATATCCTCAGTGACTACATTTGACTTACTAAGTGCTCGATAAATATCTGCTGAATAAGGAAATGTATAGTATTCCTCATATCACAGGATGCTATAGCCGTAAGGAGACTTATAAACTACGCGCTTTCATCCTTTGTTTCCCAGAGGAGCTCAAGCCTGCTGAAGGGAAATAGCTTACCTGAGAGCCCAAAGCTCCTAAATTTAACACCACAGGATACAGGAGAGGTGATTAGCATAAAAAAGCAAACTAGTGTGGAATAAAAGTAGTTATGGCCAAAAAGAACAAGTGAAAAAGAGAAAGAAAGAAAGAGAGAGGGAAGGAGGGCGGGAAGGAGAGAGGAGGAAGGGAAAGAAGAAGGATACCTACACATTTTATTGGCTGAACAAGAGACTAGAATCCAAATACATTTGGATAAGGCTGAACTAATATTTTGTATCTAAAAAATACTTTGCAAATTATATCTCTTACAAGTAGACAGTCCACATTTAGGAATGGCCCCTAAAAGGTCCATCTGTCCATTCATCATTTCGGTGCCATGGGAATATTCTAACTGCTGAGGTTCATCTAAAGAGCAATTACTACTTCAGTTCAACTATTCCACATGCAGCAGAACTCCTCATTTTTTTTTTGAAATTATTTTTTAATGTTTATTTTTGAGAGAGAGAGAGAGAGAGACAGAGCACAAGCAGGGGAAGGGCAGAGAGAAAGGGAGACACAGAATCTGAAGCAGGATCCAGGCTCCAAGCTGTCCGCACAGAGTCCTATGCAGGGCTGGAACTCATGAACCATGAGATCATGACCTGAGCTTAAGTTGGAACCTTAACTGACTGAGCCACCCAGGTACCCCAGAACTCCTCATTCTAGGCAGAGAAAGGGAAGGGGGAGGAAAGAGACACTGAACTAGGCACTATGCTAGGGGCTTTCAACTGTCTCTTAATTTTCATAATGTCCCTGTGACCACTTTCCAGAAGAGAAAACTAAGTCTCAGAGGGCTAAATGAACAGCTCAGAATCCCAGAACTGATCCATGGCAAAGCCAGGACACTAACTTGGGTCAGTCCAACTTGGGAGCTCATGGCTTTTTCACTCTACTTGGCTGTTCTTTCTACTTTGTAAAGATACTCAGAGAAGAAGCTCCTCCCCACCCCCACTGTCCCACCATATGTGGTTTCACTAGCTTTTCTACACCCACCCTGAGGTGAGGTTGAGTCACTGGTCTTCTTGAGGCTTCTCAGTTTTCACAGAAGGATCTGATTCCACCACCCAATCATTAGTCTGCAAAAGCATTTGGATTTGGCCATGCAGAACACACGCATCCATCAGTATCCCCAAAGCCACTTCTAAATAAACATACAATCTGAGTAAAAGCAGAGCACTTGCTGGGTAACAGCAGCTCTGAAACTCCTGGCCTCGCACGAGGGTGTCCAATTGTTCAAGTTTGCCTGGGACCAAGGCGCATGTGGGGACGCGAGATTTTCAGCCCCCGGAACTGAGAAAGTTCTGGGCAAACTGGAAATAGTTGGTCACTCTACCCAGCACCAACATTGTCAACCACATTGCCCTTCCTAAGCATCCACCCTATGAAGAAATTCTGAGGCCACTATTTTCCTCACATAATGTCACACTGTCTTTTGCCCAACTTTTGAGTGAAGCCCATTGATTAAAAATGCCACTTATAGAAGATGGATTAGAACATATGCCTTTTATTCATTTTTATTTTTATTTTTTTTAAATATTTTTATTTTATTTCTAGGAGAGAGAGAGAGAGAGCGAGCGAGCAGGGAAGAGTCAGAGAGAGAGGGAGATACAGACTCTGAAGTAGGCTCCAGGCTCTGAGCTGGCAGTCAGCAGAGAGCCCGATGCGGGGCTCGAGCCCACGAACCGTGAGATCATGACCTAAGCGAAAGTCGGACGCTTAACCGACTAAGCCACCCAAGCGCCCCTCATTTTTAAATTTTAGCTCTTAATCCTGGATTCATTGGAGCTCTAGAAATATGTACCAATAGGGGTGCCTGGGTGGCTCAGTCGGTTGAGCATCTGACTTCGGCTCAGGTCAGGATCTCACGGTTTGTGGGTTCGAGCCCCGTGTCCGGCTCTGTGCTGACAGCTAGCTCGGAGCCTGGAGCCTGCTTCAGATTCTCTCTCTCCCTCTCTCTGACCTTCTCTTGCTCACGCTGTCTCTCTCAGAAATAAATAAAACATTAAAAAAATTTTTTTAAAAACAACAAAAAAAGAAATATGTACCAACAGACGACATTTTTTTAGTGCTTTCATGTAATTCTTTTCAGTGGACTGTGCATTGGTACTTGCATTTCTGTAATGCTGAAGACACAATGAGAATACTATTGAATTTAGCAGGGAGGAGGGGAGTGATGAGGATAAGGGTCACTACATGCTCCAGTGTCATCCTTAATCTTCTGGAGAATTTTATTTCAGATTTAAGTGCCAGGAAATTTTCTGTCTCCCTTAAAAACTATTTTCTATAGTTTTTTTCTTTACAAAAATTAATATTATATACCTGATGTTGTTTCCCTTATTTTGACCAGCAGGCAACTAATCGCTAAATCTGTTGTTCAGTATTAAAAATTGTATAAGACTCTTTTGTCTATATATATTCACATTTTCACTTGCTGCATTTTCCAGACTTTAACTGTTTAGGTACTGTCACAAGGTGATGGGTGAGAATAAGATCATTCGTATATTTCATTATAACTTTCAATTTCTCCTTACAAGTGAAGTGGGCATTATTTAGGGGATTTCAAGTTCATGTTGGAATCTGTCAGACAAAGGAGAACTCCTGCTTCAGCGCTGGAGTGGGAATTTAAGACAAGAGACAGCTGAACAAACACAGAAATGACTGGTTCACAATTTCCTAATTTATTTCAACATTTGTCAGCACCTTCTATGTGTTACCTAGGAAAGGTGGAGAATACCCGGCGGAAAGTTTCATGGCTCCCGCCCCTAAGTCACCCTATTCACATGATCTCAGGTAAAGGAGGAAACAGCCTCAGGTCCTGCTGATCAACAGGTGACAACTAATCAGCCTTAGGACATTGGGTTTTATATGCTCAAGTTACCATAGCGGCAGCCTGGTACAGGGCAGGTGATGGGTTTGGAATGGACCCTCATTCCCAATGTTTGTTGCCAGAGTCACCTTGGGCATGTCATCTAAACAGTTTGAGTCTCCATTTGCTCATTGGTAAAGGGGGAATAATAATATCCACCTCAGAGAGTTATTAGAAACACTGATTTAAATCACGCATACGAAAGCATCTTTCCCACCCCCACCCCCTGCACAGTGCTTGGCATACAGTGAGGCCTAAAAGAAAAAAAAGGGGGTCTTAGTTGTTACTACAGAAAAGTTAATCCTCAGACTGACAGGGTTCACACTGTCCCTGGCAGTGACTGGAGATTTTATCATAAACCTCTGGCAGCGTTGCCTAATATAACTTTGGCCACTTTTGCTCATTTGTTAAAGGATACTACACAGGCCCAAAGCAGAGGCCCCACATTAAAGCGGTTATTATAGTGGGTCACTGGGGTTCTTTTTCCCTAGGCAACAATGAAACTGCATTAACAAGCATTCACCAGGGCAAACCATAGGCAAGGAACATTAGAACGTTGCAAAAATAATAAACTCTTAAAGAGATATGCTGCTCCACAGGCCAGCCTCTGGTGATTCTTGCTTTTTGCACACGCTAGGCTGGCGGGAGCCAACACATGCAAGTGGAGGTATGTCATGCAACACTATGCGTGTTCATCCTTGGGATACCTGAGATCCAACCTTTGAGACGTTGCAGATACCTCTCAGATTTTGTTAGTTAAGGACATGAGGCCTTGTTCTGTCCCTCTCACCTCCCGCTCGCTTCCTTCCTGCTCCATTCAGCATCCTACCCTGACTGAATTTGATATTCTGTGAGCTTTCCCACCCACCACCCTCTCCAAATTTTGGTGCCGAAAGAGGCAGAATAAACAGAACTGGTTACAAATTTAGCCTCATTCTTTGGATCACGGATTCCAACCACCAGAAACAAAGAGACCAACAAGAAAGATCAACAAGGTCAAGGCTCCTGAATCACCAGCTGGAAGCATCAAAATGCTTCTTAAATGCTGCAGGCTAGAGAGTCACAGAGGAAAGGGATAGCGCCAGGACTCAGAATGGCACAGAGACTCCAAACAAGTTCTATTCCAGGGTGTGATTTGAAGAAGTGGAGCATTCAAGCACACATTCTCAGAGCTGACTCTTCAAGGTTGTCTGGGCCAGCCCTGATCTGATAGATAAATCAAGCTCAGAAATTTTTCACTAGCAGAGAAGTGAAACCTGCCTGAGAGGCAGCCCACACCTTCTTGCAATAACTATAGTGGACAAACTAGCCTGCAGTTTCTCTTTCATATTGAAACAATTTCTGTACTTAATGAGCACCTGTTGCGGAGTTGTGCTTTGGGCAAAGGGGGTGCAATG
The DNA here is from genome assembly GCF_008692635.1 of Crocuta crocuta. NCBI lineage: Eukaryota > Metazoa > Chordata > Mammalia > Carnivora > Hyaenidae > Crocuta > Crocuta crocuta. The sequence continues at coordinate 3,462,682 of NW_027532002.1, forward strand.
GGGAATTCTGAAACAAGAAACGCATTCCTTGTCCTCATGAAGCTTATAGTCTAGATGAGGAGACAGACATTACTCAAACTTGACTTACGGGTGTGGGATAAGTACTTTGAAGGAAGCAGAAAAGATAGTTCCATGGCACTTAGGCTGAAGGGAAGGGAACAGGGGAGAGGGTAGCTGGAAATGCTCTCTGTGAGAGCTGAAGGATAAATAGGAGTTAACTCTTGGGACATCTGGGTGGCTCAGCCCATTAAGTGTCCAACTTCGGCTCAGGTCATGATCTCACAGAATGTGGGTTTGAGCCCCGCATCAGGCTCTGTTCTGACAGCTCAGAGCCTGGAGCCTGCTTCGGATTCTGTGTCTCCTTCTCTTCCCCCCCCCCCCCAACTTGTGCTCTGTCTCTGTCTCTGTCTCTCTCTGTCTTTCAAAAAAATAAATAAATGTTTAAAAAATGTTTTTAATAGGAGTTAACTCTTGAATGGGTGTAAGGACCAAGGACATGCCAGAAAAAACAGCTTTTTCTTTGTGGCAGGAGGGATCATGATGCACTCAAGGAACCAAAAGATAGCCCACATGACTTCAATGTAAGGCAAGTGCAAGAGTCAGCAAGCCATCCAAAGAATTTTGTCTTAACTTGCAAAGTGGTAGGAACAATTCAAGCTGTGTGTGTGTGTGTGTGTGTGTGTTTGTGTGTGTGTGTGTGTGTGTGTGTGTGTGTGTGTGTGTGTGTTGGATGCAATATATGCACCTACTCAAATTCCTGCCTCATCCCTCTCCCAGACCCCTGGCTGCTTACTTTTGGGGAGTGCTGGATGACACAGCCATGGGACCTGTCACCTCACGCCCAGCACCAGCCACTTTCTAAGGTCCCCCCACCCCCGCCCCACTGCATGCATGGCAGGCTCAGCATAGGCTCCAGCAATGCCCCTGTGTTGGCCTAGCCCTGCCAGTTGGCCCCCGTGGAGGCTTTGCCTCCTCCCACCACTTCTTAGATCAAAGGAAACTCTATGTCTTAGGACTGGGGTCGAATTTCTTCAGGAGCTGCATCCAGAGGAGATGGGAAGGAATCAACAAATAAATTCTTTCACGTTGCTTATTCTTCCTCTTATGGAATGTCAGAGTCCTGCTGGTTCCACATGGCCTGTTTGGAGATGCCTGACTGATTGAGCCACTACCTGAGTCTCTTTGTGGGGCTCTAGCTAGCCTCATAATCACACCATCATCCCATATTTCCTTCCCTTTTTCCATACCTTACTTCTCTTCTACCTGGCTCTTTGTTCCAGACCTCCAACAACGCTCTGCCTCAGGCTCTGTGTTCTGGAGAAATTATATGTGAGACACAGTGTTATGTAGGCGTATGTGTGTATCTGTGACTGTGTATATGTACACGCATGTGCATTGGGTGTATCTGGTGAAGAGAGAAGGAGATGGGACCATGACAAAGTCACACAGAGTCAAAATGTTCATGTTTTATAAAGGTCACATGCAGCTGCATATGGTGAATGGAATCAGGTGCTGAAGGCAGTGGCAGCGGTTCCAGGTGAGAGGTGATGTTAACTAGGCCTCCTTGTTCCCTGTTAGCTCTTTCAATGTCCCAAGACATTGCCCCCCCTCTGAAGCCTTCTCTTCAAGTTAAATACTTGAACTCCATCAAGAGTCTCTTGTTCACTCTCATCTGCATAGTTTACCTTGTCCATATGCTTCTTAAAATATGTTTCCGGGAACCAGATGTAATAGTCCAGGTATCCTCTGACCAGCCAGATTAGGAGGAATTGTCAGTTTCCCTCTTTCAGACAGCATATTCCACCAACATGACCCTAGTGCGGGACCACCATTTCCTTCCCGGTTGCACCTCAAGTCTTGGAGCCACACCACCAGTCTGTAGTCAGACACCTTGCTCGTTCTCTGCTTGTATCCTAGTTACTACTATTTTTGTTGTTGTTGTTTTAACTGGCATGTTGGGCCTTGTATTCATTCCAATTAAATTCCATCCTATTGTGTTTGGCCCATTGCCCCAGCCCGTTGCAAGTTTGAAAGGAGATACCTTGTAGTGGTGAAGAGACAGGGGCTCAGAAAGCAGACAGTCCCGGCTCCAGTCCTGGCTCCTTCTCTTATTAGGTGTGTGATTTGGGGGTATTGTTTTAAGTTCTCTGAACCTAAATTTACTCATTGAGGAGATGGGTGGAAACAGAGTACTGCCCTTTTAGTCAGTTTCTGTTGAATAATAAACATTCTCCAAATTTCAATGGCTTACAGCAACACATTTATTTTTAGTCATGGGTCCACAGATTGGCTGTGATTCCGGCAACCGGGGTTGGACTCTGGCCTCCCAGTTGCATTTGTATCCGCTTTACCTGCACTCCAAACTGGTACCTGGCCTAAAGGGCTAGAGACTATCTGGGGCTTGCTCTTCATATGCAGATCACAGTAGTGAAAGAAACTGAGCCAAATGCCCCAAAGGTATATAAACTGTGCTTTTGATGTCTGCTAACATCCCATTGGCCACAGCTAGTCTCTTGGCCAAAGCAAACACTGACTGGGTGGGAGGGAGCTCACACTCTGCCTACACTAATACTGCAAAGTCACATGGTAAGGGGAAGGATGTATAATTTTATAGCCAGAAGAGAGGGAAGAATTGAGAACTATCTTCTTATTTCCCATCATTACCTTCACTGGGCTATTGTAGGGAATACCTAGGTCAGGTCTGTGAAGTGCTTAGTACAGTGCCTTGCACAGAGTCAACAGGAGGTAAGTACTGGCCATCATCACTGTTCTAAAGCTGTCACCCAACATTCTCACTGTCTTTTCCTGATTTAGGTCATCCAAAGCCACACCTGTCCTCTTTAACTGGCAAATTCTTTGCCGTTGATAAACTGCACTGCAGTCTGATGTAGAAAAGGTACAGCTCTCAGTCTCCACCAGGAGCCTAGGGAAATGAGCAGTGGTGAAGAACAGCCAGCCCCAAATAGGCAGAGACTAAATGAGGCAGCCATTGAAGACCCCTTCTTGTAGAAGTAGGATGGGTATCAGGGAGAAAGGGAAGACCTTTAAAAACTTTAAGAAATTTTCAGGAGAGGCACCTGGGTGGCTCAGTCAGTTGAGCGTCTGACTCTTGATTTTTTCTCAGGTCATGATCTCATAGTTTGTGGAATCGAACCCTGTGTTTGGCTCTGCACTGGGAGAGTGGAGCCTGCTTGGGATTCTCTCTCATTCTCTCTCTCTCTCTCTCTGCTCTTCCCCTGCTCATGCTATTTCTCTCTCAAAGTAAATAAATAAATATTTAAAAAATAATTTTTCAGGAGAATTTTGCCACTAACATGTTTTTTTAAAAAAAGCCCCATATTATCACCTAGATTACTTTTTCCCGACTGGAAAAGAGGAGAAAACTGGCAAACTGGCAAAGAAGAAAAAGTAACTTATCTTCCAGACTAAAGTGAGCCTTCTCTCACCAGGTTGTTTTTGAGGTGTCATCCGAATGTAAGCACTCCTGGATGGTTCAGCTGAAATGCTTATGACAAGAGAGCAATTTCTCAATACAATTTTCACTCTTGTATTTATAATAGAAAAACTAATAGACAAACATATGAAAAAGGTTCACTCTCAATAGTCTTCAGGGAAATGTATATTAAAACCACAATGAGATATTGCTACACACCCAGCAGATTGGGTAAAATAAAAAAGAGTGACAATAATAAGTGAAAGTGAAAATGTAAAGCAACTGGAACTTTCAAACACATCCCAGTGGGAATGCAAATTTACACAACCACTTTAGAAAACTGTTTAGCAGTAACACACACCCTACAATCTAGCAATTTTACTCCTAAGTATACACCTCTCAAAAATGCTTACATATGTGCACCACCAAATAACACGTGCAAGAATTTTCAAAACAGCATTATTCATAATAACTCTAAATTGGAAACAACACAAATGTGCATCAACAGTAGAATGGATGAATAAAATATGTGACACATGATTAAATATACTATATATCGATGAAAATGAACAAGATACTCTACAAGCAACAACATGTAGTTGTTTGTATTTCATATATATGATGTTGAATAAAAGACACCAGATGTAAAGAGAACACAGTGGGGACACCTAGGTGGCTCAGTTGGTTGAGTGTCTAACTTTGACTCGGTCATGATCTCACAGTTTGTGAGTTTGAGCGCCACATCGGGTGCTATGCTAACAGCTCAGAGCCTGGAGCCTGCTTTGGATTTTCTGTCTCCCTCTCTCTCTCTCTCTCTGCTCCTGTCCCACGCTCACTCTGTCTCTCTCTCTCTGTCAAAAACAAATAAAAACTTTTTAAAAAGGACAACATAGTGTATGATTCTATTTATATAATTTTTAAATGAGTTAAAAATAACCTCTCCTCTGAGGGGGGATAATAATTAGCTATGGAGATGAGAGAGGGGTAGAGACTGGCAGGGGATATGAGGACATTCTATTTCTTGATCTGGATGGTAGCTATATAGGTAATATGGGCTGAATTGTATCCCCCAAAAGATCTCCACCGAGAACCTCAATGCTTATTTGGAATAAGCATCTTTATGGATGTAATTAAGGTAAGGATCTTGAGAGAAATCACCTGGATTAGAGTGGGCCCTAAAGCCAATGATGGACGTCCTTATAAGAGACAGAAAAGGAGAAGACACACAGACACAGAGTGGAGAGGATCATGGGAAGACTCCTGTGAAGACAGTCAGGGATTGAAGGGATGCTGCCACCAGCCAAGAAATGCCTGCAGCCACCAGAACCTGGAAGAGGCAAGGAAGGATTCACTCCAAGAGCCTTGAGAGAAGTTTGCTCCCACTGAGGACCTAGATTTCAGACTGCAGGCTTCCAGATCTGTAGAGAATATCTTTCTGCTGTTTTACACCACCGGGTTTGTAGAAGTTTGTTATTGCAGCTCTAGAAAACTAGTACAGATTTTGGTACTGAGGAGTGGGGCGGTGCTGTAATAAATACCTAAAAATATGAAAGTGGCTTTGGAATTGGGTAATAGGTGTAAGCTCGAAGAGTTGTGAGGCACAAGATAGAAAAAGTCTAGGTTGTCTTGAAGAGATGGAGGAAATATGGGCTTAAGGTGATTCTGGTTAAAGCTCAGAGAGCAGTGAAGGTCAAGAAAGAGAAATCTTTTAACCTCTCAAAACTACATATGTCGTCATTTAGAGACTCTTGAACAAAAGGTAAACATTGAAGGTACTTCTGGTGAGGCACATGCTTTTAGAAACTGGAGAAAAAGCAATCCAAGTATAAAGTCTGAAAAGAGTTGGCTGAATGGAGTTCTACTGTTGGGTGGAGGGCAGAATCTGTGAGCTGTGAACTTGGATGTTTAGTTAGCGGAGGAAATCTCCAAGCAAAATGTAGGAGATGCAGCCTGGTCTTTTCTTGCTGCTTATAATAACATTTAGGAGGAAAGGGAGAAATTGAGGAAGAACTGCTAAGCGGCACTTGATGATGCGAGAGGTTCTTGGCGTATCCGTAGGCACTAATGTAACAGGCATGCTCGCTTAGCCATGTACTCATTAAGCTGGTGCTTACAAGTTAAACACTTTTATGTACATCTCTTACACTTCTCCTTTTTTAAAGAGCAATACAAGTTTATGGCTGAAAAATCAGGAAATAGATAAGCAAAAGTAAGAAACAATTTAAAATTTAAAAAAATTTTCATTACCCATATTTCTAATGCCTAGAGACAACACTTGTCAACATTTTATTTTATACGCATTAAGGTTTTCTTCTACATGGTTTTATATTTCTACATATATTTTTGCCAAAATGTGAAATGTCTTGTCACACATTCTGATCTATTGGCTCCTTTTCTCCTCTTAACAATGTATTTATTGGCAGATAATTTTTCCAATAAATGTACTCTTAATGGTCACCCTCAACGCACAAGATAGAAGAAGCTTAGGTTGCCTCAAGGGATAAAAAGATGGTAAGTGCTTTATAGACTTACACAAATTTCACAATAGCATGCTTTGTTCTTATTATTTTATTTGAATGTCCTTTTTTAAATTACTCAGGAATATAGACATTTATAAAATAAAAAAAAATCCTATTCCTTAGGGTAACTTATTAAAATTTGCATTTCTTTGATTACAAGGAACATTAAACACATTTTCATGTTTGTACTGGCATTTCTCTTTCTTCACTGTGAATTGCCTATTAATAGTCTTTTCCTCTTTGTATTATAGTTTCTATTTTTTTCTTAAAACTTGTGATGATTCTTCACATATTGAAGGTAGTAATTTCCTATTTGTCTTATATGTTATAAATATTTTTTCTCAGTTTTACTATTTGCTTTTCATTTTGTTTATGATAACTTTTTATGCATAATTTGGTATTTATGCAGTTCCATATCTAAACTTTTTTATGGTTTCTGCCTTGGGGTTATTCCTGAAAAGACCCACCACATACTCAAATTATACGAATAGTTAGCTGGGGTTTCCTCTAGTGCTTTTCTGGTATGCTTATCTTTTTGATTTTTGATCTTCCTGGGATTTGTTTCAGTGTATGGTGAGAGGTAAAGGATTAACTTACTTTTTAAAGTAAAAATTATTCTAGCATCCTTTATTAGAGAATCCTTCATTCACATTATTTTTAAATGCCAGTTTTTTTCCCCAGATACAGAAAATAGATACATCCTTGCATTTGGGGTCTATTTCATTATCCTATCTATTCTTTTACAGATCTACATGTTTATATGAATGCAACTTTCTGTTACAATTTACTCTCCCCCACTGTAAGGCTCCCCTCCAATTTCTTCCTTTTAAGTACACTTTTGCTACTCACGTGCACCTATTCCTGCAGGTAAACTTTAGAAGTTACAAAAACAAATCTATTTGCATATCAACTGTCCCCTTATCTGAGTTGGATATGTTCCAAAGCCCCCCGTGGGTGCCTGACCCATGGATAGTGATGAGCCCTATGTGTACGGTTCTTCCTACATATACAGACCTTTGATGAGTGAAATTTATGAGTCTGGCACATTACAAGCTGAACAGCAATAACTAATAATAAAATAGAACGCTTATAACAATATACTGTAATAACAGTTATATGAATGCTGCTTCTCTCTCTCTCAATATATCTTATAGTACTCTACTCACCCTTCTTGCCACGAGGTGAGATGATAAAATGCCTACGTGATGAGGTGAAGCTGGGCGAATGATGGAGGCATCGTGGCGTAAGTTAGGTGACTACTGGCTGTCTGATGATTCGTCAGAAGGAGGATCATCTGCTTCTGGGACCGCAGTTGATGATAGAAAACTGCAACTATGGAAAGTAAAACACAGATAAGAGGGTACTACTGTAGATTAATTTTGTGGAGAGTTGCTATTTTCTTAATAAATACAGAGTATTCAGGGACAGAAATGCTGAGTATCTGGGGAAATAGTAACAAACACACCTGCGTGGAACACACTTGCACAGAACACACCTGCGCGGCTGAAGGTACGTATTCCTGTAGGATCCTGTAGAAGCAGAGAGACAGCTAACCCTGGATCATTAGGTTGCGGCCAGACTGCATTTAGATTTCTCTTAGAAGCAGTACAAAGGACTTTTAAGGAAAAATGAGTCTCACAAACGCACATACAGTAATGAAACTGAGAGACACAGGATGCAAGACACTGACTGGGGGCCTCCTGCAGTGGTTTGGGGGCAAAAGGATCCAGAGGCAGGTTTGGAGGCAGAAGGATCACAGAAGTCAGGACCTGGTGCCTCTGCAGGTGTGAGGAGAGAGAAAGGAGGCTCTCATGAGACTGCTGAGACTCAGGCTCCTCTGACAGGGAGAAGCCGCTGCCACCAACAGAAACCAGGAAGTCAGGAAATAGCTCCTAAAAGGCAAGGGAGATGCCCCGCTCAGGTTTAAACAGACTGAGATCAAGAGATGGTGTGATTTCTATGTGGAAATGTCCTGAAGGTGATTATAGATCCTTCCTGAGGGTGAGGATTACAGAAAACAGGGAACCTGGTGCACAGGAAACCTTCAATAAATGTATGATGTTGAATTGAAAAAGTGGTAAGTTTGACAAGATGTGAGAGCTGAAAACCATGTTGCAGAAGAGGGAAGGTTCTAAGAATGTCCCTAAATCTTGTTGAATACTTTGTTTACAGGACAGAAAGAAAACTAGACTCAGAAGAGGAAGCAGATAAATAAACAAATAAGCAAACCAGTGGGCAGGATGGTTGTGGGTGTGAGCAAACATTGCCGAATATTATCTAATGATGATTCAAGGTGAACACAAATGCACAAATGCAGGTTTTAAGTCACCTTATTTGAGCCTTGTAATAATTTTGAGGGTAGAAAATGCTAGAATGCCCCTGCCAGCAGAGCGGCTCTAATTCATTCAAAATTTGCACAGCTCATTTGAGACACATTGTTTGTATTTAAGGACGTGACTTCACTTCTATGCAGCTAGCAAGAAAGAAAAATATCGATTTAAACAGTATTGTCATGGAGCAAGAAAGACTAGTCATTGGAATGTGTGGCGTGCTCACCGAAATCTGTAGAGAACCCTCATCTCATGGTTTATCATTGTGGTAACAGGCTGTATGCACAGTTATGTACACAGAACATGGTGAGCAATTTAAGGGATTTTCAAGGGTGATCTTGACTGCATGATTTTCGCCCTTGGCAATGACTTCCATATTCTGATTCTTTCTTGACATATAACTTTACTCTAACTTGGACCTTTCACATAGTTTTTATCACATCATTTTATTACACCCAAGTTGCCATGACCCCATTATCTGAGCTCAGCCCAGAAAGAATTCTAGGTAGAAATCTCACACAGATCACATAGATGGAAAGGATGCAGCTGGGACTCACACTCAGATCTATTGTCCACAAACTGTTCCATCACTACTGAAGGGGGAATAATACAGTGGCTAAACTCTAAAGTCAAACTCTCTGTGTTCAAATTTTAGCTCTACCAATGTTCATCTGTGTGATCTTGGGCAAGATACTTAATCTCTCAGAGCTCAGTGGTCCCATCTGTAAAATGGGGCTAAGAATAATACCTATCCCATGAAATTGTGTTTAGGTCATTGTTAAATGAGTTTTGATATTTGCGAAAAGCTCAGAACACGGTCTGGCTTATTATAGGTCCTCATTAAATACTGGATATTAATTTTAATTAGCACCTCACGTAATTTTCCAACTGGTTAAGTAGTTAGATAGTTTACTCAAATACATACAGCTAGTAAGTGGCTGAACTTAGACTCATAGGCATCTCGACCAATTCACAATTGTGCCTACTATTTTATATTTGCTCAAATATGTGTATATTCAAGGTAATGAGCTATGTCCAGTTTGGGTAACAATATATATTTGGCAAAAAGCATGGACTGCTTACCTTAATTTAATTTATTTTCATTAGTGCAGGCTTTCTGTGGGGCATGTTTAATATAATTGTATACACACACACACACACACACACACACACCCAAATACATTATTGTATATGACTGACCTGTTATTGATCGTGACACTAACAGCTGTTCTAAAGCCACTAGGAAGAGTGAAGAGTCACCACAACCAGTTAATGACACAGGCCCCCGTGTACAAACTTCCAAGTCTGAAGAAGGAAACCAATAATGAGTGCATTTAGTGGGCGCCTATGGTATGCTAAGCTCTTTATAAATATTATCTCTAAGATAAGTCTCATCATTCCCATTTTACAAAGGGGGAAAATGGGGCTTAGGGAGGTTGTATGCCTTCTTAAAGGTCAAGCTACTAGTAAGAGATAAAATGAGTGTCCAAGTCCAGGTCTAATTCCAAAGCTCTTACTCTCCCCTCCTCAACCACGTTGCTCAACCAAAGCTAACAGAAATTAAAGAAGAAATTAAATGGTTAGGATTTATAGCTGATGAACCACCATAAAAATTCACTGTTGTGCACTTTAAAAGGGGAAAAGCTAGCCAGTTGAACATTGGTTAAGGGAATACTTTTACAACGAATACATTTTTCCTTTTATTTTTCATGTTGTCCCAAAACAAGAGAACAAAGGGTCAACCCAAGTTCATGGCAGGTAAATTCAGGGGGAAAAAAAAGAAAATATTTTTTGCCTCCCAGCATGGAGCCCCCTCTATGGAATCCCATATTTGCAGAGTCAAATTTCAGACCTATAGTTTTTAAAGGCATTTGGTTTGATTTAATGCCCAACAACAATGCTGGTTGTTGACTAGGCAAAGCTGAGAGTAACCAAATCGTGAGCTTCAGGGCTTCAGCTGGATTCTGCTGAGCCCAAAGAAGGAGTTTTCTTCTTTCTCTCACTTTTGCCATCTGTCACAGAACCCAAGAATCCAGAGGTCCTTCCACTGTCTTGTGGAACTCCAGGTTCCCAGAAGGGCCCGTGTCGCTAACAACCCACCCAACCAAGGCCCGAAGGCTCAGTCCCCACAGAAGTAGCTGATCCAGTCACTGAAGGGTTACCCTGTCCAAACCCCCAGCCACAAAGTGAAAACAGAGCAGGGTCTTTGTTTATTGATTTGCCTAGGACCCTCTGACTGGCAAAAGAAGAAAAAAAATTACCCGGCACAAAATAAATGTTCGATTTCTTTTATGTAAACAAGATCAGGACCAACTTGGCTGTACAAAGCAATTCTTTGCATGTAAAGCAAAAAATAGCTCCCCTGAGGAAGAAGGAACCCAAGCCCGACTCAGCCTTCTCTCCACCCTTCCCCCCAACCCTTTTCAGTTACCACTGCTTTTCCGCCAATGAATGTCTTATTCAGGGTCCCTGTGCGGGAGCCACTGCAGGCAATGAGCTCACCCCCTCCCCATCACCCTATTCAAAATGTTTTCTGATCAAGATAAAGGCTATGGAGTCTATGCCGAGAGTCAGTATTATTGCAAATTATCTCCATAAAAAGGAAAAACGTTTATCCAAAAATCTCAGTCTCCTATTTCTTTCTGTGGGGCTCCGACCAGTCCCAAACTGCTTTTATGTGGGTTTAGAAGTGGACCAAAGGGAGAACTAAAAAAAAAAAAAAAAAAAAAAAAAAATTGGAACTTTTTTTAGTCGAATACCCGGATGGTGGATGGCAACTTGGATGCTAATCCCTTAAACAAGGGTCTCAAAAACTTAGTTCACCTTTTGGGACTAAGGAAGTTAATCCCAAATCCTTGTTCGATCTTTATTCATGCCAAACTCTAGTGACTTAAGCAAAACATCTGCCAACTTGGATCACATGACTCGGATCACTAGCCAGTATATCTATGGATAGGAACATTTTAAGGAAAACAAAAATCTAGCTGAACCTTCACCCAAAACTCAACGCCAACACAAACGAAGACACTCAAATTTCAGAAGACCTGATTTCCTGTGGAAAAGAGGCTGCTTTCATTCTTATATAGGTCCCATTTTCTTAGTGTATTCAAAATGAAGGCAGGACAAATCTCTCTGGAAAACCTAGTTCCCTTACAGCCCAGTGACACTGAGCCAACTGGGCATCAGGCATTTAGGGGAAAGGGTATTTGTAATGCTTCTAAAGCTTTAACTATTAGGGAAGCACCGGAATCATAAGGTTCCACATTATTGAGTGAATGCAAAGAAGATAGAAAAGAAAGGATTCTTGTACCTGATGCACTACTTCTCCCTCTGAGGACCCAAATTCTGGGGGAAGACACTGAAAGCATTAAAACGCCCACTGACTAAGGATGCAAACACAAGAATTTTTTCTTGGATGTACTCAATATGAAAAATCCTCCACAAGAACATGTAGAGTGCTCATTAGAATAAACATGGGGTGGTTTCAATACTATCTTTCCTTTCTGATTGCTATGATTTCATCACTTGGTAAGGAATGCTCCAGGAACTGAGTGTCCTGGTTATTCGACAGGACAGTAGAAGACACAGCGTCATACCTTCTCCTACATAATCCTGTCCTGTCCCGACCATCCTGGTGCTCAGGGGAGAGCTCTTGGGTGTGGAAAGAGACAGGTGCAAGGAACAAATGACCAAGTCTTATAGGTTCCCATGCAAAGTCCTAGTACCCCACCCATACAGCTCCCCCCAGGCCTTGAGCGAACTAGTAGCAACTCAATTTTTCTACGTAGCCATAAGAGTAGCCTCAGAAAATGAGCAAAAAGAGCTACTGAGATGTATGTTCACAGAGAGACACATTTATAGCCTGACTTTCTCCACCAAGGATTTAAGATGCAATGACTTCATCCTCAAAGGCCCAGATGAAGCTCTTTATAATGGTTATTATGTTGACTCAAATAGAGGATTCAAAAACCAGAGGACAAAATTAGAGAAGCAATCACCACCACCAAGTCAACAGGTCGCACCTGGCTGTAAGCCTTTGAGTAGAAAATGATCTGGTGATTAAGACTTTTCTGTATTTGGCATTTCCACCCTAGTACAAACTATATACCACAGATGGGGGCTTCTTTTCATTCACTACGATGTCTGTCTTACCCACAGGCCATGAACCAACTATCTTAAAGGCCAATCTCATCCAAGGTTTGCCAGAGGGGAAGGATCTATGATACCATAGATATGAAAGGAGGGAACTGTTATCAAGGGATATATGGCATCCACCCATTTCCTATCAAAATGTTGCAAATCTCTAAGGCAATTATTAGGAGAGAGGACAATTTGAATTAGAAGAAAGATGAATTTTAGGACTCATAAAAAATAGATTTTATTTTTTAGAGCAGTTTTTAAAGGTTTTTTTTAATGTTTTATTTATTTTTTAGAGAGAGACAGCATGAGCAGGGGAGGGTCAGAGAGAGGGAGACACAGAATCTGAAACAGGCTACAGGCTCTGAGCTAGCTGTCAGCACAGAGCCCGACGTGGGGCTTGAACCCACGAACCGTGAGATCATGACCTGAGCCGAAGTCAGACGCTCAACTGACTGAGCCACCCAGGCACCCCTAGAGCAGTTTTAGATTCAAGAAAGATCAAGCAGAAAGTAGAGCATTCCCATGTACTCCCCTGCTCCCCCTCCACAGTCTCCCCCTTTATTAATATCTCCCACCAGAGTGGTACATTTGTCCAACTGATGAGCCTATACTGACACATCCTCATTACCCCAAATTCATAGTTTACATTAGGGTTTACCCTTGATGTACATGCTCTGGGTTTTGACAAATGTATAATGAGACACATCCACCATTCTAGCATCATACGGAATGATTTCACTGCCCTAAAAATCCTCTCAGCTCCCATTATTCATCCCTCCCTCCCCACCAACCCCTGGCAACCACTGATCTTTTCAGTGTCTCCATAGATTTGCCTTTTCCAAAATGCTAATGTATAGTTGAAATCATACAATGTGTAGCCTTTTCAGATTGACTCCTTTCACTTAGAAATATGCATTTAAGATTCCTCTATGTCTTTTCAAGGCTTGATAGCTCATTTCTTTCTAGTGATGAATCCTATTCTATGCCTGGATGTACCACAGTTTATTTTTCCATTCACCTACTGAAGGACATCTTGGTTGCTTCCAAGCTTTAACAATTATGAATAAAGCTGCTATGAACATCTATGTGCAGGTTTTTGTGCAGACATAGATTTTCTATTCATTTCAGTAAATATCAACACATGCCACTGCTGGATTGTATGTTCTGTTTGGCAAGAAACTGCCAAACTGTCTTCCATAGTGGTTGTTCAATTTTGTATTCCCAGCAGCCATGAATGAGAATTCCTGTTGTTCCACATCCTCACAAGCATTTGGTGTTGTCAGCGTTTTGGATTTTGGTCAGTCCCTAAATAAGTCCAGAAAGTTCTTCTACAGGTACATACATAGGTAGTAGTAATAGGGAAAAAGTTTTGCCAATTTTTGGCTTTGTAGGAAAGGTGATTTTTATGGAGGATTTAGAGTTATTGATTTCATCAGGGGTGAGGAGTAGCCTTAGAGATACTTAGTAGAGAGTACTTTCTTGTGGCCAGCATAGTGAAAGACACACTCCTCTAATTCTCCTTATAGCCCCCAGACCAGGAAAGACTGTACCCTTACTTAATATATGAGAAGAATGGAGTTCGGGAGCTTGCCAGAACTCAAACAGCAAGTGGAAGAGCCAAGAGGTGACCACCAAGCTGTCCAGCTCACAGACCCAGCCATATTTCTACTATCCCACATTGCAGAAGGCAGATAATTTTTGCCTAAGTTAATTTTCCTCAAGGATCAATTTCACTTGCCCTCCCAGGACCATCATTGTGAAGGGAAGGCTGTATGAGGTGATCTCCAAGGACCCTGTAAATTGTAGCACTGCCAGAGGCTTAATGTGATTTTTAAGCCAAGACGGGGCTGGTTTCACAAAACCGCTTAGGTAGAGAAAACTGCCTTTATTACTCCACCTCTGATATAACTCTGAATTAGCAACCTTGATTTTCCCATTTCAAAAAAAGGAATCTGTACCAAGCCCACCACTTGCTTCTCTCCAAATACATCCTATGTTCCTGAGAGACATATTTATAATGGAGCAAAAAATGAAGGTTGATTATAATGTCATTAAAAAAAGCAGGGAAAAACCATTTTGCCAAATCTAGCAAGGTTATCACTCCTCTTTGAAAGCATTCTTTTAAAAATGCTGATCACTATGTACTAAGCAGAGAAATCCAATCCAAAGCAATGGATAAGGAATGGGTTGGGTGCTTTGCAATCTCTGTCTTCTTCCCCTTTTTTAAGTATGGGAGCTAGAGTCTCACAAGCCCCCAAAGGCAGGGTGGTGCCAAGAGTATTGGTAAAAATATTTAAATTCAGTGTCCACTGATCATTTAATCTATGCTGGGCAGTTTGCTAAACTTCAAGAAAAAAGATGGCCAAGATACAGTCCTTGCCCCTGCAAGAGCTCCTGGTCTTTTCTGGAGTTCTTTGACTCTGTTTCTATCAAAACACGCATGACCAATGGCTTTCATATCCCTGGCACACTAAGATAAATGATCGCAATGTTCAATTATACCTAATTCACATTCTGGAGCTATACCTCTGCCACTTGCTCTGTCTCCATCTCTCTCTCTCTCTCTCTCTCTCTGTCTCCATCTCTATCTCTCTTATATGTATATATGTTGAAATAAGGAAAGCAAAACCAACATATCTCACTCACAGTAAGAGTGAACTAACAATGATAATCTTGGCTTCCTTTAACTCATAATAAAGAAGGAACATGTTTGAAAATGTGTGTACTTTATTATTAGACAGCAGTGACTTGCAACCACCAACGAGTGTACTGACATAGCAGTACACGGAACGTAACATGAGGCTAAGAATCACTGGTCATGTGGGAATGGAGGCCCAAGTTCAGGTTGCTGCATCCTGCCTTGCAGGTTGTAAACTACACAGCTCCAGAGGGTGCCATTCACATACTCTATGCTGTGAACGATGCCTCCTGGAGTTGTGTAATGAGATGAGCCTGCCCCGATTGGACTTTAAAACCAGTTTGGAGCTTCTCACACACCCACTTTGACCAGACTAAACTTCCACCCCACAACCTTCCTTGTGGCCAAACTACATGACTGTTTTTCACATGGGAGTCCCCTAACCTGACTTTCTGACTTTGTAGGGAAGAAGAGAAAAACAGGGATGCTGGTTTTCACCCTAATCAGCCTTTAGGATAACTTGGTTTCTTACCAACCTGAGATCTTTCATACAGAGTATAATCCATCTCTAGAGGAGTAAAAAACTAAAGGCGAGAAGGGAGGTCTCCACCACCTTGCTTTTTGTTGCCAGAGGAAAACAGTAATCGAAGCCTAGGGCCAATGGCATGGGAAGGACTGGATAGCACAGCACTTGCCAAACAGCTGGAAGGTGCTAGAGTCATGGGAGTTCTAAGGGGTGGGGGCAGTGCCACAGGCACATTCTATGGACAGCAGGTAGCCCTGCCTCTGCTCTAGGGACAGTGTGTGACCTGAACAAAAGTAGCTCTAAGAGGCTGACATGGATTCAGGATGTCTTGCTTTCATCAGGGGGCTCCTCTTCATCAAACCTCCAGTAAAGACACTGTGTGAAGATGCTGTATGAGTCAGGTACTCTGGCCTGGCCTGTGAAAATGTCTCCCACTCCCCCCCAAATGAGCCCAGATGTTTTGGGCACCTCTTTAATACATCCTCATCAGAGTTTCCATAGGGAAAAAGGCTGTTAGAAGCGAGTGCTCCTCATTCCTGAGAAAACTTCCCAGTCGTCATGGCTGCTTCCATTTCTCTGGACAAGCTGCTACAAAGTTATTTCAAGATGGCAGCAGGAGAAAGATGGATTACCTCCATCAACAGGGAGTCCTAAAGTCCTGCCATTCACTGAGCAAAGAAACGTGTGCCTGCCATGGGCAGCTGATAAGGGAAGTGGACACAGGATAAACTTCAGCCCAGCCAGCTGACAAAGCTCAAACACAGCCTTTGAAAAAACAGCAACTCCCGGGCCTCTGCTTTGTGAAGGCAAAGACTGTGGGCTTTGTTCAATTACCAGGCTGTTACCATCAGCGGGAGGCTTGCAATTCTGAGCTGCTGCCTGCTGCGGAGACAACAGGACAGTTTCCTTCACAGGAAACTAGAGGCACAAGTTGTCCAAAAAGGGCCTTTCACCTCCAACACCTCACCTCTCTGGCCCTCATCCCTGTCACATAAACTTCTCCATTCTGATTCATCGTAAGGAGCATTGGTAAGAAATGGATTTGCCAAAGCATATTTCAGAACTGGATGACCACGAACACTTACTGGGGCATTTAGTATAAGCTTAATAAGAAGAGTATACGTTTTACACGCATAACCTCATTGAATCTTCACAACACTCTAGTGTCATAAGCACAGCATTTTATAGATGGAGAAATTGAGGTATAATAAGGAGACGTGCCCTGCCTAACACCTACAGTTAGTAGGTGGTAGCTCTGGAACTTGACCTGCAGCCAGATGGGTCTGATTCAAGACCAAATCCTCTTCTGTTAAGTGCGCTGCTTCCCTTGCCCCTTCTTAGTCTACGGAAAGAGGTCATACTGCGAGAAGTTTCATAGCTTGCAAAGGCTTTGGAAGCCCTTGCCTGGATTACAGGTTTGGAGGATCATAAACTGTGCATGCTCCAATGCAATAAAATAATAACCCTGATGCTAATAATAACCATGACTCCATTCGGGAGTCCCTTGTGTCTGTGCTTGTCCCCTTTCAAAAGATTGTCCACTTTGTTCGTTCCTATCTTATCTTGGTTAATCAAGCTGTATTTTACTTTTTCTGGCTCCTCTAAAGATCTCCTTGAAGCCCTCCCCTGCTAGATAAGGCTCCCAGGGTTCTTTCCCCTTGCCATTAGTCACAATTTCCTAATGTTGAGCCTCTGCCAGAAGACAGAGGAAGCAGCTCCAAGTGCAAGTGATTAGCGTGTGTGTGGGGCTTTGACACAAAGTTTTGGTCACTTAAAAGGCAAACACGCAGCTGGCTCAAGGGCAGTTGCTTGTCATTTTCCATCACTGAAAAAAATGCAAATACCAGTAACTAGTTGCTTCAAAACATCGAGTCCCTTAACTTCTGTGGGGATGACAAGACAGACATCTGAAGGCGGTTACTGATCTCCACAGCATTCAGGCCAGTCTGGGAGCTCAACTAATCAAGGCAATGTGCACATTACTAAGTGCTGTTTTCTAAAAAGCACTGACAGTCCATTAGGAACAATCACCCAACCATACAGAGATTTACGAATGAAACATGTTATTCCTGTGCCATTTCTTTAACAAACATTCCCCTCATTGCAGGGTAGAGTCCAGAGCCAGCATAGAAAATTGCACAGGAAACTTAATGAAAACTGTTATCAAAGAGAGCAGGTTTTTGAATTGGATTTAAGTACATTTCTCAAGTGCCCATTATTTTTTAACAGGCATGGAAATATTTTTATTAATGACCTTCTATTTATCTCTGGGATTTAAATACCCTATTTATATATGCCTTCATTCAATTAACATTTCATTGAACATCTACTATGCACTTGCAAGACAATAAGAATGCCTAGATAATACACTAAAGCCAATGAGGAAGGAGTTCACTGCCTCATAGGGATGACTCACTGTATCAGGAAAGATTAGCCAGCTTATGCTACAGAAACAACACTAATACCTCATTGGCCAAAATGAGCAAAGGTTCTTGCTCATGTTACATGTCCGTTGTGGGTCAGCACTTGCCTAGGTTGATGAAGCAGTCACCATCATTAACACTGCCAGTCAATATGCTAGAAGAAAAATGTCTGAAGAGCCTTGCAGAGGCAATGAACTGGTCCATTCCAGAGAGGACCCTCATCTCTTCCACTCTCAATTCATTGTCCAGAACTAGTCATTAGTCTCACCCAACCACAAGGAAGCCAGGAAGGGCAATTCTACCTTAAGTTAGATTTGAGAAGATCCAGAAACACTTAAGAATAGTCCTTAAATACCACATATACGTTAGCAGATACTTGTGATACACTGTGAAAAGTGTTATAATAGAGAAAAGGGAAAAAAGAGGGGCCAATAAACTAACAAACTTCATGGAGTAATTACAAAAATTCCCATAGGAGGTAGCATTTGAGTTTAGTGTTGAAGGATGAAAGGTGTTCTTCTGGGGAGCTAGAATATGAGCATTCTAGGAAAAGAGGCATTGTGAAGGTCGAGCATAGGAAAACACCTTTCAACTGAAGAGTGGAGGGAAATCCAGTGTGGCTGAAGCACCACATCCGGGAGGGGTAGAGGGAGAGGAGAGGTGGCAGAGGGCAAGAGGCCAATTGTGGAGGATACTTTTTCTTGGGATTTGGTTTTACCCTGTAGGCAACAGCAGAAAACAGAGAGTATCCTAAAGGGGAGACTCATGCACTGGAGTGTCAGGAGTTATGTCTACTTTTTAAGAAGACAACACAGAGGAAGCATGGGTGAGGAGCTGGAATGGAGAGGGAGGCCAGCTAAGAGGCTATAGCCACAATTTAGGTGACAGACAGTGACCCCTGCCTCAGGCCTACCAGGGAAGTCTGAGACCTAAGAGGCATTTCTGAGGAAGAACTGATAAAACCCTAATGTTTTTTCATTAAAATCATTAATGTTTTTAATTAATGAGGGGCTGATGGCAAGCAAATCTTCAAGATCGCTTCTAGGCTGCTAGTTTAAGAAATGAGGCAAGCTCTGGAAAATAATGCGGAGGCTCCTCAAAAATTTAACAATAGAACTCCCCTATGACTCATCAATAGCACTACTAGGAATTTACCTAAGGGATACGGGAGTGCTGATGCAAAGGGGCACATGTACCCCAATGTTTATAGCAGTGCTTTCAACAATAGCCAAATCGTGGAAAGAGCCTAAATGTCCATCAATTGATGAATGGATAAAGAAGACGTGGTTCATATATACAATGGAATACTACTTGACAATGAGAAAGAATTAAATCATGCCATTTGCAGCAATGTGGATGGAACTGGAAGGTATTATGCTGAGTGAAATGAGTCAGTCAGAAAAGGACAGATATCATTGATTTCACTCATATGTGGATCTTGAGAAACTTAACAGAAGTCCATGGAGAAAGGGAAGGGAAAAAAAATAGTTACAGAGGGAGGGAGGCAAACCACAAGAGACTCTTAAATACAGAGAACAAACTGAGGGTGGATGGGGGTTGAGGGAGAGGGGAAAATGGGTGGAGGGCATTGAGGAGGGCACTTGTCGTGATGAGCACCGTCTATTGTATGTAAGCCAATTTGACAATAAATTATATTTAAAAAATAATTAAAAATTTAAAAATTAAAAAAAAGAAATGTGTCAAATGTGATACCATCCCCCAAAACAGAGATTACAGCTGCAGGTGTCAAGTTTAGAGGCAGAAGAATGAGAAGTTCAGATCTGGAAACATTGAACTTGAGGTGCTCATGGAGATGGCCCTCAGAAAATAGAGCTTGGGGGTCTAAATCGATTAGGAGATATGACTTTGTGATCGATGTAATTTGTGAATAATGCATGTAGTAGGCAGCTGAGTCCTGCCAATAATACAGTGTCTCATAGAGAAAACTAAAGCGTTAAGTATGAATATATAGAAACATTCTGAAGTCAGTTCTGTTAAACATTTTAATAGATATGTATATGTATAGTAAAAGTTCAGGGGCAAAGAATTTGGGAATATCTCATCCATCCAAATGCCATGAGAAAATTACTTCCAAAATTTCAGTTAACATCGACCTCCATCAAAGCAAACAGTTCTTGCCTATGAAGCAGATAATTTAGAACAAGGAGATGTATATATTTCAGTCAGAACTGATTTGATGTTTAACCCGAGGACAGAATTTTAAAACCGAACTTTTAATGACAATTATAAGTAATCAATGCAATTTTTCAAGTGACTAATCAAGTTTGCAGACTTTCTGCAAATTTGGGTGGCCATCCATAGGAATTTTCACTAAACTAGGATTTTTTTTCCTTTTAATTTTTAATTAAATTGGCCTAAGTCAGCAATCAATCTTTCCATGTTACTATGTAATGTATAGGGTAGTGAGTATACTAGGCTCCCACCAGCTCCAAAAGAGATCATTTAGAAGGCCAGAGGGAGAAATCTGAACTCTCATTGTCAACGTTCCAAGAGATAAACAGAACATTATAAGTCGTTCTGAGGCAACAGGATCAGGGTTTTTAAATAAATCATATTAATATGTGAATAAGACAAGCATTATTCTCTTCTTTCCAAATTTAATAGAGCTTTTGTTTTTGCGAAAGTAGGAAGGTAACTGTTGAGCTGTGTGGCTGGGGAACACACCTTGGACATTCTGGTCTTGCCTCTCCTGTGCATGCCCAGGTTACTCTCACTTTCTAAGTAGCTAACCCTGACTCATGGGGTCAGTCCACTTCTGGCAGGCCAGCTCAGGCTGTTTCCAGCGGCTGGCTACCTCTTAGGGTAGGGGATAAAAAACAACTTTCTTCTGGGATGCAGACCAGGTAGGAATTGGTAACAATCTATCCACTTCCAGAAGTGAGAGAAAGAATGAAACAGATTCTTCGAGGCTGTTTTCTAAGTTTGACTTTAAAAAGTGACTGAGAGGGGTTCAAGCCTGTATTCCTCACACACAGGCCGACACAAAGTGTGAGTCTGTCTAAACACACCTTTCCCTCCCTTGCTAACCTATGTTCTGAAAAGCATTTTCATGGATTTTGAACTTTGGGGGCCTGACTCACACTAAGAAATACAAATATCACTGAAATAAAAGTTTCACAAAACAGCACTTGCCCTTACAGCATGCAATATGCCTGATATTTCTCAGTCTGTTCTATTTCATTAAGAAAGGTCTGCTTGTATCCTTCTAAATGACTCATGACCCACTAATTGATTTTGACCCACAGTTTGACAAGTAGTTTTGCAGAGTATCCCTTACCAAAATATGCATTTAAACCTACATTGAGGAAAGCAAATAACACTGGTAACGCTTTGATGCTCTCAACAAAAATATGGAACTATGGAGTTTCTGAGGTCATAAATTAAGAGGTGATTATCTCCCATTTCACATGGACATTGACCAGATTCCAGTGGGCCTCAACTCTATGGAACCATCTGTCACTTGTAAAAGAATTTTCACCACCAGCCCATTTACCAAGCTTGGCCTTTACCTCCTCAAACAAAGCCCCACCCTTCCTTTACTCAGCTTTCAGCTAAGAGGCATTTAAATTTGCTGGTCTTAGACCAGCACTACTCAATGGAACTTTCTGTGTTGATTGTAAAGTTCTATACCTGCACTATCCAAAATGGTGGCCACTAGCAGCAACTGACTGGGGAACATTTGAGATATGGCTAATGACACTGAGGAACTTCATTTTAGATTTTATTTAATATCAATTATTCAAACATAAACATCCATGTTGTAGTTAGTAATTATCATCCTGAATAGTGCCAGCTCTAGATAAACCCTCAAAATATGTTTCCATTCTTTTCAGTATATACCTTCCCCTCTTACTGCTTTTGGTTTAATTGCATTGGCATCGCATTGACATTGTACTCTTCACACATTATCTGCTCACTCTTGGTCCTTTATAATCCTGTTTATAGGAAGTCCTAGCATCACCAATCAGACAACAAAAGGAAATAAAAGACATCAGAATTGGCAAAGAAGTATTCAAACTTTCACTTTTCGTAGACGACATGATACTCTACATAAAAAACCCGACAGACTCCACCAGAAGCCTACTAGAACTGATCCATGAATTCAGCAAAGTTGCAGGGTACAAAGTCAATGTACAGAAATTGGTTGCACTTTTATGCACCAATAACAAAGCAACAGAAAGAGAAATCAAGAAACTGATCCCATTCACAATCGCACAAAAAACCATAAAATACCTAGAAATAAACCTAACCAAAGATATAAGAGATCTATATGATGAAAACTATAGAAAACTTACGAAAGAAATTGAAGAAGACACAAAGAAATGGAAAAACATTCCATGCTCATGGATCAGAAGAATAAATATTGTTTTTTTTCTTATATATTTTTTAATTTATTTCCAGGAGACAGAGAGAGAGACAGCGTGAGCAGGGGAGGGTCNGGGAGGAAAAATAGTTAGGGAGAGGTGGGGAGGCAAACCATGAGAGACTCTTGAATACTGAGAACAATACTGAATACTGAGATGGGGGTGGGAGAGATGGATGGGGAATGATGGGCATGGAGGAGGGCACTTGTTGGGAAGAGCACTGGGTGATATATGAAACCAACTTGACAACAAACTATGAAAGAAAAAAAATTCTGTTTATAGACAAAGGATTCAATCCATGTATTCACCACTCTCCATTTTCCTGCCATTTTCATGTTTAACAAATTTTTCTTTTTATTTCCATCATAGCCTCATCTTCCTAGACCTTTCAAACATATTCATTTTTACAATATAGTTTCATGCTTTTTTTAAATTAAAAAATACCTAAACAATGTGGCACCTGGGTGCCTCAGTAGGTAAAGCATCTGATTTTGGCTCAGGTCATGATCTCCCAGTTTGTGAGTTCAAGCCCCGCATCCAGCTCTGTTCTGACAGCTCAGAGCCTGGAGCCTGCTTTGGATTCTGTATCTCCCTCTTTCTGTGCCCCTCCCCTACTCATTCCCTCTCTCTCTGTCTCTCTGCCCCCCTCTCTCCCCCCTCTCAAAAATGAACTTTAAAAAAAATTTTTTTTAAACTGAACACTAATTCTAGTCTCAGTATGTAAGCTACAGCTGGTAAAGAGGCAGTGGTTGAGACTGACGTGACCAATCCCAAATGTGTTTGGTGATGGTGGGTGGAATGGATTTGCTTTGACTCTGAAATGTAACTTGCTTGCATCTAACTATAGGTTGAAAATGTTATATATTTTATATCTTAAGCGGAAGAGTATAAAAGTAGTGAAACTAGACTACTTGAACAGAGTAATATGTTGGGGACTAAAAATGATCTTTTTATTATTATTATTTTGTTTTATTTATTTCTAGGAGAGAGAGAAAGAGAGACAGCATGAGCAGGGGAGGGTTAGAGAGAGAGGGAGTCACAGACTGAAACAGGCTCCAGGCTCTGAGCTGGCAGTCAGCACAGAGCCCGATGCGGGGCTCAAACCCACGAACGGCGAGATCATGACCCAAGTGAAAGTTGGACGCTTAACCGACTAAGCCACCCAGGCGCCCCCAAAATGATCTTTTAATAAGACGCTCTAGGGAGATTTGATTGAGGGAGGTAGACAAACAAAGGTAGAAGTAACTTCACTTTGAGACACGTTAGGTGATGATGCTCTGAGAGTGGTATATTACTGAGGGTATTGGAGAAAGAAGAGCTCTGAGTTGGGAATGGAGGTATTGAGGGCACCTTAGAAGAAGTAACTTGTAGCTGCCTCTAATGGATTGGCAATTATAAAGATTTAGGGACAGAGAAGAACACTCTAGGGTAGGAAACATACTTAAGGGAGAATTACAGAGCTTGAGTGTGTGGCATATTCAAATAAAGCCAAGTTATCTAGTGTTTTAATGTCTGATGTGTCTAATCAGATCTCAATTTTAGGAAGATGCACTCATCAACAAATACTTACTTTGGATAGCAAGATAAAAATAAATGGTTAGTGGGGTGCCTGGGTGGCTCAGTCTGTTAAGTGTCCGACTTCGGCTCAGGTCATGATCTCATGGTTCATGGGTTCAAGCCCTGCATTGGGCTCTGTGCTGACAGCTAGCTCGGAGCCTGGAGCCTGTTTTGGATTCTGTGTCTTCCTCCCTCTCTGACCCTCCCCTGATCATGCTCTCTCTCTCTCTCTCTCTCTCAGAAATAAATAAAAGCATTAAAAATTAAAAAAAATAATTGGTTAGAGGAAAATAAAACCAGAACAGAGAGATCAACTCCTAGAATAATTAGATAAACTAAATGAGCAATAACCCTCTACACCAGAAGGCAGAAAATTGTCCCTTGGGCTATTTGGGACCAGCAGTCCAATTTTGTAACTAAAGCTTTATTGAAACACAGTCATTTCTACCCTCATTCACATATTGTCTATGGTTGCTTTCATTGTACAAGAGTTAAATAGTTGCAACAAAGACAGTATGACTTACAAAGCCCAAAATACTATCTAGCTCTTTCAAGAAAAAGTTCACCAATCTGTGGTCTAGAGTGGTAAGAGCCGTAAGGGTGGAATGCACACCAGGGAAATGATGGCAGTGAAAGGCACAGGATTCAGAGACTGGTGGCACCATGGGATTCATTGACATGGGAAGTTTAATTCAAGGTGTCTTTAGGCTCTCTAGCCTGGGAGACATAAGGGAATCAATTTTGCTGAGATAGGGATGAGAAGAAGACAAGCTAGGCAAAAAGGTAAAGAGTGACAGGCTGTTTTTGAGACACCTATGGTACACACATGTGAAGATGAATGCACTCATCTTCTCTGGAACCAAAGAGAGGCACCACGACTGGACATGTAGACTTGAGAGTCATTCTCCTGGAATCGAGAGGTGAAAATAAGATGACGGACCAAAGAGAGAAGAAAGGAGAAAACAGGAACACATAGAAACTTGGGAGGGATGTGTCAACATAAGCAGCACACAGAGAAGAGAGAGCTAGTAAAGAATTCAGCAGAAGGATAGGAGGAATATAATGGCATTATGGAACTAACAGGGGACAAAAGACATATGGGAGAGAGAGAATGGTCAGCAGAATCAAAAGCTATCCTAAGAGTCCGACAGAATGACGATGTTTGGGAGGAGGTGACTGAATTCATCAGAACATCACTGTTGGTATTTGCAGACAGAACCCAAGGAATGAACAGAAGAACAAATTGTGACAGAAAATGAAGACTAATCCCTTGAGATCTTTAGCTATTAAGGAAAGATGAAGACCAGCTAGAAGCTGGAAGGGGAAGCAGGTCTAAGGAGGTCTTTCTTGAGGAGGGGTAAGTTTATTTTAACAAATGTCAATAGACTGGCATGAGGAGATTTCCCAGACCTTTGGACAGTTTACAAATCACTCAGAAGCCTTTGTTTGCTTCCTTTGGGACGTACATCATTGCTATGGTCTGAAAGGTTGATGCTTCTGGAACTCAAGTGCAAGCTAAATGAAATGCCCCTTCTATCTTGACCTAAAAATATCCTTAGGGTTTCCAGAAAGGTACCAAGTCATTTTTAAGATCTTCACATATAGATCTTCATGTCAAGAGCTTAGATCCTTTGAGTTCCAAAGGTGAGAAAAGACATAGTGAAATCTGCCAAGTTGAGGAGAGGTTAGCATCTGGAGTCTTTGACTTCCCCAAGTGGAACAACCCGCTCTCCTAAGCCCAGAAGGTTTGCACCTAGACTTACCTTTATGGGGCTCAGGGTTCCAGCTCTCAGGAATGTGCCTCATCCTCTGGTGTTGCCTTTGAACCACCAATTTAACTTTCAATTGCAGATAGCTTTACCTTAGAGAGAATGGAATAGGAAACTAAAAACTTTCAGTTTGGAACCAATAAGTCTTGGGTTTAAACCAACAGTTCTCAACTAGGATCTATTTTGCTCCCCAGAAGATCTATGGCAATGCCTGGACATATTTTTTGGTTGTCACAACTGGAGGTGGGGTACTAGCCTTTAGTGAGTAGAGGTCAACGATGCTACTAAACATCCAATAATGTATAGGACCTGCCACAAGGAATTGCACAGCACAAATGATCAATAGTTCTATACAACATGCTTTGATCCATCTATTCTACTGGAAAAGATGTCATTCATCAATTCGCACTAAACTATGATGACTGATATTATATTAAGGTGTCATTTTTGCTGATGGTACTTTTGTTTGCCTATCCAGAATATATCTCCCACTTCCTTTCTCCTAGCAAACCTTCTATTTACTTCAGAAAACCACCCATTCTCAGAAACAAAGGGTAATTAATGCACGGCAATACAGGTTTAAGGGTGAGCATGGAAGCTAGATTGGCCCAAGCAAACTAAAGGATTGGTGAGTGGTACTAATAAATGTTAACAATAGGCTGTTCATATATACATACATACACTTATGTATGGAGACCTATATGTATGTATGTATAGACATATATCGATTTATTACAAATATTTACTAACGGATGTGTAGAAGCCAGTAGGCCCACACACAAACATAAACCATGAATTGCTCTTTATTTTTAATTCCAAACAGTCAATTGATTTTTACACGACATTTTAATTGGCCTTGCCGTTCTTGCATCTATAGCCAATCTATGTTTACAACGAATAGATGAGTGTAATACTGACATGAATGTTAGTTGCTTTTGTGTATACCAACAAGTAATCGACAATGAAGAAACATGGTCAGAACTCCACTCATTTGTCAATGATGTGAATGACTTCTTTGCTGAATCAGATGATACTGGAAGAATAGCCCTCACGTTTTTGTACTATTTGCAATGTAACAGTTTTAGAACAACGCTGTTTAAAGTTTAATCTTTATTGTTTGCCTTTCTCCATCACTTTCTTAAAAGACAATCAAAAACAATAAATCATGACCTGATTTATGGCATTTGCCAATTTCTGGGCTGTAAACAATCTCACTATGGCTGATATCAAGCCATTTCTGTGGGTTTGGAGTGGCAAGTGCAGTGGTGCATCATTATCTACTGTCACCCTCATACAGGTAGATGGAAATCATGTCAAGGGCATAGGTAATAGTGAAAGCAGTGAAATAACTAGGGAGTGATGAGTTTTGACTTTTTATTATCATTGTTTTTTATGTAATTCATTTCATTTTAAGTTTATATAATTTAATTTTTAGTAACAGCTATGTTTAATAACTAGCATGCAAAATTCCTGAAAATTCGGCAATTGGTTCTCACAAGCCCATACGAGTCAACACCCACACACCAATGACTGGGGCAAGGTATTCTTTTTCTCTACTGCAGGGTGTGAATAAGTAATCACATAAACCCAATTTCCACCGGCAGCCATTATAACCAGAAGATCTCACCTGTGGCCAAGGTCAGTGGTAAGGAAGGCAATATGGAGAGAGAGAGAAAAAGCCTGAGTCCTTCATGTCATCATTCAGTCAGTGACCAAACTATTTCTGGAAGACATTCCTCCACTCATCTTTTCTGTTCATGCAAAATAACTCATGCCCCTACTGGTCAAGCCACCTTGTAACATGGGTTTATGATGTTTGTAACCAAGATCATTCCAACCAATACAGGTTTTTGTTTTGTTTCTTTGTTTTTGTTTTTTCTTAAGAGGCAATGCCTTAATGAAAGAAATTATCTATAATTGTAGAGATTTAGGCCTTTGACATTGGGGAGAGTATTTTTAAAGCCTTCCAGAGGCTAGGAGAGCAAGTTGGCTTATTTCATCTATATTCTTTATTCCTTTCCCTGCCACCCTGCCTATGCCAGGCTCTCCTTCAAAATTCAGTTCACTCTGCGACTTGTCTTTGAAGGCTTTCTGAATCATTCTTCTTCCATTCACCAAAACAAAGTAGATTTTCTCCCTTGATGCCTTTGGTGTATACAAATTGCATATTACGTTGCATGCATTTTTTTTTTACAAGTCTATAGAATTCTCAGCTTCCCAGAGGCCAGGTTGTTGTATCATTTTTCTCTGTATCTCCAGTACCCAGCACAAAAGTATTCAATAAAGGTGTCAAGGACTGAACTTTGTCCCTTCAAAGTTTATATGCTGTAACCTTGAACCTCAATGTGACTATATTTGGAGATACAGCCTTTAAAGAGGTAATTAAGGTTAAATGAGGTCAGGGGTGCCTGGGTGGCTCAGTTGATTAGGCATCTGACTCTTGACTTTGACCTCAGGTCATGATCTCACAATTCATGAGATTGAGCCCCAGGTCAGTCTCTGCGCTTACAGGCTGACAGCATGGAGCTTGCTTAGGATTCTTTCTCTCTCTGCCACTCCCCCTTCTCTCTGCCCCCCGCCCCCAATAAACAAACATTTAAAAAAAAAAAAATTGGTTAAATGAGGTCATAAACTGAATCCTAATCTAATAGGACTAAATGTCCTTATAAGAAGAGGAAGAGATACCACTGATATAGAGAAAAGGCCATGTGAGAACCCAGAGAGAAGGCGGTCTATCTGCAAGCCAGGGAGAGAGACTCCAGGAGAAATCAAGCTTGATGGCACCTTGATCTAAGACATCCACCCTCCACTACCATGAGAAAATAAATTTCTGTTGCTTTTTTTTTAATGTTTTATTTATTTCTGAGAGAGAGAGAGACAGCGTGAGCAGGGGAGGGTCAGAGAGTGAGGGAGACACAGAATCTGAAACAGTCTCCAGGCTCCGAGCTAGCTGTTAGCACAGAGCCCAACGCAGGGCTCAAACCCACGAACCATGAGATCATGACCTGAGCTGAAGCTGGACGCTTAACAACTGAGCCACCCAAGCGCCCCAAATTTCTGTTGCTTAAGCCTCCCAGTCTGTGGCATTTTGTTGTGGCAGCCTGAGCAGATAAACACAAAAGGAGTGTTGAATGAATAAGTGTCCTTTAAGAAAGATAATTCACACATGTGCATTGATCCCCCGCTATTAAGCACTTACATGCTTTCACTACTCTGAAAGTATGATTTCACCAAAACTGACAAATTAATTTTATTTTGGCTAAGAAAAGGAAGAAAACAGCCTCTTTGCCATAGAAAACATAAAGATATTTTCTCCACAAGTCCTTCCATATCCCTAATTTCTGATTTTTTTTTCTCTTTTCGGTTTGCTTTACACAGAGAATGATGAACCCAGTGGAGACCTGGGAACTATACACAAAGTGGAAATATGACCAAAGAGAAGGGTCGCTTTCATCTCTCATGAAAGCAACGCTATTTTTGTTGATACATATGGAAAAAATCAGGGCCGATTATGCATTGTGATTTGGCACTGGAGTTGCAGGCTCACCACAGGCCTTTTCTCTTTCCACAGATATACCGTTACAGTCCACGGGAGCCCCGAGCCCTCCGTTACTGGCAAAGCCACTCCTGGGCAAGATAGACCTAGCCGGAGGCGTCTCCATCGCTGTCAGGATGGGCTTCAAGTGCAAAGAGCGTTTCCTGTCTGCTGACTCTAAGGAAGAACCGTCCGTGGTCAAGGCAGCCCCGAGCTAGGCTCCCAGGGCACACAGTCACACGCTGTTTCACACAGTGGGCGTGGGCACCTTTGTCTTAGCGCCCTCTCTACCTCCAGGGAACCCTCAAAACTGGTCTTCCTCATCTTTCACTAGCTGCTTATTTCACATAGGCTTCATGATGATAACGATCAATCCTCTTTCCTAATCTCCTGGTCTAAGTCATTGATAATTCAGAATTTTTAAAGTGGAGAATATCAGGGTGTTAGGAGACCTGGTTCTGGGCCTCTTGTCTGCTAACTTACTGTGTGACTTTGGGCAAGTTCCTGCTCCATTAGGGACCTCAGTCTCCTCATCTATGAAACAAAAGGGTTGGACTAAGTGGTCTTCCAGCCAAAAGCATCTCTAATCAGACATTGCTGTTTCCATTTAAATTAGTTACATGAAATTTAAAATGTAGCTCCTTGGTCTCCCATTTCAAGGGCTTCAATAGCCACATGTGGCTGGTGACTCCCATAGTGGACAGATAAAAGAGTATTTTCATCATTGCAGAAAGACCTATTGGACAGCCTGGGTCTAATCCTCTCATTTTATCATGACTGTAGATACTTCCATAACAACGCCTGACAGTGGAATAGCACTTTTGTGTTTATCATATATTTCAATACATTTAACCACCAAAATAGGTAAGAAAGGTATTATTATGGCCTACCTTATCAGATGAGGACACAGGCTCAAAGATTAAATGACTTGCTGTAGGGTCATGCTACTAATGACCACATGCACTTTCCAAATCAGTGCTCTCTCTAACACATGGCATGCAGGGAAAAGACATGCATGGCCTCCTTAAGGCCATTCCAACCCATGGCAGCAAAGGAGCTAAGACCCAGCTATTAAGAGCTGATCTAGAGACGCTGTGCCTTAGTTGAGATTTTAGCTCTGCATGCTCTGGCTGTGTGACCTCAGACAAGCTATTTAATGTCTCTGGGCTCTTTTTCCCTCTCTATCAAATGGAGATGGGCACCAGTATGCGCTGCTCGTGAGAATTATAGGAGCAGATGCAAATAAAGTGCTTAGCTCAGGAAGTCAGGCACATAACAACTACTCTCAAATTTGGACACTGTGATGATGAACGCAGAGCACTACCTTTATTCCTCTCCAGGACTGCATTTTCTCTCTGGCCCAGCGGACATACTGACAGGTTCTGTAGACTTACTGCCAGCTTATCTGAGGAAAGATACTGCTCTTACACACAGACAACAACTCCCTTTTTTGAAACCTACTGAGGAATTTGGCCTCATAAACTCCTGTGGCCGTGAGTTCCCCAGATTAATTACAAGTTGTTTAGGAAGAGCTCTCTCTGAGGGATTGGATTAATCCGCCTGGGCAGTGTGCCATGAGCAAATGGCTTTTCCCCTTTAATTTTTCCAAACTTTTTTGGTGCCAGGAACACATCATGTGCCTGCCCCGGAGGAAGGCTTGGCCACGGTAGGTACCACCAGAACATGGGGATGAGGGGTGAGGAGGTGGGGGTGGAGGGCACCTGCAGAGCCTTCCCCACTTCTCTCTTCAAGAGCAGACTACAGCAGCCTGATTGCAAAGCTGGCTCTGCCCAGCATGCACTTCATCTTCTGGTAAAGGCACGCAGACATGTGTCCCCCAGTGATGACTTTTCCTTCCCTGTCCCACCACAGTGGAGTGCCTCAAAGAACAATATTTATACCGACGGAGCCACAGAGCGTGGGGGGCCAGGCTACAAAGCCCAGCTCGACAAGAGCTTGGGGGTTGGGGGCTGACCCCTAGCGGGCCAGCAGGGCACAGGCCTGACTCCACAGGTGTTTCCCCTCATCCTGCCCACTCTCTCCTGGGGCCCAACCCAGGACAGAGGAAGTAAGCAAGGATCTTTTTGGCCATGCTTCATTTTCCCAGGAGCCGGGAATGGAACCTTGGTCAGACCCTCAGTATCTCTCGAGGGGAGACAATGAAGTGTTTTGCTACTGGATGCAGCCTATTGAGAATCACGGCCCACAAGGAGGGGTGCAAAGCACTAATGGGGGCCATTGGTGGAGTCTGTCTGGTGCCTACCACAGAGCACCTCAGCCAGAACCTCATGCACACCCATGCAGAAGAGGCATTCACACCCTCGTTCTTTCGTTCATTCGTTCGTTCATTCATTCATTCATTCATTCATCCATCCAGCAATAACTTACTTGGTCTTGGGATGATTCTGAGAGAAGTAAAATTCAGTTCCTCTTACAAGAAGCTCAGAGACCAGTGGGGAAGCGGAAAAGATGAAAAAAAATTAGGTGACTGAGACCTGAGCAGAGGCTCAGGGGCACACACAGCTCCAGTNGTTCTGGTTTGGGGAATGGGGCGCCGGGGAGAGCTCTTTGTGCAGCCTTGTCTACCACTATACAGACTTTTACTCTGAGGGATGGAAAAGCCTTTGGTGGGTGGTGGGGAAAGGTGTAACGTGATCTGAACACACATTTTCATGGGATCACTCTGCCTATTCTGTTGATAACAGTTTATTGAGGGGAAGAAGAGGGATGGGAACAAGAAGACCAGTTTGGGGGGCTTTAACAATCATGCAAAAGATGATGATGTGGGCTTCTTAACCCAAGCCCCAACAATCCATGTTGAAAGAAGGACATACACAGGCATTATACCATCCACTTGTGATATTCTTTATCATCTGGTCAGATCAAACCTCCCTCCTTCATCAAGGACAACCCTCAAACAGCAGTTACAGTCTCTGTCTTCCTATTCTTTGCTCTAATTTTCCTCCAAGTCATCAAATAAACACTAGGCTCCATCAGTTTCCCTTCACAGGGAATCTCTGAATCTAAGCACCTCGCAGAGTGCTGGCTCCATATCTAGGGAGGTAGGAACCCCATTCCATGGAATCAAGGGGACCCTGCCTTTGGAGAATACTACTGGATCGAGCCAGATGATCACAGGGGCATCCTAACAATCCCCACAGATCCAAGCAGTGCTCTGAGGCTTCAGTACCAGAGACATGGAATGACAGATACCTAAGCGCCATGTGAATACAATAGATACTATTCTTTCTGGAGTTCTTAGGAGAGACCCTGGCTGTCTTATAGCAGACTCTTCTTTGTTTCATTCCTCTCCCTTCCATGGTGAGCAGTGTCCTTCAAAGGAAGCATTTAAAGGAAAATGTCTCCACAGGCCTGATCCTTCTCTTTGAAAACATAATAACGCTCAAGAATGACAACAATGTAAATCACCAGAATCATTAGACAGAATCTCAATGAATTAAAATTGCTTACATCAGGGTAAGGTTAGGTCAGCTGCCTTGAAGGGAACTAGAGTGCTGGGGTTCGCCGACTCCCAGCCTTTGAAAAGCAAATATTGTGAGAGCTCCACCGTCTCGGTAGCATGGGTAGTCAAGGCTGATAAGACCATCCTTGTCTGGAAAGGAACAAATTGTTGTGCCACTCAGTCTCTGAGACCCCTTCATTACACATCCCACAAAGACAAATTACCCTGGAAATGCTGATAGGGTTGACCCGCAAAAAGCTAGGTCTGTCCTGCAAGCATGGGCTACGTTTGCTCATAAACTGGGTGGAAGAGGACAGGGCTACCCTGAAAGTCCAAGATGCTGCCTCATGAGAAAGGTTACATTCAAGTCACCAAGCAAACCCAGGAAGATCTGAATGCCCTGAGGAGCGGGGGGCGGGGGCGGGGGCGGGAGGAGGGNGCCTAGGGAAAGCCTGAGAGATTCTGGTGCCTGAAACAAATAACAGGAAAAATGTGTCAGATGTGTGGTTGCAGCATAAATCATGAACAAAAACACAATTATAAGACTACAGAGGAGCCGGAGGAACAGTCGCTCGGGTACACTCTTGATAACTATTGAATACAATTTTCACCACTGCGAGCCGGGCAGTTTGTAACCATGTTTATTTTAGGATGTCAGGAGTGNAAATTGGGACTTGATTCCTTCTGACAATAGAGGGTACTCCAGACCTCCACTGACTATGACGGGAAGAAGAAAATGGTCTGAAGGATTAAATGTTGGTGCAAGTCCCCCAGTTGCGGCTGAATCCCACGTTCCATTTCCTGGTGTCCTTCCCGTTCACAGACAAGTCTTGATTTATCCAAATTGTGCTTCATGACTTGGGCTCTCATTTGTGCAATCTCTCCTAATGGGGTGAAGCAACACCTGGTTGAGGGGGAAGGTGAAGGCACAATCCTTCATGCTTGGGTTCAGGGGTCAGACTGCCTGGATTCCAATCACACCCTGCCACTTCTTTTTTTTATTATTAAAATTTTTTTTTGATGTTTATTTATTTTTGAGAGAGAGAGAGACAGAGCATGAGCAGTGGAGGGGCAGAGAGAGAGAGAGGGAGACACAGAATCTGAAGCAGGCTCCAGGCTCTGCGCTATCAGCACAGAGCCTGACACAGGGCTCAAACCTACAAACCACAAGATCATGACCTGGGCCGAAGTCAGACATCCACTGACTGAGCCACCTAAGCATCCCGCACCCTGCCATTTCTCAGTCAGATAGGCTCAGGGAAGTGGCCTAATAACTCCATACCTCCTCCCCTTCTCAGTAAAACAGGAATAAAAAGAAAGCAGTCAAGACTAAATTAGATCATCCATGCAACCACTCAGCTCTTATGAAATATCTGCAGAATTGAATTAAGAAGAGACTAGGGATGAGGAGAAGGAAAGAACAAGGGTCTGCACAAAGCATGAAATGTAAGCCTTAAACCCCTGATCCTTGAGTAATCAAGAGCTGACCTAATGAGAACAGTAGTGACTATTCAACAGCAATCCATTTCCATTCTGGAGAAAAATATTTTTGTATTTTAAAAATTAGCAAGAGAAAATGATTTAGGATAGGTAGCAATTCAGTCACCCCAGTCGGCAAAATAGAGGAGAGTGACTCAAAGCGGCCTGGGCAGAAAGAAATCTAGAAAAGTTTTATTGGCAGTCTCTGAACATAACCATTCTCTCTACACAGCAAGCAATCCTCTTGGTCCATCATTAGGAGTTTAAACCAGAGGATGCAGGAGTCAGCCTTCTCAGGAAATGAGAGGCCCAGAATGGAAAGGAAAGGTCCAACAATTCATTTTTATGATGTTACATGATTCTCAAGTATTATTTCAATGATAACAGCTCAATGAAGTATCCTCATTTTACAGATGAGGAGAGTGAGGCTCAGGAAGGGACCCAAAGTCATGTCATGAGTTAAATGGAAAGGCTGAGATTACACCCAAGTGTGTCTGTCTTCCAAGTCAATGCATCCAAACTTCACGTCACTAACCACACACACGAGGAAAGATATACCAATTAATCTACTATGCCCCTTAACAAGCCAGTCTTTCGTTAATGACAGATGGAAATGATGGTAAAGTGACCTTTATTCTTTCCCTTACTGGGTCTCCCCCCACCCCATAATGCAGTTACCCTTGGGCATGTGTCTGTGAGGCAATTTGAGGTTTCAGTGTCCCATAATGTCAAGCTGCCAAGTGGGAAAGGGAAGCTAGTTTTAACAATGCATCTCATTTTTCACCTAATTAGTACTAACACACTTAGGGATGTTAAGGGTGAAGTCTGACTTGTCAGCTGCTGGCAAACACAGACCCATCAGTGTAAATCTCATCCTGGACCAGGGGAGGGGGTGGGGGGATTTCCCCAGTTGAAGGCTGTTGTTCTTGGCTGGGTGGTTGACAAAGCAGGGTCCCTTCCCTTCTACGTCTATGGTTCTGGGAGAGTCTGGTGCTGCCTCAAAAAAGGCTGACCTCCCTTCCAGCCGAGGACTCTCTTGTGATTCTTTACACCTAAGAAGGCTAGCTCTGAGGGAGTGAAGCGACAGGGCCACCCCTTCTTTCACCCGGGGAATAGAAGCTGCATTATATCAACTGTCCACCACTATGGATTCTCCCTGCTCTCTATTTACAAAATGGAAACAGATGAATTCAATCAAACATAAGCCCCCCGAATTATGGCTTCCTTTATACCTTGTGGTAAGGGAGTTTATACATAATTGGCACATGATTTTCTCCAGTGGTTTCAAGTTGTTCCCAAACGTAAAAAGGAACCTTTCAGTTTGGGAATGAGATGGTGTTGTTTCAAACCAATCCATCATGCCTTCCAAAGGCAGAGAGGGTGGGTCGGCTCAGTGAAACCAGGAAAGCGGCCAGCAGGTCGTGGCCTCACTGCTTTAATTGGGCAGATGGAGGCAGGCAGAGGGTCAGTGAGAAGAGAAGCACAAAACCTCCTTTTTGGCACTTGCAGTGGTTCTGGGGGGTGAGACTCTGTCACGTTTGGGATGGAAAGCCACTGACTCCCCCACATTTACCACTGAGGTCTCTGTAATTGGACTATGAGATACAGAGGTAAGTCCTCCCCTTTTTAGGGTCAATGTCAACCAACACCTAATGATTCCACCTCTTGCAGATCTATAATCTTACAGATTCTATAGATCAAAAACACCCTCCACCAGCAAAAGCCAATTTCCATAACTGGCTGGACCAAAAAGCAACGTAGTCATCCTTCAGCTATGTTTACGCAAATCTTTAATGAGAGTCAACAGAGAAAACAAGGAAAGACCACTCTATACTTGGCTTTAAAAAGCTGGGTTTGGAGCCTCAGAGGTCATCCTAAATTACTATTAACAAAGTCAACAGGTTAATACGTGTTCAAGGCTTCGTCCAAATGGGGTGGCCAGATAATGATCCTATTACATTAAGGTAAACAAAAGGGCGATTGTGCTCACCCCGGATCAGGAGGCATCTTAAAAGCTCTTTCATATTTATTTTCCACAACTTAGCAAGCCCACAAGGGAAATGTTCAACTTCGTTAGAGAGGATTGCTTACATGTTGTGGAAAGAGCAGGTCACTCCAGGTTCTCAAGGCATTAAAGATTCATTTAGGAATTTTACCGAGATCATAGGCCTTTATGGTTCTGCCTGCAAACTTTCCTCAGAGATGGTGGAGACAAATTTGGGATGAGAGAAGTACCACATGGCAAGAGAGAACATCTGCCACAGCGCGTTATCTGTTGGGGGCAAAGAGGCCTGTGTAATCAAGAAAGTCTGGATCCAGGGGTGCCTGGGTGGCTCAGTCGGTTAAGTGTCTGACTTCAGCTCAGGTCATGATCTTCTGGTTGGTGGAGATCTGTGCTGATAGCTTTGAGCCTGGAGCCTGCTTCAGATTCTGTCTCCCTCTGTCTCTGCTCCTCCCTGACTTGTGCTCTGTCTCTGTCTCTCTCTTTCTCTCAAAAATAAGTAAACTTTTTAAAAAAAGAAAGAACAAAAGAAAGCCTGGATCAGTTGTGGACCGATAGTCTTCCAAGCTCAGGAAATCAAATGTGACTCTTTGGGGTGCTACACTGAGTTGGGCTCCTCTTTGATCCCTCTCCCAGAGAAGCAGGAGCCAGGGGCTCTGATCCACAGAGGAGAGAGTAACCTGGCAGGAGCCCAGGCCAAGTGTGCATTGGGTAGTGAAAGCCAAGGGGCTCAGGGTCCTGGGAGAGCTTTGTAAGAACATTGCTAAAATCAAAGCCTGGACCATCTGCCCAAGTGGGGGCAGTGGAAAGGGACCACTGGAAGCAGAGCAATGGTTTGGAGATTGTGAGACAGCCCTTGAGAAGGAGTCTCGTGCCACTATTCATGAGACCTGTGGTACACAGCCTCTAAGATGACCCCCAATGATCCCTACATCCTGGTATTACAGCCTTGTGCAATCTCATCCCCAGAGCATGAACTGGACCTAGTTCTAACCGATAGGATATGGCAGAAGTGATGGGATACTATTTTCCAGATGAGATTACTGTCAAAGTAAACCAGAGCCAAACAGAAGTTAGAGGAGTGAAGGAAAACTTTATTCTGGAAGGATTATGTTAGAGGAAGAGTGGCCTTATTTTTGAACAGGGCATGATTCTGAGTCCAAGAAGGACAAGTGGGGATTTATGGCCACAGAGCAGGGTGGAGATCACTGGATAGAAAATGACTAAAAGGAAACATAAGGGATGAGGGGGATATAGCTAACCTGACCCAGTAGGATTCTTGCTGAAGGCAAGCCAGGGTGATAAGATACGGAGGATTACGAATGAGGCATTTTATCAGGTATCAAGAGTGGTCAGATACCAAGCGTAGGGGATTCTCACTAAACTGATTCAGTAAGATTCTTGCTAAAATTGGAATAAGCCAGCCAAAGACAGAGCCAGGGTCTGAGCTTTAAGGACTTAGAGGAGCCTGACTCGTTAGGTCAAGTAAGGTCATTACAAAGAGAGGTGGCTTCTGTCTTGCATACCCTTCTTGCTCTCTCATGAGCTTGCTCTAATGGAATTCAGCTGCCATTTTCTGAGCTGCCCTATGGAGAGGTCCACATGGCAAGTAACTGAAGAGCTCCAGCAGACAGAAAGTGATGAACGGAAGCTCTCCATCCATAGGCTTCAAGGAGCCGAATTCTGTTTGAGAGTGGTCCCCCCTCAGCCTTCAGATGAGACCACAGCCCCAACTGACAGCATAATGGGAACCTCATGAAAGACCTTAGGGCAGAGATACCCACCTAAGCCAAACCTGCCCTACAGAAAGTGTGAGATAAATGTTATTTTTTAAACTGCTAAATTTGTGGGGGTGGGAGAGGGGCGGTAATTTATTATGCAGTAAAAGAAAACTAATACAGAGTCTCTATGGTCCCAGATGGAGAGGAAGTCATTGAGGTTTCTCATGGACACTAGGACTTGGTCAGAGCATCTGGGCACCTAGGGGACTGCCTTAGCAGCCATGTGATTCCTTCATTTGGTATGGAATCAAAGGAGCAGGAGTCTGCTGTAACTCACCATCATTAGCAGCACAGCAAATCACAAAGGCCACAGCAAAGGGAATAAAGCAAAGGGAACAGAAAGGAAAACCTACCAGGGCATTCTCTCCAGATACATTTTATGACTAAAAAGAACAGAATCCATGTCCAGGATAATAACAACCAAATGGAAGAAACCCTGAGGGTTTACACAGTGTTTTATATCTGTGATGTCATCTAACCCTCGCAAACACCCTGAGAGTTTCTTCTTGGACCTTGAGGGATCATTTGGAAGGATTAGTAGAGGCACACAATTTCCCACATACTCAAGTCGAAAGATGGTCCTCGTTTATTTGAGGAGAATGACCTCTTTGACCAAGCACAAAGCTTCAGGTGAGGAAGGAAGGGGCTGCCTGCCTGGCCAGCCAGATAGGTTGCATCGATCCCAGCCAACACACAGAAAGAAAGGCCACAAGTAAGTCATCCTCACACCTGCATCCCAGAGCAGAGACTATTTCCAATTCTGCTAATGAGGACATTAATATTTGTAGAGTTTGTCTATGTTAGCATAGCCAGGACACGGTACGTGTGGAAATGGGCCCAGGTCTGACATCCCGTGGCTTTTCCACATCCCAGGTTAAGTTGTTGACTAATTAGCATACAATTCCAAGTTAAGACCATTTCCTAAATTGCTCTTGCACTTTTCTCCCTGCCTCACCAGGAAACAAAAGAATCAAAAGAATAAGGAGAACATGAGAATACTAATAAAGAACCTCGCACATTTGGAATTATCTCACACCATTTGATGTAAAAGATCAAAATGAATAGGCATTCCCAATATGCTGGAGCTGAAGTTATTCGTTCTTCCTCTTACCCATTTCTTGTTTCCAATCAGTCCCCAATCATTTGCCCTCCTAAATATGGAGCAATTCTGTTTCTTCTCTCCAGTACTGTTCTCACCACCATAATGCAGGCGACACCCTCCCTCACCTCGACTGCTTCATAACCAGTTTCCTCATCTTTGGGCTGGGGCCTTATCCATTGAGCAAATTTGTCAAAACTCAGATCTGACCCTATTGCCTGTTTCTTTCAAACCCCACAATGTCTCCCCATATATTACAGGATAAACCTCACTTCTTAAAAAACATACAAGGTCTTCCATGGATGGCCCGACTGCCATCCATCTCAGCAGCCTCAGCTCTTAGCCCTCCCTGCCCCCTAGTTTATGTTCCAGCTGTGTCTGGGACTGCTTCTGTTTGCTCAGACAGATCATGTTGTCTCACACTGCAGACCTTTGCTAGTACTGTTCCTTCAACATGAACTGCCCTTTTTCTCTCACACACTTGACTGAATCTACTCCATCCCTAAGACCTAGGCATCTCTTCCTGCCCTTCCTTCCCCCACTCCGGTGTAGTCCCTCCTTCCCATTATACTCTAGCCATCTGTCCACCACCACCAGACATCACATTATAGCATCACCCATGTACGTGGCCTGCCTCCCACACCAACTTGGGGCAGAAGCCCGAGAGGGAAGCACACACAAACGGCCAGAAAGAGTACTCAGTTTCAAAGTGAAAAGACAAAGGAGTGGGTTCACACACTTACCTCCTTGGATACAGATGCAGGCTTGCTCACTTGCTCTTTTCTCAGAACCAAATGGTGACAGAAGTCGTATCTAAGTGGCAAACAAAAATCCTCTTTCTGGATTCAAAAAAATTTTTTTATGTTTTATTTATTTCTGTGAGAGAGAGAGACAGAGACAGCATGAACAGAGGAGGGTCACAGAGAGAGAGAGAAACAGAATCCGAAACAGGCTCCAGGCTCTGAGCTAGCTGTCAGCACAGAGCCCAACACGGGGCTCGAACCCACGAACCGTGAGATCATGACCTGAGCCGAAGTCAGACAGCTTAACTGACTGAGCCACCCAGGCACCCCCTCTTTCTGGATTCAGATTAGCATGACACCGAGGGCATTCTAGGCAGGCGTGGGAGAACATTGGGCCAGCACAGCAGAAGTATGGGTATGTTTCTCAGAACTGTAATGCCACCCAACGGTCCACTGAAAAACATGTGAGGGGCACATGGCTTTGTAAGTTCTCTAATGTTATCTATTTCTGGGGGGAAAAAAGCATTTTCAGGTCAAATAAATTTGAGAAATGCTGCATAATTGTACATTATTGTATACTTAAAAGCTCCGAGAAGTTCTGCAGGTTTTTTTTAAAGAGTATAAATGTTTTTGAGCCAACATTCCCAAAATACACTGGATTGTGGCCCATCCCTCCCTGTGTTTCTTTTCCACACATCATCATCCACAGTATTCCCATTCTAAGCACATTTTAAGAAGTGCTGGTTTAATGAAAGTGCATTTAAGCTACAGAATCAAGCAGCCCCCAGTCTGAGTATCTGCCCTGCCATGTTCTAGCAGCATGCGTGGCTCATTTGAACTCTCACAGCCTGAGTTTCCTCACCTCTGTAAAAACAGATAGCAATATCTGACTGGTAGATTGTTGTGAGGATTAAAGGAGATAAGTTAATCACTTGACCCTTAGTAAGTATTTAGTTGCTAATTCAATTTCTGTCCATAGACAGGCCATATCTGTATGGCCTTAAAACCTCTGGCAAAGAAGTAAATGCCAACTGCATGACTACTTGCTCTTTAGGACACCGAGCAAGCAAACACCAAGCTTTACTAA
The DNA here is from genome assembly GCF_008692635.1 of Crocuta crocuta. NCBI lineage: Eukaryota > Metazoa > Chordata > Mammalia > Carnivora > Hyaenidae > Crocuta > Crocuta crocuta. Next base: position 3,503,591 of record NW_027532002.1, read on the forward strand.
GTTGTTCTCCTAAATCAACCTGAAACAGCATTTATTGCAGGCAAACCAGCAAACTCTCCTGTTCAAACTGACTAATCGCTATTCCCAAATAATGACTCCTTTTGTGCCATGGGTATCAGAAGACCATGACACAGACAATAAAACAGAATGTCCTGGCGCCCGTGAGATGCTCAGTTATAAATTAGCTCCCCAGCCAGAGAATTGGGGCCACCAGGGTACTATTCACAACACACAGCACATACAACCTTCGTCTTGTTTCTCTTCCTTTGAATAAAAACGTGTCTGATGCTTCACCTACAATGAAAATATTCTACAAGTTGTAAAAAACAAAAGTAATAACACACTTCGGAGGCATGCATAACCATGAGATAATTGTGCTTCTCAGTTCATTGATGTCACCCCCCTCCTAACTGGGGTGTTATAATGTATGCCTTGTTGTGTGGTGGTTCCCCAAAATATTATTCGTAGGAGGTTTATAATAACAAAGCATTACCATAATAAATACTGGTCACAGGAGTCTTCTATCGAAGGAGAAGCCTACTAAATGTGCTCACATTCCCTACCCTTGAGTCAAGATTAAGTTTCACTTTTTTAATCAAAGATTCTAAATCCTGAGAACTCTAAGCCTTGAAATTGATACGCTTTTTAGAAAGAAAAATTAGATCGGAACTGTCAGAAGGAGAGATCAAAATGACATGAGGTAAATCAGATGACGTGTGTGTAAGAGGTTTTCTTTAGTTCAGCTGTCAGGAAAACATTCAAGTGTCTTATCTCCCCAAAAGCCCCAAAGCCACTGTCCCAGGCCAGGCAAGCCGAAATTGTTTTAAGAAAAAATAAAGGCACAAAAGGCTTCTTAGGAAATTCACATTTAAAGTGCTACTTAAGCCCACAGCTTCAACCAGTAACAAATGGGGAATCTAGGGTGGAGGTAGGCAAATAAGAGAAGAAATTATTTACACTAAAGATCAAATCCTGTTAGAAAGAACTCTAAAGAGACCAGGGTTGTTTAATTATTCTATCCTATTACCCTATCAAATATTCTTTCAAGTAAGTGGGTCAGGATTTAGACCTTAGGAGTTTAATTATTATACATAATTTTGTTGGCGAGGCATTTTTTTAAAATGCGATCCGACCTTTAGCTTTGATTGAAGAGAGCCTACTTTTTAAAAACCCCCTTTATAATGAAGTATTGGTAACTTCTCTTGAGGGGTCACTGTCTGGCAGCCTCTCAGATCATTTAAAAATGGATAGTGCAGCAGGGTTAAATCTGTAGTTAAGCAATATGCGACTCACTGGTTTTTAAAGTTGCTGTGTTCTAAAAGTTCCATTTGCCTTAACCCTTTCAAAAAATATTCAGAAAGGGTTTGCACGCACACTTCTGTCTTCGTAAGGAGTACAGAGCGATCCTGCGAGAATAAATTACTAGCCCAAATTCTTCACCCTCCCTTGCCCTGCCCTCGTCATGGGCCAAGTGTACTTCCCTAGCTACATCAGTAAGTATTCCATCAGAGAAGCAGAATCATGATGAGGGATATGCTGGATTTATTACAGGGATGAGACCTTATGCGATCTTGGGAGTGAGTTAAGCAGTCCATTGATGCACTGTGCTTGCATCTGGCGCCAGGCCTGAGGCTAGCAGGATCAGCACATGGGAAAGAAATCTGTATGCAAAGCAGGGCAGAGCAATGGCCAACTGGAGCCTACAAGGATGAGCTAGTTCCTACATGGGTGTCTCACTGCCTCCAAGACCCCAGCATCCAGGCCGATCTGCAGAAGAGTTGGGGCACTCCTCCCACGGTGGGGGGCTGCCCATGAACCAGCCCATGATTCAGAGCAGCCGAAGAAAGAAGTCTGGTGGAACTGGGGAGCCTGGGTGGCTCAGTCAGTTAGGCGTCCAGCTTCAGAGCAGGTCATGGTCTCACAGCTCGTCAGTTCGAGCCCTGCAGTGGGCTCTGTGCTGATAGCTTAGAGACTGGAGCCTACTTCGAATTCTGTGTCTTCCTCTCTGTTCCTCCCCTGCTCACACTCTGTTTCTTTCTCTCTCTCTCAAAGCTAAATAAACATTTAAAAAAGAATTTTACAGAAGATGTCTGGTGGAACTAAAGGAGCTGGGGGTGACTTCTGTCCCACATCAACAGGGCAAGCCAGCAGATCACCCGTGAGAGCCACAGCCACAGACATGACCACGGCTTCACTTCCACCTTCCAGACAGTGTGCATATTTCCCTTGAGGGGCCGGCCCTATCCCAGAATCATGTGAGAAAGGCCACTCTGAGATACATAGCTCCAGCTTAGCCAAATCACTTAGCTAAGTTCAAATTCAGCCATACGACTTGCCTTGGCCAATGGTATGTGGGCAGAACTGACAGCATACCAGTTTGATGTCCAGAGCTTAAGAGACCTTCAGTTCCACTTGACCACGTGTGCCATCTTGTGCAGAACTGAAGAGATAGCAGAGCAAGTTCAACGCAATCCAGTAGCCACAGTCTGAAGCAGAGGACTCTAGCCAAGCCTCAAGGAGATGAACTAAACATCCACCAATCTACAGATGTGTGAGCAGCAACAGATGAGTGTTGAAGCCCCTGGGTTTGGGGAAGCAACTGATGCAGGCCTACCTTTACCTGATGATTAAGGAGCCCTCTCCCCACCCATCACTCTCAGAGCCCAAATCCCTGCAGCGTACCAGGCCCTGATGCCTACAAACAAATGGCCTCTGAGTGAGGGCATTCCCACAACAGGAATCTAGCCCACTTGCCTAATTTCAGGCAAAACAAAACAACATCAATTCAATGTTAAATCCCAACTATGGCCACCACAATACAAACCCTTGAGAAATACAGTTAAAGCAATACATCAGTCCTGCATAGAGACAACCCTGAAATCTGATTGAGGGACGTGATAAAAAAGGAAAGACACACAATGTTCCTACATGGGAAGAATCAGCATCGTCAAGAGGCCAGTCCTCCAAATTAAATTATGAATGTCCTGCAGTTGCTCTTAAAATCCCAGCGGGGTTTTGGATGGGGAAAGCTCTGTAACATCATGAAGGAAAACAAGTGCACTGGAAGAATGGAGAATTACTTTTCCAAGGTAAGGGCAGCATACTTGGAGCCTGGTGGCAAAGGCTCTTCTGGCTCCGAGGATGCCCTGAACCTTTGCTTCAAAGACCTCTATTTCTGTTATCTCTTAAGGATACAGAACTCCATTTAGAGACTTAATAAAAGCTGGTGAGGTAAGCACATATCCATGAACACACTAATAAAAGGTGTGAGTGTATGTGTGTGTGTGTGTGTGTATGTGACTGTGTTTGAATTTCTTGTTTTAGACACGCCTTTCCATTCTTTGCGCTACTTCAAAAGTCTGGAAGCTGAGATTTGTCCCTGGACAGGAGAGAAAACAAGAGGTAACCCAGTGGCTCCCAAATTTGCCCCTGGTGGGACAGAAGCGGTCAACTGCTTGGTGGTGATTTAGACTCAAAACAGACCGCTGCCCAAGCCAGGGGTGAGAGAGTGATGCGAAACATTTCAAGTTTTGCCGTGGATCTGAGATGGACAGAACTGAGGTTAGGTAGTTTGGTCTTTAAGAAAAAGGCTTCATTTGCACTCAAAAGCCTTCTGTTTCTAACCATGAAAGCCCTGAGTATCAAGGAAATCACACACTAGCCATGAAGACTCAACCAAGTTTTTTCCTGACTGCTCGGCTGTTCCTTATGAGAGAGCAGCATCAAGATATAGCCTTTTGAGTCAAAGGCTTTACTGTGATAAAATTTTGTGAGAGAGCTCAAGCAAGCAAGTTTACGTCAACCAACAAATGGTCCCCAGCTCCTTTTGTGTGCCAGAGTCAAGAGGAACTCAGAAAATAATCTAACAGGGATCCTGCTCCCAAGAAGGCTGTGTCCCAGAGGGAGCCTGGAGCTTGAGTAAGGTCCGTGGATAACCAATGTGGGGCTGAATGGGGTGAGTGAGGTAGCTCCACTAGGGAGAGGATTCTATAGTAGAAAGTCCTGGGTTTAAACCCCTCTTCCATAGACCATATCACTGTGAGCAAACTACTTGGCCTCTTTCTCAGAGGCTTTACCTCCAATCAGCAGAAGGAAGGTAATCCTGGTTCCTACTTCATAGATCCTGGTGGGATTAAATATGAAAATTATGTAAAGCCCTTAACACTGTGCCTGACACACATTAGCACTCTGTATGTGTTTTGCATATAAATGATTATTGAAAACAATGTTGTAAGTGCTGGGCTGTAGACACTTTCAATAGGCAGCAGTGGGTGGGACTGGGGCTATTGATGAGACTAAGGAGTTGGATTAGGCTTCTGAGAGGATGTAATGTTTGAACTGGAGCTTCAAGACTGAATGGGATTTCAACAACTGGTGAGGAGAGGCTTTCCAGAATGAAGAAAGAACAAGTGCAGAAGGGTGGGTGGAGGTGAAAAGTGACCTAGAGGAGATTGGCCCGGGTTGCAGGGCACCCTGTGTGCCAAGGTGAGGAGTGGGAACTTCATCACATAGGCAGTGGGTGGTCATGGAAATCTACAAAGAAGGAATGATCCCCAGTCAGATAATATCTATTTCTTATACCCCCTTTCCCTTCTAAATATAAAACTTCAGAATCAGAGAAAAGCAAATGAGGGATGGCTGACAACTAGGCGGCCCCAGAGTCCCCTCGTCCATCACACTACAGATCCTGTGCAGTCTATTATTACACTGTACTGCATGGGACCTAATCTTCCCCCCATACCCTGGGCGGGCAAGTTGGTTGCCAGGCTATTCCATTTTCCCAGAGCCCCTTCAGGTATAAGAAAATATTTTTCCATTGGGAGTCTACTAAATGTCATGTCTAATTTAATCCTAAATACATTTCCACAGAAAAAGGAGTCAAATGAGTAAACCTCTCCTATGTCCCTGATTTTTTGTTTCCCTAGCCCTTCACCCACATCTCCGTTCCATCCTTTTTTCTTTTCTTTTCCTTTTTCTTTTTTTCTAAGGGAAGCAAGAGTGGACAGGGGAGGGGAAGGGGGATCTCCGCCACTTACTAATTTATTTTCCATCCTCAGCCCTGGATTTCTTTCTCTGTGACCTGCACTGAGACAGGACAGATGGAACAGTGCCAAAGGGAGACTAACTTATTTATCTTGAAAGCATAAATTACCCCCAATTATCAGAATACCAATTATATCCAAGTGAGCACCTCTGCCTGTCCTTAAACAGTTTGGTTTTCTCAGCTGCTCATTGAAGTTTTTGCAAGGTAGCAGTAGGTCAGAAAGTCAGGGAGAAATTTAGCTTTGCTGTAGATCTAAGCCCCCTCCCCATTCCACCTCTGTTTTCTTCCCTGCTCTTCCTTGTGGGAGGACGTTCAGTAATTCTGATCAGAGTCAGATGGTGGGAAGAGCCCTGGTTAGGGACAGGAGACCTGGTTTAGCATTGGCTTGCCACCACATTCCCATGTGAAGCCAAGCTCCCATTTCCCCTAAGGCTCACACTCCACATTTATAAGATAAAGGGACCAAAAATGTTCTCCCCCAAGACCCTCCTCCCATTCTCACTGCCATGATTTCAATATTCACCTTTTGTTTCTGAATCATGCTCAGTTTGGTTTCAAATGATGTATTAAAATCCTCTGTGCTGTATGTATTAGCACAGAACTACTCAAAGTGTGGCCATGGATTCAGGCCAGTCTGGATGCGATAAGCAGGCAAAGTTGAGAGTAAGCATCAGAAGCTTTCTGGCAATTGGACACGGCTGTGACACCCAAGCACATGACAAGCTGCCTCATTGGTTGCACTTGCCTGATGAGTTGCATGTGGTGTAGACTGTGTCTGAGTTACATGCCACAGGACCACATAGAGACAGCATGAATATCAGGCAGATTTGAATGAATCTCCATTCAGGTGAATGAATGAATATTCATTCAGAAAAGAATACTCCAACCAGGTGATCAAGGTCAGCATCAATAGTCATATACCAGGTTGATTGTCTGTACCCTAGATATGATGTGGTGAGGATGGCCTCTGTGGTCTTCCTCCTGATAGCTCATAACCCTGGTCTTATCTTAAGCAAAAATACCAGACAAATTCCAATAATGGGACATTCTACAAAATGCTTGGCCACTCCTTAAAACTATCAGAGTCATCCAAAAAAGGCAAGTCTGAAAAACTGCCATAGCCAAGAGGAGCCAAATATAATATAATATAATATAATATAATATAATATAATAATATAATATAATATAATAATATAATATAATATAATGCAAATATACTGGAGCAAATATAATGTAGTATCCTGGACGGGATACTAGAACAGATAAAAGACATTCGGTAAAAACAAAGGAAATCTAAATAACCACGCACTTGAATAAATTCATTTCTTAAAAAAAGAAACAAATGGGTCCTTACCACAAATAGTTTAAGAAGAATCATTCTAGGGGCGCCTGGGCAGCTCCGTCGGTTGAGCGTCCAACTTCGGCTCAGGTCATGATCCCGCAGTTCATGGGTTCGAGCCCACATCAGGCTCTGTGCTGACAGCTAACTCAGAGCCTGGAGCCTGTTTCAGATTTCTGTGTCTCCCTCTCTCTCTAACCCTCCCCTGCTTGCGCTGTCTCTCTCTCTCAGAAATAAAAAACAAACTATAAAAAAAAAAGAAGAAGAAGAATCATTCTAAGCTATACTACTCGCAAAAGCCCTTGGAGGTATGGAGGGTCAGCATTACAGTTGCCATTCTATGGATTTTATAGATGAGGAAACCAAGTTAGTGACATTTGGTGAATTATGAAAGAATAAGCTCTGACCCTACTTCTTGTGAATTCTATTCTCTCTCTTGCTCTGGTACACTTGCTTTTCTAAGTAGACAGACAGACATTTATCCAACCTTATGCTAGTTTTCTGATTAAAAATAATATACTTGCTATAAAAAAATAAAAAGCGTATACAAGAATAAAGAAACAGATTCCTTAAAAAGACCACCAGTGATTTCCTAATCCAGAGCAAATGGTTGTTAACCTTTAATCTTCCTTGTTTTTCCTTTTCCTGAGCACTTACCACTTGCAGGTATGAAGAGGAGACAGCGGGTAACAGAACTCAGACAGAGAAAGAGCAAGTAAGCACTGGGTGGAGAGGGCCATCCAACAAGAGATCAGGACATGTCACATCCGCAGGAGAGATGCAGTATGGTTGCTGGAAAAGGGCGGGGGACAAAGAGCACAAGTTTAGCGAAGCAGCAGAACAGAGTGAAGCTCTATCTAGACCAGAGTAGCCCGATGGTCTGCACAAACAAGAGGGTGCTAGCTGAGATGAGGGGACTGAAAACGTGAGGGGCAAAGGGCTAGATAGATGGTAACACAAGGCACTGGAGGCGGTGAGAGGGGTAGGGCCCAGAGCCACAGGGGGAAAGGGCCAGCGCTGGAACAAGAAATGACTGGATTCCTCAGAATCAAAGTAAAACAAAAAGAAGGGTAAGAAACAGTGATTACTAAAGCACAAAGGACCCACACCAAACGACCTCATCTTTGTTTGGCAAAGTAGGATTTGAGGTCACCTACTCCTAAGGAGGGGACAAAAATACAGAGTTTAATTTTGCAACATTTTCACAGCTGCATCCAAGGACAGTGGTTACACTTGAACAAACTGTGGATTTGACATTGGTGCCCTTTCAACCTCATGATAGCAAAACCGGAAAGGAAGCCCTGTAGTCATCAGTAGGCTTTCCCGAGCCTGGCACCAACTGCTTCATCTGCAATGGATTGAATTCAACATTCCCAACATACAGAGATGTGACTTGGCTTCAGCCGCACTTGTAACCCTGATTAGCCAGAGAATGATGTGATATCGCACGGTGTGATATTCTAGTGAGGAACCTGACATCATGAAGAACATCAGAACTCATTACAAAAAGAAAAAGAAAACCACAGTGAGAATGAACTTCTCGAAAATGTAGAGTAGAGCAGGATGGGAGGAGTTATGGATGTATCCAAGGAGTGAAGATGAGGGAACCTTCTCACAGGTCTGGTAGATACTGCTACTGTCAGAACAGTATGCCTTCTCCCCTTCTGCCTTAGAAACAAGCCCCAGTTTTTCTGGGATCAACAAGATGCCCAGCTAAAAGATTATCTCCATGCCTCCTCTTTGGATCAAATGGCATATGGCATAGTTCTAGTTAAATTATGTAAGATGATGTTGGATGACGTTTCCAGAGAGCCTCTTACGATGTGAGGGTGGGACCAGAAGGAAGAATACAGATGGAGAGCCATCTTCTGCGGTTTCTGTCTTTGTCTACCCCCTTGATCCTGCCTAGCATACGAAAGAGATGCCTGAGGAGAATGGGGAATAATCATTACTCTGCAGGGAAGAAAGCCAAGAGATCACCAAGAACCTGAATGCTAACATCCCTGGAGCCACAGTTCCAAGATCAGCAGCTGTGTGCCTCCAGACTGCTCACTGTCTAAGAAAAATAGACCCAGTAATTTGTTTAAGGCTCTGCTTTGCGGGGCTTTGTTTCTCTCAGCCGAATATAAACCCCAGTTCATAGACTAGGCAACATTTCATTTCGATCATTAATTTAGAAATAGTGTGTCAGATATTTGCTTGTACTAGAGTTTCACATAGCAAATGCCCCCTTGAAAGAACCAGGCCATCCTTTAGGGGCTTGGAAATCCTTTTGTAGAACTGAGTGTTTTGTTTTGGGGGTGTCTGTCTTTGCTGTAAAGCGAGCTGACCTACACGCACAACATACGATAAGCATGAAGCGGCCCAACTGGTTTTATTAGTTTTCCTCAGGCTTTGGTCTAAAATGGTTTCTTGCTGAGTTGATTTCACCCCTGATAACTTCCTTCACACTCCACTTCCTAATCGAAAAAGGCCCGTATCAGGGGTAGAGAAACAGAGACCAATCCTTTCCCACCCCTCTCCTGGGACTCCTTAGCTCTTTACTGTACCGCTGGGCTGGCTTAGCAAAAGCAATTTGATGTCCAGAGCTTCCTGGCAGACTTCCATGAGTCTGTCTGCCTCATCAGAAAACTCCAATCAGTAAGTCTGTGGGCTAAAGGGAGTCTGATCTCACTGGTGGTGTTGCCACATTTTGTTCTTTCTCTGATATGTTCTGTATTCACAGCGGTTTTGTTCTTTTTCAGTTCTGAAAGCTGACATGATTTTGGAAAGCCAAACATGCTTCCCCAAATTCTGGCCCATACCCCCTCAGGTGAAACTCTCCAAGCCATTAACCTTAAGGTAAATCTCCCCAGAGGAGGGCTTTTTGTTTTCGATTCCAAGAGCTACCATTCCTAAAGCCTTGATTTTAAAATTGTTATTAATTGCAATGTAGCTTTTCTAAACTAAAGGGGGAAGGCCAATCCACCAAACCAATAAAAGCAGAGCTGTTCTGATTAAAGTGTAGGTAGGATGAGGGCAGGGAGAAGGTGTGTTAGGGATAGACAGCTGGGAGCCCCTTTAGATTAACCATAGCCTTTCCCCAATGACAGGATCCATGGGGGTCTTTCAAGGAACCCGGGGATTTCAAGGAACACAGTCTGAAAACCATTTTGCCAGTAAGCCCAGAGGGGCAGGAAAATGTTTCATGTTGTCTTTAAGATAAGGAAGCTAGGGGCACCTGGGTGGCTCAGTCAGTTAAACATCTGACTTCAGCTCAGATCATGATCTTACTGTCATGAATTTGAGCCCCGTGCTGGGCTCTGTGCTGACAGCTCAGAACATGGAGCTTGTTTCAGATTTTCTGTCTCTCTCTCTCACTCTCTCTCTCTGCCCCTATCCCACTTACACTCTGTCTCTCTCTGTCTCCCAAAAATAAATAAATATTCTTTAAAAAATTTAAGATAAGGAAGCTAAAGGTAACTTGCATCCAGGACACTGAGGACTTGGTATGAAAAGAGTCTACTTAAACCTCTCCCTCCATTTCCAAATCATAGTGATCATTTTCAAGTCCCTTGCATTTTGTCTGGATTTGTTTTCAATGGGCTTGAAAAGCTTGTTGATTTGCCAGACCTAAATGGACTGCATCATTACCATAGTTCCCTTGCATTTTCTAGGTTGCAAAGTAATGAGCCTGCTGTATCGGCAGATGACCCTATTCCATGACCCACAAGCAGTGACTGAGAATTAAGGACTGAATTAAAGGACACCTTCTTTGGGGAATGGTACTTAGCATAAACAGTAGGCACTCCCTCACCCATAATGCCAAGTTAGATTTCTTTTATGTATTCTAAGGTTTTACTTTGCTTTCCTCCAACATCTGCCCATGTCTCAAAGGGACAACTTACCCTCCATCTTCTATAAGCATAGATGAGCGGACACACCTAAAAGACAAAAGGCCCTTACCCACCAGAAACTCAGTCTCTTTGCCATACCAGCCAAACACGAAGACTATTCCCAGGTATTTTTTGAGTAGCTCTGGGGACCAAGGAAGTAAGGTCACAGGAAAGTTCTTGAGCATAGTGTCCAACACACCCTAGAAATCCAGTTTCTTTTGTCCTTCCTTCTCCTTGCCTTACGGGGTGACAGGAGAGGACAAGGTGGACACGCACTGCACAGTTTAGGAAACTCGGAGTAGGTGAGTGGTTGGCCTACGGAAAGCCCTGCACGGGCCACTACCAAGCTGTGTGAGCCCAGAGTGCTGCAGCCCTTCACCTTCACACACACCAGCACTCACTCTTTCTTTCTTCGGTGTGTTTGTCTTTTACTCACTTGTCAGGCCTCTGAGAGGGGCCCTTCAGCACTTGCAATGGTGATCTTTGTTCCGCCTTGAACAGTGCAGCTTCCAGCTCATTCCAAAAGAGCTGGCTCCTTAGAAAGGGTTTCCTTTGACCAACAGCAGAGTTGAATGTTAGAGCAAGGAAAATGTTTCCCCTTTCCTGCTTGGATTTGGACCCACTTTTGACAGAGTGGTAGAGACCTGGACCCCAAGTGGCAGCACATTCAAAGCATGGCAAAGTAGCCATTTCCACTCAGACCTCATCCTGCAAACCATAAAATTCCACCACAAAGCTGTCTCTAAATTTCTCCGATGGTTGGAAACTATATCACATTCAGATTTTAGGAGTACACCAAGCTTTAGTAGCAACTAATAGAAGAAAACCTCCAAATGCTGCCTGACCTCCAACTCCATCTTGCCTTTTAACATTTCTAAGGAAGTTTCTGTTCTGCCTCTTGCCAAAAGCTGGAGGTAGTAGTAAGAGAACTAATATATTTTGATTTCCTCTTTCAACCCAGGCCCAGTGCAAGACACGTGGCTCCACTTTAACCCATGCAATAGCCCTTAGGGCCAAGGATCAGGATCACCACTCTAAGGTGAAGACATTGAGGTTAAATGCTGCAAAGTTCATCACTCAAATTAAGCTCCCGGAGAGTGGAACTATGCTGTGTTCATTTTTGTCCCCAGACCGCAGTTCCTGACATTTCATGGGGACTCTGTCAGAAGGGTCAGCTCTGTGAGTACAGGGATGATGACTAAGATTAGAAACTCAGGCCCAATGTAAGGTGTCGGTGAGCGTGCACTGGCTGACGAGGGAAAGGTCTGGAGAGAGGCCTTCTGCGGGGGGTTGGGGAGGCCATACTGCCTGGATTTCCTCACTGATGGGGTAGGGGTTGCAAAGAGAAGCAGGCTTTAGAACAGGAGAGCAGCCATGAGCTTGACTCTCCATTCGGCCAGTTACAACCTCTGTCACTTTTGCCATCTTATAGGACCTCCTTGAACCTTCATTTTCCATCTGAAACAAACAGAGATAACATTCTTTCTCTCAGATGGTCATGTGTATGTGAGATGAGAGAACATATGAGACATTTCCTAGCCCAGAGCTTGGCATATAAAGGATGCTCCATAAATACTTGTTTCTGCCCTCTCATCCCACCTCCCACCCCAAAGCATTTGCAGACTCTTTTCACAAGCTTCCAAGTGTGTACTAAGCATCACCACAACCTCCGAAGTTCACAAGCTCCATGTCTTTATGAAACAGTATAGTATCTAGAAATGATGACTTTAAAAAAAATTCAGAATAATGAAACGAGAATACGATACAGTGGAATTACTGTCTTCATTTCACGTTTCCCCCCCGTAATTGAAACCATTTTCAAGTTTTATTTAGTACAAAATTAATTTCACATTTTCATCAAGGAACTCATGTGGATCCCAGGGTGATTCAAATTTTCCGATACAGAAATTCACAGCATTCATTACTGGTATTTTTCAAGACAAAAGAGTTTATGCCAGAGGAGACCATTTCAGCCCTGCTATATGAGCAAAATCAAAAACTTTTTACATGACACTTCCAAATTCAGGCTGGACATTAATGTTTTGTAAGAGAGCTGATAAAAAAAAAAGTTCATCAGTTACTCAGCCTCAACTATCTCATTTCCCAAATAAAAGGCATAATTTCCTTTACCTTAGAAATAAATTGGGTTCCTCTTGAACTGAACTCAGAAATGACACTGGATTCGCTTGTCAGTGAGAAATGCACAATACGTCAACACGTGTGGGTAGAGTTCTGGCCACAGAAACTGGGAGAGTTGGATCCTGCACTTCCCTGCTGGTATGGACTACCCGGAGCGACCCCAGGGCTACTGCACAGATGCTCGAGATACCACACAGCATCAGAACCAGGGCCCCCTGAGGCTGGATTCTATCCCAGGCAAAGAAAAGCAGAGGCTGTGCTTTGGTCCCTGTTGTTAGTCTCTAGAACATCATCTAGCATCAGATAAAACAGCCGAATTGGGGCAGGTGAGCCAAGGAAAGGTGAGTGGGTGTCCAGGAGGCACCCCAAGATTCCTCACCTGCCTCTTTCCAGTACTGGAATCAAATTATCCTCTTTCCTAGCCCTGCCCCAGGCCCTGGGAGCACTTCTTAATCACCCTCAGGATGCAGTCAGTCCTCAGTTCCCTTGTACTTGGGAGATTTGACATTTGTTCCCTGGCTTAACTCTCAGTTCATTCTCTCTCTCTCATTCTCTCTCTCTCTTTCTCTCTCTCTCTCTCTCTCTCGGAATTCTCTCAAAATCCACTTAACATAAAATTCACCATTTTAACCATTTTAAAGTATACAGTTCAGGGGCTTTCAGTAAATTCACAATGTTGTGCCACTATCACCACTATCTAATTCCAGAACATTTTCATTACCCCCAAAGAAACCCCATCCCCATTAAGTAGCCACTCCACATTCCCTGCTCCCCCCAGAGCCTGGCAACAACTAATCCATTTCTGTCTCCATGGATCAGCCTTTTCTGGACAAATGGACTCCGTAAGCAGCACTTCCGCCCTTGGCAAAACCATGAGGAATGAAGTTCAAAAGATGACCCAGCCCTTTTTAAGATATCAACATGTCTTCAGCAAAACAGTAAATCTCCCTCGAAGTAGATTTAGTGTATTTTGTTCTATTATCTCATTCCCTAAAATCCATGTGTGGCATTGCAATAAGCCTGGACTCTTGATACAACAGCACGCACTCATGGACAGCTCCACGTGTCTAAATGTGTTGCTGCATATGCATGTGTATGTTACCACATGTATGTGTCCTGTGAACACACAAAGGCGACCTCCCACGGTCTCTATACTGAAAGGCTTCACTACCATCAGCTGAGAGGTAGCACATGATGAGAAGGGCTAGTAGGAAGCACTCTCATTATAGCCCGGGCACGGTGGGGAAAAACAGGGCCAACTGATTTTGGCCAAGTCACACTTGCACGTGGGTCTCATGGAATCTGTTCCCCTCTGGACCTACCTACCATGTGTGTTCGTGGAAGTTCAGGACAGGGGTTGTAATGCATTGATCTGTGCGAGGCCTCCTGGCAACACTTGAGGAGCACAATGCAGTTTTGTAGAATTATGTTCAAAGGTCAACCCTACTTGTTAAGATTCTTAAGGTGTCTGTTTCATTTAAATCAAGTTTTGTGTTTGTACATGTGTGTTTTTTAAGGGAGAATGGAATCTCCTGAGAGAACAATCCCACATAAATTAGAAACACGTGCAGGCATTCCATAGGTCAGCTCTGTAAAGATGTGTTATTATATCTTATGTTTATAGGAATTTTATTCACAGACAAGTCCACATATGAATTGTACGATTCTCTGGTGCCCAGGCTAGCGGGGTTTTTCCATCCCTGTACGGTTCTTTAAGATACAGAAAAGTCCTTTCCTCTCCTTCAGATAGAGATGAGGAAGAAAAATATATTATAAATTAAAGAGCTAGACATTAGCTAAATAATGGAACACTTGAAACGTTTCAATGTGGCATCTCGTTTGATAACAAAAAAGTGGAAGAGACATAAGGTCTGTGTGGACTGTACGGCTCTATATGGCCTTGGCCTGTTTTGCTTTCATTGTGATAGCACTGCCCACTTAGGGATCAAAACCCTATCTAAATATGAGGTAGATTTAAAGACAAGATTAATACTGTTCATAGGACTTTCTTCACTTAAAATTAAATACATAAAACTACATTACATATGCTGTTGACAATTACTGCTTCTTCCCCTGTCTTCCCAAAATTGTTTTATCACATATGCCAATATAATGCACTTGGGAAACAGGAATAAGAAGGAAAACAAAACTAACATTTATTGACTGCTTTATCCTCTATATTAGGCTTTACTCTACTTGATCTTATTTTATTTCTTTTTAAGTTTTTAATGTTTTAAAATTTTTTTTAATGTTTTATTTACTTCTGAGAGAGAGAGAGACAGAGTGAGCAGGGGAGGGTCAGAGAGAGAGGGAGACACAGAATCGGAAGCAGGCTCCAGGCTCTGAGCTAGCTGTCAGCACAGAGTCTGACGTGGGGCTCGAACCCACAAACCGTGAGATCATGACCTGGGCCGAAGTCGGACGCTTAACCGACTGAACCACCCAGGAGCCCTAATGTTTATTTATTTTTGTGAGAGAGAGAGACAGAGCGTGAGTGCGGGAGGAGCAGAGAGAGAGGGAGACACAGAATCTGAAGCAGGCTCTAGGCTCTGCGCTGTCAGTAGAGCCTGAGACGGGACTTGAACCCATGAACTGTGAGAACATGACCTGAGCCGAAGTAGGACACTCAACTGACTGAGCCACCCAGAAGCCTCAATCTTATTTTATTTCTTAACACTGCCATGTGAGGCAGACAGAATTCTCTCCATTTTACAGATGAAAAGGCTGAGATTCAGAGACATTAAGTAACCCATTCAAGCAACCAAGCACTGGAGCTGGAATTGGAAGCCAAGCTGGTCCAACTTTAAGAATCACGTAATGTTGGGGTGCCTGGGTGGCTCAGTCGGTTGAGCTTTTGACTTCAGCTCAGGTCATGATATCATACCTCCTGAATTCGAGCCCCATATTGGGCTCTGGGCTAACAGCTCAGAGTCTGGAGCCTGCTTCAGATTCTGTATCTCCCTCTCTCTCTGCCTCTCCCCTGCTCATGCTCTGTCTGTCTCTGTCTCTCAAAAATGAATGAATGTTAAAAAAAAAACTAAAAAAAAAAAAAATCACATAATGTTGTTATTTGACTAGAAGCTCCCAAATACAGCAGGATGAGATTTAGGAAGGCGCCAGGCTATCAGGCTCCGAGTCTAACCTTTGCCACTCTCTTGGCAATGCTGTGAGAGAGCCAAGGATTCTCTGGGCTTCACTTTGCCTGGTGGTGCCATGGGAATAACACTGTCTGCCCCTTCTGCCTCTCAGGGATAGCATGTGCCTCAAATAAGGAGATTTATGGAGGGGGACAGGGGAGAGACTTTGAAATACAAAAGAAAAGTCATTGTGAATATGGTTTAGTGATCTACAATCTCCTCACAGTGGGTTCACAGGATACTACATTGGATTAAGGGAGGAAATCAATTATTCCAAATTATTTTTAGATTTCATTTTACCTTTGAAAGAGCAAAAATACATAGATAGGAATAACAGAGGATATGTATCACTTATCAATAAATCCACAGATATTAGGACTGGATGCCCCCCAATTTTTTACTGATTGGATGCATGATAAGAAAAGTGCGAAGACTCCAAATCTATGCAATAAACAATATATATCCAAAAATACTGTGATGTTGTTGGGGGTATATAGGTAGTGGTGGCTGTAGACACATAAAGAAACTATCCCAAGTGAGAAGCTCAGAGTTCTGCTCAATGTCAAATATTTGTTATATTTGTTTTTAATGCATCACAGCATAAGGGCAAACCATAAAAATCACTTTTTTGTTTTTGTCTTTTAATGGATTTCAATAATAGAATGAATTATTCATTATATTAGTTCAAACACATTGTCATCATTGGTCTACATAAGGTGAGCTTTTATTTCATTTGTTCATTACTCATTCACTCATTAATTCATTCAGTTACAATGCTATGTAACTACAATACCCATGAGACCACTACTCTATTTACAAACATGGAATATATTTTCCTTATTTATCTATGTGTCTACTACCCTATATATGTCCTTCCCACACAAAGGGTGACCAGGATCCAGAATTTCATGATCATCATCTGTTTGCTTTAAAGTTTGATCACATACATATGAATGCCTGAATAATGTATTGTTTGATTTTGCTTGTTTTTGAACTTCATAAGAAGAGTATAGTGTTCCAAGAAGTCATTTGGGACTTGTTTTCATTTAATATTACACTGAATGAAATTCATGTTGTTGTGGGTGGCAGTAGGCCACTCCATTTCACTGCTGTGTGATATTCCATTGTGTGATTATACCCTAAGTTATTCACTCATTTCCCTGAGGATGGGCATTTGGATTATTTCCAGTTCTTTGGCACTAAGAACAATACTTCTTTGAACACTCTTATGTGTGTCTCCTGAGACTCATGTGTAAGAATTTCCTTTAGGAATATACCAAGAAGTGGAAATTGGGGCAGTAAGGGTATGTGAAAGTTCAATTTAACAGAATAAAACCAAATTATTCTCCAAAGCAGTTATACCATAGGGTCACTTTCTTAGCCTATTTTATTCAGTTTTCTAATATGGCAAATCTGACTAAAGTGACTACCTTACCAGTGCTCGTGAAGACTAAAGTAACTAAACAAGAAAGTCCCAGTGCCCTTCCTAGAAAATAGAAGACAGTCCACAAATTAGCATTTACATCTCTTTTTCCCAGTTAGCTTAAAGTCATGCTTTGCACAGACCTCCCTTCCCATCTATACAGTGAGGGAGCAGGACAGGAGGAGCTCTAAGGCCACTGTATTGACACTTTGTACGCTAGTCACAAATGCTGGGCTAGTAGCGGGATGTGCTGTCTCACCACCCTGGCACTTATTCCCAAAATCTGTGGAGCACATGAACTCTCTGGAATTCCAAAATTGGATGACAGCTGGCGGGTCCTTGGTGCTAAATAATGGTGGGAATTGCAACAGGAAGAGAACAAAAGTAATGATAAAAATGTACTTAGAATGAAATCCAAACTCTCTCCGACGGTCATGTGTGACCCATCCTTGCTGACCTCTCCTGCCTCATTCCTCCCTGGAGGTTCACCTCTTGGCTCTGCAGGCCACAGCCATGGATCCTTTTTTTTTTTTTTAGTTATTTATACATTTGTTTGTTTGTTTTATTTAGAGAGAGCATGAGCAGGGAAAGGGCATCTCTCCTCTCTAGAGAGGGAGAGAGAGAATCCCAAGGAGTCTCCATGCTGTCAACATGAAGCCCAATGTGGTTCAAACCCATGAACCGTGAGATCATGACCTGAGCCAAAATCAAGAGTCAGACACACTTAATGGACTGAGCTACCCAGGTACCCCACAGCCATTGGTCTTATTCAGTTCCTGAAATACTCCGGCGTTTCCTGCCTTAGGGCTGCTGCACATGCTATTCTTTCTGCTCAAAATGCTTTATACCCCACTCTTTTTGTGGCTGGTTCTTTCTCATGCTTTAGCTTTCTGCTTAAGTTACGTGCTCAGAAGGCATTTCCTCTCCTACACTATGTGAAGTAGTTCACACTTGCTCCAAATATTCTCAGTCTCACCCTTTGGGGTCTTAATAACATTTGCCCATATTTGTAGTGATTATATATATATTTATCTGTTTACTTTTATTTTCCATTTTCCTACTAAAATGTTAGCTCTATGATGGCAGAATCTATCCATCTTAATCATTCTTCTATTCCCCAGCCTCTAGCATAGTGCCAAATGTTTGCTGAATGAATGGATGTATTAAGTGTCCACTAGGCATCAAGGTTTATGTAAGCCATTCTACACATGTAGCTGTTTTCATTCTTTCAACAACCCTGTGACATCGCTTTATTATTAACCCCATTTAGAAGGTAAGAAGGTGGCTAATGGAGGTGAAGTAACATCTCCAAAGGCTTTCACATATAAGGAGTGGCAGAGCTGGGATTTGAACAAAGATCTGACTTCAAAGTCTGTGCAGTTTCCACTGAATCGTGAAGACCATAGGAAAAGTTATTTAAGGAATCCAGCTAAAGTCAGATGGCCTTTTCAAACTGCCAACCCAGAGTTTCCTTGGGAATTTCTCATTTTTGATGCTAAATCTTGGAGCTGTTAATTTTGCAGTATTGCACAACATACTGATAGAAAATGTCACCTGACTTCTTTATCTGTTAAACAAACATTAAGAACAGCTATTTGGCCAAACTCATGCTATTGTTCCCTCATCTATCACACTACAGTATTACTTATCAATGGAAAAGCACGTTCCCAAAATGTCATGGCAGGACTTTAAAAGCTAAATAGGCCCGTAAATCATCCCTCTAAAAGCAACAAAGCTGACCTCTTCCTTAACACTCAGATATTTAATCTGTAAATTATTCAGCTTGTGCTATTTCTTTTTCCCAAAGATTAAATAGTAAAGCAGCGATTTCCACTTCTTTTCTTATTTCCCCCCAAGTGATTAGAAAGTAGCGCTCTTTAGAAATACAGGCCACAGTTATATTTTCAACAAATAGATTAAAAGAATAGGTTTCCTTGGCCCATAAATGTACTATGCTCTCACTAAAGGAGCCCAAACACCAAACAAAAATTGTTGGAATACAAGGAATTTCAATTTTCAGGTAATAGTGGGACAGTTGCTCCTCTGTGGGCCATCATTTTAGAAAAGACTGGAGGGCCATACACCTTTCTGCCAACCATAAATATTATTTCTTTCAAGATTTAACTAAAGACTGTGTCCCTCGGGGAATCTCCCCTGGACTAGTCATGATTCATGCTGCTTAATCCCATTCTCAACACTTACATATAACACTCATAGCACATTATTAACGTTGGGCTTAGGTGCTTCCTCATGTTTTTGTTAGTTCCAAAAATTTGCTGCATGAGTAAATGTCCAGTCTTGTCATATTTACATGGCAAACATTTCAAGTCCAGGAACAACTTCTTTTAATTCTTTTGCGCCTCACACATGCCTGAATGCATGCATTCATTCTCCCATCCCTCCAGCCATTCCAGATCTCTTCAGAGCAACTTTTCGGTTCTAGTTATGGTGCTAGAGGCTCTTGAAAGATATATATACACGTTGAATTTAATAGAAATGAAGAGATACTAATTCAATATGCTTAGGAAAAAAATACACCGGAATGTTGACAGTAGTTGTGTGTGTGTTAATTAAGTTGCATAGAATTCCTTCATTGGAATTTTTTTCCAACCAAACCTTCATTGGTTTTTTTTTTCTATATTTTCAATGAGAACACAGGTTTACTTTATATCAGAGAAAAGCTATTTTAAACTAAACATAATCTCTAAATGAAAAGATGAAGTCAAACTTAAAAACCAAGAGGCAGATAGAAACATAGTGAATAAGCACTCAGATAGGACTTAAAAGTTTGAATTTGAGTTGAGGCTTTGCCCCTTACTGTGTGATCTTTTTAAGACTTGATGTCCTTGTCCATAAATTGAAGATGAAAATATCGCCTTCATAGAGTTGTTTAGAGGATTATATGAGATAATGTGACTGAAAATGCTTTCCAAGATTGTGAAAGGCATTAAGTAATGAAAGGTATTATTGCTTGTGTTGTGAATTGGGTCTAATTTCAATTGGCCAGTGCTGGAAGTCAAGCCTGTTGCAGACACCACTAAGCATATTATGGGATTAGGAGGCTCAAGGCCAATTATCCACAACACTGGTTTAAATGTTTGATTCTTCCCACCCCGTGGATGTCACAATTTGCTCCAGATGAGTGAATGCCAAAAATGTCGTACTGATTCAAGTGCCTTCCCTACTTGAAATTAAGACCCAGGCACTGGGGACCACAGACAGTGGGTTGGCAATTTCTTGGGCTCATGTTTCTTTTGTCTTTTTCTGGGCTAGGATAAAATTACAAAGATCTATTTTGAATTTGTTCTCATAAGTCAGGGAAACTATAGGGAGCAAGCTGATTTATTTTTCCTGTCCATAAAGAAAGGTGGTGGGGGGAAAGAGTGGAATTCTGCCTATATCTAAGATAAAGATAGCAAACTTTGGTTTAGAGGAGAACAAATTACATTTTTACCCTGACCAAGTCTCAGCTTCCTAATATATTATCCCTCTTCTAAAATTCCATTAGTACTATTGGAATTTACTGTGCCTCCTGCAAAGCTCTGAGGCAAATCTTCACTCCACATGTCACTTACCTAACTACAGACACAAACCCTTCACAGTATACACTAATACATTATTTCCCCTCATTCTAAATGCATGAAGCAAAAGAAGTACTTTTCCAAAACTACTTGACAAAAGTTGGCCAAAGTCAAGAGTGACCTAAGAATTGCCAAGTAGGTCATCAGACATAAGGCATCCCCATCTCCTCTGAGCCTCAAATTGTCAAGCACCCTCTATTCTTTCTCTCTCTCTCTCTCTCTCTCTCTCTCTCGCTGTCTGTCTGTCTCTCTCTCTCTCTCTTGCTGTCTATTAAATGGAAAGATAATAGCTATTGAAGTCAGATTGCCCTGGGTTCAAATCCTGACTCTACTTACAAGGCTTATGTACACGAGTAAGCCAGTTGGCTTCTCAAAGCCATGGTTTCTTCATGCAAGTAAGAATACCAAATGTGCAAAACTGTTATGAGGATTAAGTGAGATTGTTGTAAAGCATCAAGCACAATGCCTGGCACATAACCAGGCTCAATAAATACTAGTCTCTATCTCCCCCTCCTTGGCCTACTTAGTGCTAGCTTGAGCACAGCATATGTCTTGACTGTACATTCATCACAAATTCCTGGGCCTCTGGCACATCAGATGTTCCAAGCATTCAGAGGTAATAAACTCGGGGGAGCCCCCAGGGCTGTGGGAAGCCTGGCTTCCCAGCCTTTTAAGCAGACCACCTACTGCTGCCTGAAACAGCCACCCTGTGAGGAGAGCAGCTGCTAGATAAAGCGACAGGGGATAGGCCTCCATCTGCACCTCCACCTCCTGCCTCTGTGCACAGAGGGCAGCCATCGTTCCCCAGGAGACACCAGCAAGATGTTTCCGTGTTTCAGATGACAGATCAGCCTATGCTCTCTGACTCAGATTAAACTCGACCCAGAACCAGCTCACCCGCCTATGTCACCAGCAAAGGATTTTCATTCACTCTCAGGAGACCGTAAGGAACACTTGGACCAGTAACGCATGTAATCTGGCTGAGCTCTGCAGTGAGCATTCATAAAGCTGTAGGCTTCACATGCTCCACTAATATTTCACTGGCCTGTCAGCCTCAGCTCATCTGTGGGAGCCAGGCTGCACGTTCAGCACTCCTGTGTCCCCGGAAAGTTGGGGGAGCAAGAGGTGAGGAGGAGGTGGGAGAAATCTCCAAAGGGAAGAAGAAAGGAAAACATACTGTAGACCTAACACGGTGGTTCTCAGAATGTGGCCCCCTCAGACGGGTAGCAGCAGCATCACCCAGGAGCTCATTGGAAATGCAAATTCTCAGGTCCTACGGAGCCCTACTGAATCAGAAACTCTGGTGGGGCTCAGCCATCTGTGTTTTCACAATCCCCCATGTGCATCTGCTGCATGTTATAGTCTGAGAATCACTGACCCAGCTAAATAATGCTTAGGTAGACTTAAAAGTCTAAGTTTAAGGAGAAAAGTAAGAATCCAGGGAAGTATAATTATGATAAAGGAGAAAAGCTCTGGATTTGATCAAGAGGCTTTCATTTGATTTCCAACTCCATTCATTGCTAACTGTGTGATCTCAGGCAAGTTACTTAACTTTTCTGAACCTCAGTTTCCATGTGTGTGAAATAGAGGTAATGAGATTTCCCCTGACAAGTTGAGATGAGCTCTTCCTGGATGGTCTAGTGTTTATAAGCCTGTTCTTTCTCCAGCTACATCACACAGCTTCTCCCGTATAGCCTCAGGTCAAGGTCTCTCAACCTCGACACTATTGACATTTGAGTCTGATAATTCTTCATCGTGAAAGCTGTCTGGTGCATTGTAGGGTGCTTAGCAGCATCCCTGGTCTCTACCCACTAGTTACCTATAGCTGCCCCCAGTTGTGACAACCAAAAATGTCTCCAGACATTGCCGAATGTCCCCTGCAAAGACAAATTGCCACAGGTTGAGGGCTGCTGCCTTAGAGTGTTCGGATGCAGCATAAGTAAAAAGCAAGAGCACTGTATTCAATTAGAATTAAGATCTATACACCAGTTTGTCCACCAACTAGATCTCTGATCTCAGATGTATCTAGTAACCTGTCTGAGCTTTCATTCCTCACCTGCAGAATGGTGATTAAAATGTCCACATCACAGGGACAGGGTAAGATTGAAGAGTTAGCATATATAAGATGTGCAACAAATTTTCACTTGACAGTGAAAATCTGATCTCGGTTTCTTTGATTTGACTACTAAGAGGCAGAGGGGTAGATGATAGGAACTTCAGATAGCTTCTCTTAAATTACAAGGTAAGAGGCAGCTAGAGTCACGAAATAGAAAGAAGGCAAGCCAAGGTCAAAGAGAAGGGCTGGGTCTTCACCCTGCTGAGCTTGGTACAACAAAACACCTCTCTTCAGGGAAAGGATGGGATCAGGCAACTCTTTTGACAGGTTGTACAGCAACCCATGTCCTCAAGTCCCCCTTCTGAAGCTTGGAGACAAGTCAGCATCAGAGAGCCATTGCACCAATCAGATTGGCATGGCCACATGAGAAGCTGCGAAAAAACAGGAGGGGTTAAGAGCTTCAGGGTCTGATTCTCATAGACCTGAGTTCAAATCCTAGGTCTAGGCCTCTTGATTCTGTGAGCTTGGCCAAATTACTTACGCTCTCCAGAGCTCAATTTCCTTATTCAAATGCAGTTGCAAGCAGTAGCCACCTTAGAGTCTTTGCAAAAAGATATATGAGCTCATGTGTGTGCAACACTTAGCACAGTGCTTAAAAGTTATCATAACATTACTGTATCAGAACCGGAAGAACCATGATCCTTGTAACGTCATCAGATTTGGCCAGGCTCAGGGCAAGCATGCATGATAAAACTGAGAACACTGTCTCTTAACAATGAGCACAAAAAATGTACATTGCAGTACAATGAGAACTGGTTCAGCATTTCATTCTCCACCATTCAGTCTTTTTCAGATCATTCTGAACATCAGGACTGTCCAAGCAGGGAGGCCCTAGCTTTCTGCCAAGCCTAAAAGATTAAGCACAATACAGCATTAAAGAAACACTTTCTTTAACACCCCTAGGTGTACGTGTGTGTGTGTGTGTGTGTGTGTGCGCGCAGAGTGACAGAGAACAAGAGAGTCTTCTTAAACTCAATAATGACCAGCTAGAATGTCTTGCTTTAAGGACAGGAAGAAAAGACCTTTCCCCATAATATCACTGAAGGATCACTTGCAGTAACATGGCATTACACACACTACTCATTTTATCCTCACAGCCACCAGCTGAGGAAGATACTATTATAGTCCCCATTTTATAGATGAAGAAACTGAGGCTATAAGGATAATTATGTCTATATCTTATTAGACAGAGAACTGGTCTAACCAATTATTTTCCTAATTCTTAGATTTTACACCCAATCTTTGTCATCTATTTCCTTGGCTAATATTTTCCATAATCAGAAGAATTATCTTCCTCTGCACTATGTTCAAGTTGCTCTGAGACCTGATTTAGGGAGGTAAGAGGTGCTGGGCTGAAGCCAGAGTCACAGATTTATGGTTTCCTCCCAACATCTTTACCTCCAGGCCTGGGAAAGAAAGTCACAAAGCTATAGTTTGGTATTCCTAATTTCTGCACCAGGATGGGGCTCTCAGCCTGGACAATGCCTCCAGGAATGGCATTGGTTCCGGAATGGCAACTGGCAGACACCTATCTACATCTTGGCCATATCTGGCACCATTCTGGGAAGCTGAGGTCCTCCTTTCCTTTTTGAAGGTTACCAGATGTCACGGATTCACACACTCTGCATTTTCAGTATCCCAGTTGATCACAAATGTAATGGCTCTGAAACCTGTCCATTATTTACTCTGGGTCTGCATGGACTGAGCCATCAACAATCTCTGAACTTCTCGGGTGGTTTTTCAGACACAATAGTACTTTGCCATCCTCCTGAATTCTCTAAAATCTAGGCACTGAGATTTACAATGAACGAGGCTCCAGAAATTCTTGCCCTGGACTCTCCTCAGTGGTTTCCTGCAAGAATCCCTAATAAGAAATATTCTTATTAGGTTGGTAATCTCATGGCCCTGATGAAATGGCAGTGATAAATTTTAGAGGTATTCTCTAATTTTCTTGATAAACTTCACACTTTAGTCCCTTCTATGTCTTTTATTTTCAGAAAAAATAAAATAAAATCCCGTCTCCCATGTGCCCCAGTGTGAGTCCACCTGAAACCATTCAGGACACCTCATTAGGAAGATGCTTAGTCAAGGATGGAGTTGGGGGTGGAGTAGATATGATGAAGTGACTCTAATTAGGATTAGCTTCTAATGCAAAGACTGGCTGGGAATCATTTTTACCATAAAACTTTCACCTCTTTTAAGCTTGGTCCCCCTGTCAGTGAAAGGAACCAAATAATAAGCATGCTTATTACAGTTACAAACTGAACTCATGAATGTTGATGTCTAACGCATTGGTGCCATTGGCTGTTGAGTCACAGC
The DNA here is from genome assembly GCF_008692635.1 of Crocuta crocuta. Lineage (NCBI taxonomy): Eukaryota > Metazoa > Chordata > Mammalia > Carnivora > Hyaenidae > Crocuta > Crocuta crocuta. The sequence continues at coordinate 3,528,564 of NW_027532002.1, forward strand.
ACTCACTAGGCAGTGAGAAGTATTGTTGAGGAAGTGAGGAACATGGCCTGTATTGATCCCTAATCTAGTAAAATCCAGCTCATGCTGGAACTAAACTTGTCTCCAAGGTTTTGAGCAACATTTGGGCTCACCATCTTCTCTCCCAGACACATCTGGACAGCTGGGTTCCAGGCTAACTGAGAATGAAAGAAATGCTGAAATCTTGTAGCCAGAAAACTTGATTATTTTTATTTGAAAGCCTTAAAAATTGTATCTGGGAGGAAGTGTGGTCTAATTGTTAAAATTGTGAATGATCCCTAATATCCTTGATTCTTGTCTCTTTTACTGGTAGCAACTCATCAATCAAGTCCTTTGGTGATTTAATGTAAACTAAATGTGGCCTAATTTTCCTGGTGATTCCTAAGAACTTAGAATTAAAAATGTTAGGGCACCTGGGTGGCTCAGTCTATTGAGCGTCTGACTTTGGCTCAGGTCATGATCTCAAGGCTTGTGGATTCCAGTTCCAAATCAGGCTCTCTGCTGACAGCTCAGAGCCTAGAGCCTGCTTCAGATTCTATCTCCCTCTCTCTCTGTCCCTCCCCAGTTCCTCCCCTCAAAAATAAACAAACATTTAAAAGAAAAGAAGTAAAGACATTACTCAGATGCACATAAGCATCTGAAATAGAGAATTTAATCCTGGGCAAGGAGCTAGAAATGACAACCAATAATGGCCAAGAAAGAGAAGCAGGTATCAACTACTTTTAGAGTAGGAGCATTACCATCCTGTATTCTACAAAATGCCCACCAGACACCCAGGAATTAATGATTTGGTTCTCAAATCCCCTCTCAGAAGTCTTCAAAGGCAGTAATGAGTATTGACGAACCATTTCCGTCACTTCAAAAAGCCCAGTGGAAGCTGTGTGTTGATCCTTGATAAGACTGTATAGGCATACTATCTAAAGTGCTACCTTTCTTTGATTTTAGCTAGAAAAACAAACTTATCTGGTAACAGTTGTCACATTCTGAGCAGAAGCTCTGATAAACAGTCTTTGATTAATAAACAATTCACAAATGTTTATTAATAATTTAATTTTGTTTGCTAGACCGAAGCATTTAAAATATGGGATGTCTAAGGGGAAAACATGATTTTATTTATTTATTTTTTAATAGTTTATTGTCAAATTAGTTTCCACATAACAGTCAGTGCTCATCCCCACAAGTGTCCTCCTCCATGCCCATCCCCCCCTCCCCCCACATCCATCAGTCCTCAGTTTTTGTCAGCATTCAAGAGTCTCTCATGGAGGAAAAACATGATTTTAAAAGGGTACATGGTGCAGATGTCTGTTCATTGGACCATTGTGTGGTGAATTGGTTCTGAGGAGGGTTGAAGGAATGGGGCAGAAAGCTAGCATGAGTATAAAAAGAAAATACAGTAGGGGCACGTGGGTGGCTCAGTCAGTTAAGCGTCCGACCCTTGATGTCAGCTCAGGTCATGATCTCACAGTTTATGAATCTGAGCCCTTTGTTGGGGCACTGAGAGCACAGAGCCTGCTTGGGATTCTCTCTCTCTCTCTCTCTCTCTCTCAAAATAAATAAACTTTTTTTAAAAAGGAAAGTAGTGGTTCTCTAAATAGAATGCTTTCGGGGTGTGATACCCTAGTTATTTCCAAGGTACCTTCAGACGTGTTCTCCTTCCCAGAACGAGCCCCTAAAGTGCTGATTGACCACAACTTGATAGTTTGTCCGCAGTGGTGAGGGGAAAGGGTTCTTTTTGCCTAAGTTTCTTCCCAATGGGTTGTGAATGATACATTGCTACCAATTTATAAGCATCAGCCTACTTGTTGATACACATTACTACCCAACACAAATTTCACACAGGCATAATTCCACCAGAAGGTGGGCTGTGTCTCCTGGCAGCCTGAGAAGGCCAGTAGGAGGCCCATTCTCCCCAAAGCACACATGCCAGACACTGTTAATCAACCAAAGATCCCAATAAGGATCTCTCTCAAAGAAGCATTCCAGGCACTTACTACTAATTGACTGAATTTAGCAGAAATTCCATTTGCCTACGCAGCCTTAAGGTGAAGCGGTCACATAAACTTAAGAATCCTTTATCCAGCAAAGATAACGCTCTTGGGAAGCTGCACGGCATAGGAGCATGGGCTCACTGTCATGTGAATATGGTTTCAAATCGCAACTAGCTGTGTGTGCTTGGGTGAGCTACTTTGCCTTTCTGGGCCCTGGCTTTCTTCTCTCTTAAACAAGGATTATAATATCCACCAACAGGAATACTGTAAGGATTAAGTGAGAGAACATTCTAAGCCTGGCAGCACAGTGCCTGGAATTTTGTATGTGTTTAACAAATGCTAACTGCCTTTCCCACCTGTATTAATGAGAAAAGCAGTTGGACACCGTACCTAGAAGTCCAAATTCTTTTTGGCTCTTCAGCTCATGAGTGTGTTAGATTCAGCTGATAAGTAAAGATATGAAAGGAACAATACATAAACTCTATTGGGAATTTAAGGGTAAGTTAAGGAACTAGAGACTGAGAAATGCCAAACATTAAGTTTTATGGATCAGCTTTGACCCCATATGACCCAGTATTAACAGTCCTGTTGTGCCCAATGTAGGCACTAAACAGATGGTTAAACCTATGAAATCACATATGTATGCCACTAAAGCAAAGGGAAGAAAAGCAATTAGGGGGCAGAACTGAGCAGACCCACCTTTCCCTGGGCCATGTCGGGCCCAAACCTTTGTTCTAGGTCTTGTGACAGAGAATCATTTGCCTCAGCAATCCAACTTCACCATGCAGTCTTCCTCTGCTTCCTTCCTCTGGAATAAATAGAGCTTGTCCAGGGTCTGCCTGACCTGATTCTCCAAGCAGATACCAGCTCTCAGTGAACTCACAAGTGTAGAGGGGAAACCAAAGAATCAACAAAGAGAGAAGGCTACTACCTTGATCTATTTCTAAAGAGCAACCCTGCTGTGTCTGAGGGGCAGACAGGAGCTGTGAATGTAATTATGACCGATATGGAGATTGAACCCATGAACGGTTTGGCTTGAGCTTTTGCAAGAGATCACAATTGTGTAGCATAGCAGTGTTTACAGGTTTATAGATCTGCCTGGGGCGTCCGACGCCCTTGACTATGATTTATTATTACAGGACAGAGATTATCTCAGACTGGGCTGGAAATGGATCTTGGCTGAGTTATTTACTCACCGGATGCAATGTGTGAGAGTTGATGGCCTTGTTTCTCAATTTGTCAGTTGTAAAGGGAGTCCCCAAGGCTCGATTTCAGACCCAGTATTGTTTACATAGCCTAGCAATAATACATCACATGTGGCAAAATATTACAAATTCATTTTTATGCTGATGATATGGCCCATGCATAATAGCAGCTAATGTGCTTCTCTTTTTAGTTGAAATTGCAGCTACGTTTATAAAGGCACAAAGGGCCTTTTGTGTTTTGAAACATAAAGAAGAGAAAGTATATGACAGCTTTTAGAAGGACTAATGAAGAGTTTGATCGGCCTCGGCCGCCATCTGTAATAGAGTCCCATTATACCAGTTACGGTCATTATAATACCATGCCATCTGAAGATCCTTGTCAGAGTTTTTAAGATTATTATTATTATTATTGTTGTTGTTGTTATTTTGGAAGCTATGGGAAATGACTTCCCATTTTACTGTTTGCATTTAGGTGATGGGAAAGGAATAATTTGAACAATGATTTCCATCTGGTACTTTATTCAAATGGCTCAGACCAACCATATGGAGATGACACACTAGCACATACACTGCATACCAAGGGATACACTATGTTTAAAACAACCTCCACATAAATCAGCTCACTATGAGTCACAACAAATTGCCTGCACTCCAAAGAATCTTTAGCAGAAAAAAAGCACCAGCATATTTTAAAGAGCACAGAGATGCCCCAAAGAGGCAAAAGCTGTATTTGGTTTCTGGATTTGGACTCTGAGAATACAAATCCTGGGCATCGTTCTCAAGAAAGAGCAGTTCTTTTTAAATACGATTTCATGCTCTACGACACTAACGAATCAAAAAATAAACAAATAAAACGGCAGTCTCCTCAGGAATTTGGTGTGTTTCAAATGAACATTTACAAAAAGGAAAAGGACAAAGCCATTTCAGAGCTTTTTAAAGGTATGTCCTAGTCCTAAAAAGCCCTACCTTTCCCCACACTGAAAGACAGCAAGTAGCTGCTTGGCCACGGGTAATTTGGATTTAATTGTGTTTGCTTAAACCACGCATTCCACTCCTAAACCATAAAAATGAATCCTAGAAATCTCAAAGACTTGAGAAGTCTAGAGTCTGTGTTTCATTTGCCTTCTGCAAGGAAGATTCCCAGGAAAATTTCATGGCAACCTGTGTGTTTACCTTTGACATCTTTCTGACACACATGCTCAGAAGCACTTCCTTTTAAAGCATTATATAGAAGATCAAAACATGCCCACGGTGTCTCCCAATAATGATATCATAGCCAATTGTTAGAGGAGATGAATCAGACAAAGTGGGAATGGATCTCCAAAGCCTTTACTCTTATTTGCACGCTGCCTGAGGAGCTTACAATCATTCATTCATTTACGGTTTTTTTTTTTCAACAAATATTCACGGAGCACCTAATCTATGCTGAGAGGAAGAAAGCGTAGTAGTGAGAGCACAGGCTTGGAAGTTAATGAGACTGAGTTCAACAAAAGGCTTTGCAACTTTCTAAATGAGTGACCTTGGGCAAGTTATTTAACCCCTTTCAACCGGCACAAAGTAGGAGGTCAATGAAGGTATGTCAAAGAAATAAATAACTACGTTTTTTTTGTTTGTTTCTTAATCTGTAAAATGTGGCTGTCAGGACCTACCTTGTAGGGTTGTTGAGAATCTGATGAGAAAATGGGCAGATAGTGCTTTTCAAGTAGTAGTTCTTTCATTAGCAGTCTGTGTCCCTGACCTTTGATCTCCTGGGGACACAGACAAGAAATCAACAATTATTCTGCAGTATAATTGAAAACCAAACCAAACTGGGGGTGACAAGGCCCATGGTGGTGGGATTCAGAAAAGGTTTCTCAGGAGAAATGACTTGAGCTGTTTTATAAGACAGGTAAAACCTAGCCAGGCAACAGAAGGGAGGGATGGCATTCTGGGCAAAGGGATTGGAATGTATAGAGGCAAATAGGCAGGAGGGTCTGGTGCACACTGGTCAGGCTGCTCTGTGTGGTTCAATTTTCAGGCCGGAAGATGTAGGCCCTGGGCAGACCCCACTGGGGGGCAGGCTAATGTGAGGAGCCTCAAATGTGCTCGGAAAGCCATGAGCTGCAAAGAGCCTGCAAGGGCACTTTGGGTTCTTAAATTCAAACCAAATGACAATTATGGAGGATGTGATACTGTGATTTATAATAAGAACTATATATTTGATATTCGTCCCCATTTCTGACTCAGAGCTCCTAAAACGATTGGAATTTCCAATAGTGATGAGAGTGATAAAGGTGGCTTATGTTATGTAAATGACGTGATTTGAGGGCCTCACCTAGGGATGGGGCTGGTTGGCAGGAAAACCAAGCAGGAGATTAGAGGGTTGGACCTTTCTGTCCCACCCCACTTACCTCCAGGTAGAGGAGAGAGACTACAGGTTGAATCCATGGCCAATGGCCAGTGATTCAATCAATCGTGTGCATATGTAATGAAGCCCTCATAAAAACCCACACGGAGAGGGTGCAGGAGGTTCTGGGTTAGTGAAAACATCGAGATGTGGAGATAGTGGTGCATCAGGAGAGGACGCGGAAGCTCTGTGACCTTTCCCCACACTTTGCCCAATGTAACTCTTACATCTGACTCCTCCAGAGTTGTTCCTTTTTATAATAAACCAGTAATCTAGAGACTAAAATGTTTCCCTGAGGTCTGTGAACCATGCTAGCAAATTAACTGAACTGAAGGAGGGGATTGTCAGAACCTCTGATCCACAGCTGGTAGGTCTGGTGCACAGGTAACAACCTGGACTTGAGATTGGCATCTGAAGTGTTAAGGGTGCACAGAGCGGGGTCTGGTAGGGCTGAGCCCTTAATCTGGGGATCTGATGCTGTGTCTAAGTACATAAGGTCAGAACTGAGTTGAATTGTAAGACAATCAGCTAGTGCCAGGAAGCTATGTGCTTGGATGTGTGGGGAATCCCACCCCACCCCCCCCATACACACACACACACACACACACACACACACACACACACACATTGGAATTGGGTACAGAACCTTTAGAAGCACAGGTAAGAAAGAAACCCCCAAGCAGGAAGCCCTCCTGCCCCCTCTCCATTGCTGCTGGGCAGTGGGAGGTTCCAGGAGCCAGGCTCTTAGAGAAGCCACAAGAAAATTTGTGGGAGCTACCAAGAAACCCACCATTCCCCTGAAACGTTCAACTGTAAAGGACTTCTGAAATCTTAGTTTTCATATTTTCAGCCTAGTCGTTTCAAACCTGAATTCCTGAACGTAATCACTAACCCACCTGCTTTTGTATTTTCAGCTTTTCACCCCTGAGCCTTTTATCTTAACATTTTACCTCTTCTGCTTTCATGTTTGTATCCTTTTATCTTATTAGCTGGGTCTTTTATCTTTTATTTTAAATGTTACCCATTTTATCTCATGTATCTTTTCTTACAAAGATTTTAAATGGATTTTTAATTAACCCTCCATTCCTTTTCCTTTACACTTTTTTCCTTGCCTCGATGGTAATGTGATAGTTATATTCTTGTGACATTCTAGCTTTTTTTTTATTTTAAAAGAATCTCTTCTGTTTCTCATTTTCCTCTTCCTCTTCCTCTTTGTCTTCTTCCTCATCTTCTATTTGACCCTGTTTGCATTTGGGTTTTTAATGTCTGAGAAGACAAATGCTAATTGGGAAGGAAACACCATAAGAGGCTGCCCATGGACAGAGGAGGCTAATGTCCTCCTCAGGTAGCTGAAGTCCCTTCTCAGTCTGAAAATAGAACCTGAATTCATCTCCCCCTTCCTGCAAACCCAGTCCCCTCCCCAGCTCCACCAGTGACTTGTCAGGCCCTTTAAAGAATGGATTAAGAGAGAAAGAGAAAGGAAACTTGCATACCAGAATAACAGGTTTAACACCTCACACATATACACAAGTTGCTACAATAATTTTTCTTTCTGACATTGTATCCAACAGAATTTATGGGAATTTTTGCCTGTGCAGGAGTGGTATGTGTGTGTGTGTGTGTGTGTGTGTGTGTGTGTACACATGTATGTGCATCTTCTTTTCCTCTTTTAAGAAAGATTATATTGTACATACTATAAGGTAATAGGCTTATCTCATTTACTTAATTACAATACATTTCCACATCAGGAAAACTCACCCAACACGATTTATTTTTTAACTTTTTTTCTTCAGTATGCTTTTTAATACCTATCCCATTTTATGAGTGAACTATGATTTGTGTGATTCCTATCTTGTCACTTTCAGATATCAAAAACAATACGGCAAACAACATCTTTGTAGCCACATCTTTGGGCACACCCATGATTATTTCTTTCAGTGAATTTCCTCGAAGGAGTCTTCCTCAAGACTGTACATGTCTTACTGTGTTTTCATATTGCCTAACTGCCATGCAAGAAGGTTGGCAATTCAGTAACATAAAAAGTGCCAGTTTCTACACACCCTCACAGGTATGAGGCATTACCTTTTTTTGGAATTAATTATTCCTTATGACCTTCATCAGTGTGATCGCTGAGAAGCGGCATTGCATCTGCCTTTTGTAGAGTCCCAGTGATGCTGAACGTCTCACACATACATGTTCCTGACTCTACCTTCATCCCTTCCCAAACTGCATTTCTCAGCCTGAACTTTAGAGTATTGCCCTGAACGTACATTGGCTGACACTGTGAAGGAAAGTCCCACATCACATGTGTTTGTATTCACTGCAAGAATGTTGTAAAGAGCTTGGGTCATTATGAAAAATAATATCTTTTCGTAGGACCCACTTTAGTACTAGGAATAACTTTGCTTCTTATGAATATCCAATTTATTTTTATCTTACTGATACAATGGAATGTGCAATTGACTGTGTTGTCTTCCTCTTTTTTTTTTTTTTTTTTTTTTACTNGTTTTTTTTTTTTTTTTTTTTTTTTTTTTTTTTCCAATCAGCAGCTAGAAAGCTCAGAGTCAGTTTCCTTCCAAGCGCCAGCAAGTTTATCCCACATGCCTATTTGTGTACCGACCTCACTCTTGGCTCCTTCTTATCTTTCCAACCCTTATTTCCCTTTGTCATATTTTCTTCATATATCAAATTGGATTGCATCTTGTTTGGCAGGCATTGATGCAATGCTGGGTGTGAATAAATAAAATATGATAATCTAGGAGTTGATTGGGGCTCATTATGCCACCCAATGCCTTAGCAGTCACTGATATTGAGCCAGTGTGGTACTTCCCAGGATTTTTCACCTCATGGTGAACATTGAAAATGATGATGCTGGTATGATTACTGAGGCAAATGGAGAAGTTGCTCAGAGGCAGAGGAGACTGATGAGGGGTTCCTATACCCATCCTGTCCCATTTCCCAAGGTGGAGAAGACCCATTGTTGGTGTACAGGTTGAGAGGTACTGGGCTGGTGAGAGGAAAAAAAACACCTCACAAAAGTAAAACTAATAAAAGGAAAATAAGAATCATTCCATTTTTGTGCCTACTTAAAAAGAAGTGCCCCTCCCCCCCCGAAATATTTATTCTTTAGTTATGCTAGAAATACAAGAAGAACAATTTTCCAGTATGGAAACAACCTATGGAAGCTGCTACCCTCCCGTCCTTCCTGGACTTTGCGCCTGCCTATCGTTTCTTCCTTTTCCCCCCATGTTCCCTTAACAGTATTCAAGCTCTTCTCAGAGCCTAAAGCTGGCATTTTCTATTCAGGGAGATGGTGGATTCTTTGGCTCTTTATCTCCTCAGCTAGCTCCCCAAACTCTGCCCACCTCCCTCAGTGGTATCCACCTTTCCATCTCCTGGGTCTCTTCCCTCTGCTCTCCCAGCAAGCTTGGCATCAGAGCAGGATTCAGACAACTAAACTCACTATTTTCCTCTTTCACAGTGGCAGAGGCGAATTAGATGTTCACTACCCACACTTCACCCACACACGCTTCACTTTTCTAGGCACACAGCGAAGCCACCTTTCCTGGCCCACGTGCACCCAGGTGCAGTGCAGGACTGCATTTCACCCACGGAATGTGAGAGAACTGGCAAGGTCACGTCTAGGCCCAGGGAGCCAAAAGCATAGGTTCTCTCCTCTCTTTCTCTTTCCTCATCTACAGCCGGATCACACCAGGGGAATGTCAAAGTCCCAGAGTGGGGAGGAGTACAGATCCCTAAATGAGCATATGGAACAGAGTTCCCTACTAACTGCATTAGACGGTGGCATGGCTGGGAAATCAACCTTTATAGTTTAAGGTCACTGAAATAATAGGTGGCTCAGTCAGTTAAGCGTCTGACTTCACTCAGGTCATGACCTCAGTTTGTGAGCTTGAGCTCCACATCCGGCTCTGTGCTGACAGCTCAGAGCCTGGAGCCTGCTTCACATTCTGTGTCTCCCTCTCTTTCTTCCCCTCCCCCGATCAGGCTCTGTCTCTCTGTCTCTCAAAAATTAATAAATGTTAAAAAAATTTTTTAAAAAAAGATCACTGAGATTTAGGAAATTGTTTGCTATAGCAGTTAGCAGACACTAATATATCAATATTTCTTGCTGTTTCTAAAGAAAGAAAACATAGGCCTTTCTAACTTTTTATAGCTTGTTATTAATCACAGAGGAACAAGATTTTTTTTAAAGCAGGAAAGCTTTCAGAATTGTCAAACTCTTAGAACAATGTTTTCCAAAGAATAGTTTGTAGAACATGGGTGTTCTAGGAAGTACATGGCAAAAGAGTAGGAAAAGGGGTTCTTTGGTTTAACAAGATTAGGGACAGCAGAATGAAAAGAAACAGGCTTCCTTGCTGCAGGACTTCTCAGAGCCTTTAACATTAAGCTGTATATAGTGACTCTCCACAAGGGGGCTCCGTGGAACAGATATGTTTCGGGTAAAAGACTAAAGATCAAATCTGAGAACAGAACAAGAACTGGCTCCTTTCAGATGTGACATTTCTACCTCTAAGTCCTTTTAGATGCAGAAATTCTGTTCCATTACAACTGTTCTCCAGTGTAGAGTTCCTTCTAAAACTGACCTTCTAATGACTCCTTCCTCCCCAGAAGAGAAGCCAGCAGCCCAGGGTTGACTGTCCCATCATTTGCCTCATCATCACGCACCAAGCCCACTGGCAGTGCCAGGGCCACTCTCCCAGCATAAGCAACGGGCCCCTCCCACTTCTGAGCTCCTGCTACTAGAAACAGTCGTGGCCTCTTTCTGGGAAGACAATAGAAATGACAGTCTCTGATTGCTCAACAGCCTTCAGTTGAATAGTTGACCTGGTGCAACTAATGAGAAGGATGGTGAGGGGCATACCATGTGCGGCATGAAGGGAAAGAGTGAGCAAAGACAATACAATGGAGGAAACCAAACGAGTCAGGCAAACAACTGGAGTGTGTGCTTAATGATAGTCCAGAGAGGTGATATACATGGTTGTCCAAATTCCATCTGAGCACATTAGCAGCCAACTGCCTACAAGCTTCCTGGCAAATAGAGTTGAGATTTGCATAAATTTCTGATGGGGAGACTGTCTGAACTTGCTCCGAATCATATCCAACTGAATGTTGTAATGCTTTAGTCTTCAAGCCTCAACACCAACTATAACACCTGCCTCTGCCTAAAGCCCCTAGACTCCATCCCAGGGGGATCGCTGAGCCCAGAGCTCAGCAGGCGGTGCTGCTCGTGAGATGCTTTAAGACACACTAAATATGCATTTCAGGTGTTTAAATCTCATTTGGAAGATTGCTACACCAACACCAGGAAAGGTCTCTGTCAGGCTCCAAACCAGAAGGGACCATTTTCTTCCCTGGAATAAGGCCTGACCACAAGACTATAAGCCAGTGGTGCTCACTAATGAGCCTTACCTCTATGTACTAATGGAGTGACAAATGCCAGCTGATGTCATAGAAGACATCCAGCTCCCAGGACCCTGGTCTGCCCCTTCCTCTGTGTTTTCTATAGGACCCACAATCCTAGAGCACAGCAGACACAAGTAATTCAATACTCAATAATAATTCAGATAGGTGAAATGGGCTGAAATACATTCACTAATGCATTTATGATCTCTAACTCTAACCAAGTAGCCCACAGTCTCTTTCGTTCACCTTTGGTTTCCTTACCGTATCTCCTGCGTGCGTTTAGTTGTTTGCCAGCATCGTGATCTCCTGGGTACCTTTAAAGTGCAGTGCCCAGGCCCCTCATTAGACACTGCGAAGCAGAGTTAGGGGGAAGAGCCCCGGAATCTGCATTCTGAGCACTCTGCCCAAGAGATACTTCGGCACACACAGTCTGAAGAACGCTGAGCTGGAGTTTCCACTCCCGATAGTCAACCCTCCCACCAAGAACAGCTGGCAGACCTCCCCCACACGCTCACCTCCTGCTTCCCCGACGACACCAGAGCTACCCGTTGGCACTCTCCCCCAGACCTCCACCAAGCCTCCGAGGCAGAGCCATATCTTTCCCACTCTCGCCCTAACCCCACCTCCCCCACCTCATCCAGGATATTGCTCCATCACATGTACTTGGACCACAGGTGCTGCCAACTGAAGTTCCTAGCCTCCTTCTCCATTGATGAGAACAGGAACAAGTGTCAGGTGTTTTTCTCCTTCACAATCAAATCTCTTACACCTACTGCTTGCACCTGTTCTTCCCATACTCTCCCACCTACTTCCTCTTTAATCCTCTAATCCTCCGCCACCAGACGTCTGCCCACACCACCCTCCTGAATCAAATCTGCAGCATTTGTCATGAAGATGATGATATATTACACCCAAAGGTACTTTACAGCTAATAAAAGACTTTCACACACGTTTTGTCATTTGGACTTCATGACCCTGTGGGGGGAGGGGGAGGGGGGAAGAAGTAATATCTCAGAGAGTCCCAAACTTCAGTCTAGATTAGTGTGTCAGTTTTCCAATGTTTGCCACATCTATTTGCCCCTGCATTACTATTTCCTTAGTGTTTTTCTTAAAATGACTCCTATTTTAAATTGTTTATTTTGAAAGAAAAATGTATGTCAGTGGAGAATCACTACCATTTGTTATAAATAAGAGAAACCAGTAAGAAGAAGTTCAGTGAAAACAAAACAATGTTAACTTAAGTTTAAAGTCAAAGCGACTCTGGCCTGTAGGCCTTTAGTCAAAGGTAGACTTCTGAGCCTGTGGGGAAAGTCAGCTCTCCTGTTGCCCCATGGCTCCCACCTGGGGAGTTGGGGAGTAGGCAGCCTCAGCCCTACTGAGCTTTCTCATGGCAGGTTCACAGAAGCTTGGCTCACTTGCAAGGGTCAGTATCTACCCCTTTCCCTCCCCAAATACCAGGCCTTTCCCAGGACCTAGACCCAAATACTGCTCCCCAACCACTGTCCAGCCCAGGGGAAGAGGTACCACACCTGTTCTCCCATAAGAATCTCAGCAGATCCCAGGGCCTCACTCACATCCAGTTGCCCATCGGTTTCTGCCATGGCCCTAGAAGAGGCAAAGAACTGAGGTCAAGGCCCCCTGCAGGAGACTGTGTTTTTAGCATTCCTTCTATAATTCTAACTGGAAACTATCACTTGTCAGGGCTTTGAGCCCAAAGGCCATTCATGCCTTGTTTAAAAATAAAAATAAAAATAAGATTATCACATACATTAGGATGGCAAGAAAGAAAGAAAGAAAGAAAGAAAGAAAGAAAGAAAGAAAGAAAGAAAGAAAGAAAGAAAGAAAGAAAGAAAGAAAGAAAGAGAAAGAAGCAACAAGTGTTGGTGTGGATGCGGGAAAATTAAAGCTCCTGTGCATTACTGTTAGCAATACAAAGCAGCATAGCCATTGTGGAAAACAGTACGGTGGTTCCTCAAAATTAAGCATAGGACTGCCATGTGATCCAGCAATTCCTCTACACAAAAGAGTGTCAACTAGGGTCTTGAAGAGCTATTTGTAGACCTGTATTCATAGCAACATTATTCACAATAGTCAAAAGGTGGAACAATCCAAATGTCCATCAACAGAAGAATGAATGTTATTTAGCCTTAATGAAGAATGAAACTCAGATACAGGAAACAACATAGTTGGACTTTAAAGACTTGTGTGTAGTACAACAAGTCAACCACAAACGAACAAACACTCTATGATTCCACTTACATAAGATACCAAGAGTAGTCAAATTCATAAAGACAGAGGGTAGAAGGGTGTTTACAAGGGGCTCTACAGAGGGAGACACGCGGAGTTATTTTTATGGGTACAGAGTTTCAGTACGGGGTGATGAAAAGTTCTGGAGATGGATAGTAATGACAGTTGCACCACAAGGTGAATGAATTTAATGCCACTGAACTTTACACTTAAAACTAGGTAAAATGGTAGATTTTCTGTTATATCTATTTTTGCCACATTTAAAAAAAAATGAGACCAGCAGTTATATGTTAGGAAGGTGTTAAAGTCAGATTAGCACTGAATTGAGACTTTCCACTTGACCAAATCAAGACCGAAATTGAAATGGAGGAGCAGATAACTTTCTCACCATGTGATTCAATATTATCGAAGGTCACATTCCAGGATCTCCAAAACCACCAGTAAAATGTTTACCAAGTTTTAAGAAAACACTCTCATAATATCTTAGATACTCATTACACAGATAAGGACACTGAATCCCAGACACAATAGATATAATAAGCGAATTTCCCAAGGTCACACATGGTAAATGGCTTGATATAGGTTGTTCTGATTCTCAATTTAGTGTCAGCCCCATTAACTCATTGTGTTCCTTCCTACCCTGCTCTCTTTTCTTGTTCAGTATCCAACACACTGACCTCTTTTTGTTCTCCTCCTACCCATTTTTCTCTATGTTTTCTTTTGATTAAAAAAAGTAATAGACTTTATATTTTAGAGCAGTTTTGGGTTTACAGAAAAATTGAACAGAAAGTACAGAGAATTCCCATATGCCACCCCTTCCCCCAGTGTCCCTTATTATTAACATTTTTGCATTAGTGGAATACTATTGTTATCACTAATGAGCTAATATTGATGGGATGTGATTAAATAAAATCCATAGTTTACGTTAGGGTTTATTCTGTCTCATACAGTCTGTTGGTTTTGAAAAAATGTCTGATGACCTGCATCCGCCGTTAAATTATCATACAGAACAGGTTCACTACCCTAAACACCCTCTGTTTCTCTTTTTCCACCCAAGTCAAGCGATTCCCCAAAGTTCCATTCCTGACCTTTTTTTCTTCTTGTTCTACTCTCCCTTCGGGGATCATTTTAATCCCCACATTTTCAGAGGCCACTTGCATCCTAACGACAAGCCAAGTTCAACCCCCCACCGGCCTGCTGCACAAGTCCACTTGGATGTCAGAAGCAAGCCAGCTGTGTACTCAGGCCCCAGCCCCTGACCACCTATTCTTCTTAATGACAAGGCACTCTCCTAGTCACCTCATCACCCTGGAATCAACTTTGACTCTTCCTTCCTTATCCTTTGAGGCAGAGGCCTTAAAAAGAGGGGGGAGGGCCCCCAGTGACAGGCTGGAGTCATGTTCGTGATGAGCTTAGACTCTCTGGCTGCAGGAATCTGTCTTCAAGTCCTCTGACCCATGCAAGGTGAATGGCAAAAATAATGACCTGGTGAGCTAGCAGCCATTTTCACAGAAGTGCTTCTTTGTAGTCAGCCTAGCGAAGACCTCTCCCTCTTTTTTAACATCAAACAGGTCTTCCTCGCCCCCCCACCCCCCCATTGCCTTTGATGTCTTTCTTCTCTAACCCAGGTCTTGGCACTGGTGGGAAAGAAAGTCAGGATGGGACCAGATTCACTGATCACCAACAGAATGATGGGCCTTATTCTCTGAGGTCAAAGCTAGAAAAATTCATTAAAGTTTTTTTAAATATAAACTCATCAGCTGCATAAAAATCTACTGTACAAAACTGTTGATAACTCAATGTTTGCCCTCAAGTGGTTCACTGAAGAGTTGAGGAGAAGCCTATGTGAAAAAGTAATGAAAATTAAGTGTGATGTGTATAGTAACAGAAATTTTACAAGTTTAGAAAAAGACAAAGGAGTGTATTGGTTAGACTCGTGGCCAGGTGCATGTAACAAGAAACCAACAACAGTGACATAAGCAAATCAGGGTCATTTTTCTCAAGTTACAAGAAGTGCAGAGGTTAAGCAGTCTAGGGCAGGTATAGAAGTTCCATGAAGCCATTCGGGATCGAACTCTTTTTATCATTCCCCTCTGTCATTCCTCATTTGTGACTTTCATCATCTCACTTGCAGGATGACTGCTTGCATATCCATCCAGACATCACATATGAATCTGGGGCAGGGAAAACCAAGGTTAAAAGGCATTGGCCAAGTGAGACGGTCCCTTTTGACCAAGAAATAAACACCTTCTTGGAAGCTCCACCCAGGAAATATAAGCTCCACTTATATTTTATTAGCCTGAACGGTGTAACAGAGCCGCTTAGGTGTAAGTGAGCCTGGAAATTCAAGATGGTAGGGTGGGTGCATTGCTACACTGAGGAAAACTTGAGATCAGTAAAAATGAAGATCTGGGACAAGCCAGCATCATATCATGGGGATACTCCATCAGCAATATGGAGAGGTCTATGTAATAAGGAATTAGGGCATGGTGCCAACAACCACCACTATGATGCCAGCCATGTAAGGGAGTCATTTTAGACTTAGGTACTCCAGCTCCAGTCAAGCCTTCAGATGAACGCAACCCTTAGCCAGATGAGAGACCCTTAGCCACCCAGTCCAGTCACTCCTGTATCCCTAAACCTCGGAAACGGTGTGACGTCTTAAGTGATGATTATTGTCTTACATGGATTTGGAGGCAATTCGTTATGTGGCAATGGATAACTGATATGGAAAATAAGAAAGAAGAGATGGAGGGAAGATAGATTGAACAGCTAACTATGCAGGTGGGGGACCCCTCTTAGGTAGACAGAGTGCATGTATAGCTCACTGAGACAATATGGTGTGTTCACAGGAGTTGAAAGGAGCACCACCATTTCCATTTTGCTTCCATTTAATGGTGGCATGGGGGTAGGTGAGGAGGGGAGAGAAACACGAAAGAAGGAGATAAATGTAAGAGCTGGATCATAAGGGGTCTTGAAATTCTTCTTAGGAATCTTGGTTTTTATCTTATAGGTGAAAGAGAGCCATTGAAGGTTTTTAGGATGGGATAGTCGTGGTAAAATTATATTTGACAAAGATCACTCTGGCAGTAGTGGGGAACACAAATGAAACACAAACTTCCTAGAATACTTAAAAGAACATTCTGTTTGTATAAGTATATGTACAATAGTTGGCAACCATATGGCTTTTAGGTGTTCAATGTTTTGCAGAAACTGTGGACTACTTCCACAGGCCTAAAAACAACAGAGTATTCAGCGTCCTTATGGCCCAAAATACAAATATGGGACAATGGGCAGAGCATACCTGTCCGGCCTCTGGACTTAGACCCAGGCCTGAATCATACTCTGCTACTTATGCAGCACTTCACTATGGGTGACTCTCTCAGCCTCAGAGCCCTTGCCTGCAAAATGAGGATAATGACGAGGCCTCCTGCATAGCAGTAGATGAGCCTGAGATCTGACTACATAAACATCCCAGCAAAATGCCTGGCATATGGCCATGTGCACTTAATATTCTTCTGTTGATGAGTTTACCTGCAAAAATGTTTCCTGAGTGAGATGGATTGGGATGAGCGATCCATTTCACAGATGGGAAAACTGAAACAAAGATGGTTTAGGGTGTACAGCAGAGTTAGGATTGGAATCCAGGTGTCCTGATTGTCAATCCAATGCTACTCTACTCGGTAACAACACGCAGCCAAGCAATCACACTGTCACTTCTTTTTGGGTGGTAAGAATAAAAGTTGAGAGGGGCACCTGGGTGGCTCAGTTGGTTAAGCATCTGACTTCGGCTCAAGTCATGATCTNGAAACTGAAACAAAGATGGTTTAGGGTGTATAGCAGAGTTAGGATTGGAATCCAGATGTCCTGATTGTCAATCCAATGCTACTCTACTCGGTAACAACACGCAGCCAAGCAATCACACTGTCACTTCTTTTTGGGTGGTAAGAATAAAAGTTGAGAGGGGCACCTGGGTGGCTCAGTTGGTTAAGCATCTGACTTCGGCTCAAGTCATGATCTTGCTGTTTGTGAGTTCAAGCCCTTCATTAGGTTCTGTGCTGACAGCTCAGAGCCTGCAGCCTGCTTCAGATTCTGTGTCTTCCTCTCTCTCTGCCCCTCCCCCCACTCATGCTCTGTCTCTCTCTCTTTCTCTCTCAAGAATGAATAAACATTAAAAATTTTTTTTAAAAGAATAAAAGTTGAAGAGAACATTGATGAAAGATAAAATGAATAGCCAAAATAAGAACAAAGGATATTCCCACAAAAATGATATCTAGTTGTCACTCCCCTGCCCCCACCCTACAGATCTCCAATCCAACTTAATTTATTCTTCCCTTTTACTCATAATGTGCCGTAAAGTAGCTGATAGAAGGTGATATGCTTGGGGTGCCTGGGTGGCTCAGTTGGCTAAGCGGCCAACTTCAGCTCAGGTCATGATCTCACAGTTCGTCACAGTTCGTGGGTTCGAGTCCCGTGTTGGGTTCTGTGCTGACAGCTCAGAGCTTGGAGCCTGCTTCAGATTCTGTGTCTCCCTCTCTCTCTGACCCTCCCCTGCTCACACCCTGTGTCTCTCTCTCACTCAAAAATAAATAAACATTAAAAAAAAAAAAGAAGGTGATATGCTTTACTAAGAATGATCTCCATTTAGTCCCATAACTGTTCAGTGAGTAAGAAGAAATCAGCACTTGGTTTTGGCACATATGTTACTTGTACATTATCTTAATTCAGAAGAAATCGAAGACCTAGAATGTGCTGGTGATTAGGTACTCAAAAAGATAAACCAGCCAGGTCTCAGCCTAGAAGAGTGGAATAGTTAGCGGGGAAGTCAGATCTTGAACAAATAGCTATCGTGCCAGACAATAAGCCCTACCATAGAGGAATAAACACTCTACCCTTAGGAGCACAGACAGGGGAATATTTCAGTCTATTCAGAGTGGCCTCCAGAGTTGTCATGAGGGCACACTTGAGCTCGGTTTTGAAGAATGAGTGGAAATCTCACCAGAAAATTCGGCATTTGAGCCAAAGGGGGTTAGCATGAGTACTGTTCAGGGGCACAGATATGCAAAGTGTTTGGGAAATGTAAAGTGTTCTGGTGCTGCCAGAGGGAGGAGTGTGCAAGCAGAGAGCAGCAGAGATGAAGCTGGAAAGAAAGACCCTCACTAGGGAGGTTAGGCTTAGTTTTTAAGGTAGCAGGAAGCACCTGGGATGTCTGTAAACATTATGTTCAGCTATTGGGCTTGGAAGGGGCATCAACCATGGCAACTCCTTCAGACCACTCAGTCCTACAGGACTGGGGTTCTTTACACAGCAAACTCCCACGGAGAATGCGAGTATCCATTTTATTGGGGACTGAGTCTGTCCTTCTTGTGAGCCTACTGGAGTCACAAATGAGAAATAATGTGAGTAAATTACATGACCAAAAGACACTTCATCTGGGCCAAATCCATTTGGTCCTGAGGGTGATTTATCAAGAAAGCAAACCCACTGCCAAGATAAAGGAGGAAGAGACTCCTAGAGTTGATTTGCACTTGCCAGGAGAACATTCATGTCACTGCATTTCACGTCCCAGCCAGTCACTGGTCCCTGGCCACTGGAGCGCCTGCTGACCCTGCACAGGGTGATTTGGAAATAGAACAGCACCATTCAGACCATAGCACCCACCAAGCAGGAAAGCTTTAGGGTCCACGAAAGTTGTCACAAGTCTCCCCTCCGTCTCCAACGGTGTGACTGCAGTCCTTAGAGGGCCTCATCCGGGGGCCAACCTGGGGAGCTCCATAGAGACACCAGGCGCCACTAGGACTGAAGAAATTATTTATCACCTGCAGCTTACAGGGTTGCAGGAGGAGGGAAACCTAGAAAACTCCAGTGTCCCATGGTTCAAGGAACACCTTGCCCACATATTATTCCGCGCCAGGCATTTACTGCCCTTCTCAGCAGCACTCTGGATTCCAGCTCTGGGGCATCACCATGCCCTCCTCCATGGGAGGAAGCCCCTGCCGTCCCCACCATCCCATCCAGCCCTCTCAAGTGACATCGGACCCAGCCAAGGAGCATACAATCCAACGGGCAACCGCCGCCTCACTACCCAGGAGACACATAAGTATCTCGGGGCCAGGACCTCGCGCTGTTTTGTAACATAAGCACTTTCCACACAGGGTGCATAAGTCAAGGAGGGTCTGATTGTGGACTCCAAATAGTCCCTATCGTGGTGTTATTGTAGCCTCCCTTCTTCCTCCTGATTATTCCACTCAACATAATCTACAACATCCAGCGATAAACCTGCTGGCACTCAATTTATAGGCAAACAATTCCCGTCTCTTTTCAGCCACTTATCTTTTCCAGCAGTCAAAGAAAAACTATATATAGTGTCTCTCTGGCGTCTAATTCTCTCTCTCTCTCTTTCTCTCTCTCATTTGTTTTCTTTTTTGACACAAGGGAGACATCAAGGTTTCATGTGGGGTAAATGAGCAGAGGCTAGCTTCTCTCTGGCACATAACGAATGTGTACAAGAACAGGGCAGGCTGCTGATGCATGACTGTGTGATGAGCCTTAACACCCCACCTCAGATGTGATAAAAGCAGAATCCTCGTTTGCAAACAAAACAGCGATAATACCAATTCATAACAGTAGGCCTTTACAAAAACATTCACCACTTCTTCACGGGGCTTAGCATCAAGGAAATGCCTTGGGATGTCTGCATAGTATTTTATTTATTAAGCATTTTTCAAAACATTTGATCGCATTCCTATAACAATCCTGGAAAGCAGGTAGAGGTGAGAATTAGCCTCATTTTTAGATGAGAAAATAAGTTCAGTAAATTTACCTGCCAACGGTCATAGCGCTGGTCAGTAGCAAAGAGAGGGGTAAAATGGACACATTTCTGACATTTTATCCACTGCTTTTCTCATTCACTCTTTTGTAGTTTTATCCACATTAGGCTAACTCGGTTGTACCCATGCTCTGTTACACACACACACACACACACACACACATTCACACCTAACAACAAGTATACAAGTAGGAGAAGCTTGGAATAGTGGTCAAAACTTCTCTTTGTGGCAACATTTATAATATTCTCTATCTTATTCATTGATGCAATTAGTCACTTCTAACAAAATATTCTTAGCACTGCAGAAGGAAAGCTCGCCTTTACTTGGTTGAGTATTTTCTGCTCTCTGCTTTTGGAGAAAAATATAAAATCCCCAGAAAACAAGTAGATAAATGGGGCTTTCTTGAGATTATGCACCAGATGACTCAACTTCATTCCCAAACCTGCATCTCTAGTCCTCTGTCCTCTGAGCAGAAAGCGAGTGTCCCATTTGCCTCCCGTTCACCTACTGAACTGGGAAAGAGATATGCAGTTTAGGCAAAATAGCATTAAGAATTAAAAGCTAGGGCACCTGGAGGGCTCAGTTGGTTAAGTGTCTGAATCTTGATTTTGGCTCAGGTCATGATCTTGTGGTTTGTGGATTTAAGCCCCATGTCAAGCGCCACACTGACAGTGTGGAGCCTGCTTGGGATTCTCTCTTTCCCTCTATCTTTGCTCTTGCCCTGCTCATGCTCTTTTTCCTCTCTCTCTCTCTCTCTCTCTCTCTCTCGCTCTCAAAATGAATAAACTTTAAAAACTAAGAATTAAAAAACTAAGAGAGGTTTTGCTTATGCCACATTAAAATAATAAAATTCCCCATTTCCCAAGTGTTACAGGTAATCAAGGTTTTTCCCTTCAGGACTTTAGGAGATCTCTACAAAACTTCTCAGAACAAAATGCAAAAATCACTCGTGACAGAAAAGCACTTGCCTATTATTTTTAAATGTGTTTTTGAAGACTAGACCCACCCTTTATCCCAAATTCCAGATCACATTCTACCAGAAATACTGTGATGACAACACCTTTCTTTCCCCACCTCTAACCCTGGACCTATTTGGTCTAATCAGACTTCTTTACCAGCAGCACTTCTTGAACAAGGACTCTGCTGGGAATCCTGTGTGATATAGGTCCAGGAAAGAGGGGGCTCAGAGAAACTGTAGAGACAAATTCCAGACATATAAGGGGCTCAGCAAGTGCACGTCAGATGGAGGACAGAGCCATATGCAGTTCAAGAGTAAGGAAAGCTATTTGACCCAAAACAGGAAGAGAGAACTGGGGCCCCGACAGAAAGATCTTGGTCCTCATGGAACAGAGAAGCTATGTGAAGTTGGAATAGAGGACACAAGCCCTGCTCTGTCTCTGAGGAGCTCATGGTCTAACGGAATGGACCAGCAAGCCAATAAGCATCATGCATGTGAACAAAGAATGACCAGNCTCCCCGCTGCTTCCGCCTCTGCAGAGTGGAGACTTGCAGGATTTTTCTAGTTACAGAAGGGATGGAGAAGAGCTCAAACAAAGCTAAATAGATTGCAGTGGGTTGAATGGTGGCCCGCGAAAGTATACCCACATCCTAATCCCTGGAACCTGAGGATGTGGTCTTATTTGGAAAAGATGTAAATGAGTTAAGAATCTCCAGCTGAGGTCATCCAGGATGATCTGAGTGGGTCCCAAATTCAATGACAAGTGTCACACACTGAGAGAAGAGGGGGTCATGTGAAGAGGAAGGCAGAGACTGGAAGGATGCAGCCACATCCTAGGAACCCCTGAAACCATGAGAAGTTGGAAGAGAGCAGGGAAGGATTCTCTCTTAGAACCTCTTAAGGGAGTGTAGCCTTTTTGACACTTGATTTTGAACTTCTGGCCTCCAGAATGGTAAAAGAACACATTTCTGTTGTTTAGGGCCACCAACTTTGCAGTAATGTGTTGTGGCAGCCACAGGAAATGAGTGCAGAGGTGTGAGAGGAACACTGGTCCTGGCCCTGCCTGCCCCAAGGTCCATCCCTCACCTTTATCTCACTCTGCTCTCTGTGGGAGGAGCTGAGCCCCACAGGCTGCATTTCCCAGACTCCTGTGGTTTCCAGATGCTCAGCCAATGGGAGGCACTTGGCAGGAGCCTGGGGGTGGGAAGAAGGGAGCAGCCAGGTTATTTCTTCCTCATCTCTCAGCCTTCAGAGGTAGCGCCACAAGCAACTGTGTCTTTTCCTTGGCTCCCATTCCCACCAAAAAGGATCTCTGTGATTCCACGTCTCCCTGGGAGATCCTAGCCCCTGGTTCTAAGTCACAATAGTTTCCAAAAGTGATGAGTGCACTATGATTTGAGCACAGGTCTTTTGCGAGGAGGGGAAGAAGAAGAGCCTGGAATGATAGGCTGATGCCAGATTGGGTTGGGCTAGTTCACATCCACCAAAAGCCATCAGGGCACCAGCCGCAGAGCTTTGTGGCTCCTCTAACCAAGCAAAATCTCAACAGAAGTCACAGGTTCTTATCCCTAACTTGACATCCGCTGGTACCCAGCTTAGTCACGTGAAGTCTCCAGACAGCTCTTGGCAGAGGACTGTATTACTTCACTAGGACCACCATCAAAAAATACCACAGGCTAGGTGGCTTGAATCACAGAAATTTATCTTCTCCCAGTTTTAGACGCTCCAAGTTTGAGAGCAAGTTATTGGCAGGGGTACCATCTTCCGAGGCCTCTCTCCCTCATTTGTAGATGGCTGTCATCAATTCATGTCTCCACATGGTCTTCCCCCTGTACCTTTCCACATCCAAGTTTCCTGCTCTTCTAAGGACACCAGTCATATTGAATTGGGGTCCACCCTAATGACTTTGTTTAACTTAATTACCCCTTTAAAGACACTGTCTCCAAGTGCACTCACATTCTGAGGTAGCTGGGATTAGGGACTTCAATAGATGAAGTCAAATAGCCCATAAAAGGACTTACATATCCACGGCCAACAGAGATAGTGAGAATCATGGCGTGCCCAACAGGATCAGATGTAGTCAGCAGGTGTTCAGTAAAAAACAAAGGTGCTGGGTGGACTCAGAGGTACTTGGTAGAAACTGCGAGGTGAGCGACAGGTGCCAGCAGCCCTGCCGGGCGAAAGAGGCCAGAGCAGGGGAAAAGGAAGATGCCTTGTTGCATCTGACCACATTGACCATTGGAGTAGCGTCTGAGAGCATGTGAGGAGCCAACAAGGACTTCCAGAAAGCTTAAGTTGAGATTCTAGCGACTGGTAAGGGTGGGAGTTAGCGAAAGAAAGTTTTGCATTATTGTTTTATTGTTGTTGTTGTTGTTGTTTGTACCCACAGGTTGATAAAATCTACAAGGTAAAATCTGAGCATTTTGGAAGGTATCAAGTTCTCCCTACCACCACACTCTCCCCACTGCAACACAAGCACACACAGATGGTGTCTGGCCTCCTTTACAGAGCATCCCTGTGGAGACAAAAACAAGAAATCAGGGCCCGCAAACAGTCGCTGCAAGGAAAGGGAGAATCAGATAGAGGCAGCGGGAACTTGACTGGGGGCCCGGTTCAGTCGGCGCAGCTCTGTTTGTGTGTTGGCCACATGCAGAAGTGCTGCAGCTCTAGGACCATAAGCCTATGTCCAAGGGAGCCATATACACGTGCTTTTGCAGATGAGACGCAATTTATTAATATGAGACTCTGCAGGGTGCATAGCAATAAATTGTAATTCGTGAAATTTATAAACTGAGATAGCGCTAGCGAGGGTCCTGTGAATTGTAATTCTCTCAGCCTGACAAATGAACTGCTCTGAGCAGCGACAGCTTCAGC
The DNA here is from genome assembly GCF_008692635.1 of Crocuta crocuta. NCBI lineage: Eukaryota > Metazoa > Chordata > Mammalia > Carnivora > Hyaenidae > Crocuta > Crocuta crocuta. The sequence goes on from NW_027532002.1 coordinate 3,552,494, forward strand.
GGGGTGAGAGGAATAAATCAGCCGGCTGAACTGTGGTAAGAAAGCAAACAGTTTTATTGGTCTACGGATCTTGAGAAATGTTGATTAAGTCAGATCTGGAATCCCCCCACGGTTGTTTTACAAGCTGCTTTATCCTGGAGACCCCCCAGGCCTCCCCATATTACCACAATCTCCCAGGAAAAATGGGAAATGAGTTCTACTGTGTTTGGGGTAGGAAACAAAAATATATTCCTTTATGGACTTGGGAACAGGTAAGTCTGACCATTCAAGGAGTCGTCTGTGTTTCTAAGGTCTGCATAGAAGAAAATTTTATGGGACGTTTCTGATAACCTCTCAGTCTCTAGAGAGCAAAGAATAGAAAATATCTTCAGTTGTGGGACCCAGGGTTTGAGAATATATTTAGAATAAGCAAAGCTCATCGGAGATTAGCCCCTGCACTCACAAAGTATGGATTTTACTCAGCAAGAGAAGGGGAAAAAAAAAAAAAAAAAGAATGTGGTGGGCAGCATTTAAACCAGACACTAGAACAAACTGCTTTTAATTACATTTGTGTCCCAAGAGAATCCATTTGCTATCAAATAACTAACGTGCTAATGACAGTTCTGTTCATGAAGCAGGTCCCCTAAAGACTCCATTCTAGGAAACGGTTGGATTTCAGCAAATGGCCACATTTACTCTAAACCGTAGCCTTCAAATTCAACATGTCATGTATTTAAGACTTATATTCCCTCTAGTTGATCTGAACTACCAGACAGGAACTATTTAATTGGGAAGTTTATTTGCAAGAAACAGCAGGAGAGAGGTAGCAACTCTGGAGAGGGGAAGGAGAGGGGAAATAAGGTTGGTTAGCCATTCACATGCCTGCTGGTATGCTCAGGCTCCCATGACATTCAAGAAGCTACTATCCTCTCCCGTTAGAAGACTGAGACTCAGAGAGCAACTGAAAAATGCAGAAATTAACTGACAACTAAGTTCAGGTCCTTTCTTTTCAAGTTGAGAACCCTGGAATCCTCCACTTAGGAGTCCTCTTGGGGCACCTGGGTGGCTCAGTTGGTTGAGTGTCTGACTTAGGCTCAAGTCATAATGTCACAGTTTATGAGATTAAGCCCTATGGCAGGCTCTGTGCTGACAGCTCAGAGCCTGGAGCCTGCTTTGGATTCTGTGTCTCCCTCTCGCTCTCTGCCCCTCGCCTGTTTGTATGCTCTTTCTCAATCTCTCTCTCTCTCAGAAATAATAAATGAATAATTTTTTTTTTTAAAAAAAAGAGTTCTCTCCATGCCATGCATCATCTCTTTCTCCCTGCAGATGCAGACCTAACCAGGTCCCAGACCTAGAGCACTGCCTCCCTTATTCATAACCACCTCCAGCGAAGGAACAACCACCTCCTTCCTTGGGCAAGAGGCCCAGGAAACTCAGTCTGCACTGCCCAATCGGAAGGGATGCAATGCTTGAGCAGACAGAGAAGGGGTAATGGGCAATGCCCCTACTGTCCCATTGCAAGTGGAGTCCACCCATGAGCCCCAGGGAGTGTCCAGTTTCAGGAGCTGGCTGCCCTGGGACTGAGAGCGCAGGTCACCGTGGTGCTGCAGGGCAGCCCCCAACAATTTGTTGCAGTGGCAGGAAACTTCCGAAATGTCTTTCACAGAAGCTCTGGCCCCACCGGGAGTGGTGGCATGTTTGTGCGGCTGCAGGGCACTCACTTGCAGCCCTCACCGCCATCCTAGTTCCCCAGGGTAGGGTAGATAATCAGCTGCAGCGGTGAAGCCTGACTTCAAAAACACAGATCCTGGGGATGTCCACTTCCTGAACACACGTTTCCTAATGCTGGGCAACATCTGGGCTGATCACCAAGATCCCTGCCGCCTGAAGGGAAACCAGAAGGTGGAGGCCTATCTCGTTGTCCGTTGCTCTGGTGACAAGACCTACCTCATCTGACCCTCCTCCCCACTCCCTGCCCACCCTGGGCTTGTGGCCGTGGGCTCCTAAGTGAGGGTTCTCTACCCATGCCAGTGGACTCACTCCCAAACACCTTCACACCATCACATTGTCCCCCATGCCACCCCACTCCAAAATCTTTCTTGCTTCCTCTGCCAAGAGCAGTGTTGGAAGGAAGACATAGATCTCCTGGGGTTCCTGTTAAAATGTGGCTTGTGATCTCTTAGGTCTGGGGTGGGCTTTGGGATCTGCATTTCTATAAGTTTTCTGGTGACTAGGCTGCTGCTGGTCCTTGGACAACACTTTGAGTAGCAAAGGCCAATAGGATATGCCCCAGATTTTTTTTTTTTTGAGTTCTTTATTTATTTTGAGAGAGAGAGAGTGAGCACAGGGACAGAGAGAGAGGGAAAGAGAGAGAATCCCAAGCAAGCTCAGTGCTGTCAGCACAAAGCCCAGTGCAGGGCTCAAACTCATGAACCATGAGATCATGACCTGAGCCAAAAGCAAGAGTTGTATGCTTAACAGACTGAGTCACGCACACTGTTAAACCGGGTATTAAACACTCTGGGCCACCTCCCCCCACTATCCTTCCAAGCTCCTTTACCTCCTGCTCACTTCTTCTTCCCCACACCTCTGCTCTGCTCCAGGCACACACCCCTAGCCCTCGGGACACCTCATTCAACCCACTGCAGGGCTCTGGGCCTGCCATTTCCCTTGCCAGCAAAGCTGGCATGCTTCTCCTCGCTGCTCAGATCTTTCTTCCACGCAACACTAGCCTTCCCATAAGGACCATTGTCCTCCTCACAGGAAGAGCTGCTTTCCAGAGCCGTGGAGCACTAGGGAACAAGCCTTGTTTTCTCAGGAAGCATCAAAACCAGGGATTGTTTGGGAGACAAAGACCAAGACCACCTCCCTCCACATGAAGCAAGCCCAGAGAACTGCCTGGGCCGGCCCATCATTCTCCAGCTGGGGCCCTGCTCCATGATGGTTATTCTGGAAGCAGCAGGGTCTAGCTGCGTGCAGCTGTTCAGGGCCCAGCGTGCTTCGTGTGGTGAATGAATACCTGCGTCAGAGAAGCCCGCTGACACAGGTAGAGGAGAATGTTCCTGCTTCATGGTGGTGAGGCCAAAGACCAGCTGATGAAAAGCAGATCCTGTCCTTTCTATGAAAACACTTTATGCCATCTGATATTCAATTGGGACGTGAACTCTTAGCCATCCTTTGTTTCCATTTAAACATCCAAAAGCCCCTACCCTGACAAAGCCCCCGAAGAAAGGCTATCTGAGGCACTCCTTAGTTTTCCCTTTTTGCTTCCAAACAATGAAACTCCAGCCAAGATTTTCTGGTTATGGAACCTTCCGATCCTGATATCTCACTGGCTGTGGAAATTATTGAGAACTGGAATGAAAATTTCCATCTTATCTGCCCTCTGTTATTTGGCAGGGAAGGGTGTGGCGTTACAGTTTGCAGTGGGGCTCAGGCGAGGTTTTAGTCTTGCAGAGATTGCAGTGGGTTTCTCTCTTCCCTGGCTTTGCTGTCCCTTGTTTTGAGGGAAATGGGTAACCGGAACCTAGAATCCCTGGATGTGACGAGATAACATTGACTATAGGCAATTCTATTTACTGATAAAAATAATATATAGTTTTCAAATAGTCCCATAATGAGTCACTTCTAAATAGTCAGAAGTACGTTTCCTGCAATTCTTCTCTGAGACTTGAATTAATAGTTTTATAAAATTACTCCCCTCACTAAGGTAGTCTATTGAATGCACATAGAATAGCAACATGGTCTTAAACGTGCCATAACCTAGACTTTGGGGGCCTACCAGATAGGAATCAAAGTCTGGAGTAGATTCTCTCATAAGAAATACACTTTGCTTTGAGCTCCTTTTCCCGAAGGTAACAAAGAATAGCAAAGGATCAAGAGTTAGAAGAAGTCTATCAGCAAGTTTCCAGATTGCCAGATTGCTGGCAAAAAGCAAACATCCCAAGTCACTGGTGGATGTAGCTGAAGCCTAATCTAAAATTGTGAGCGACACAGGGGACTCTTGAAGAAGAAGTCGAGGGACTTGAATGCCTCGCCTTACTCTGCCACTCATCTCTGTAACTTTGGGCAAGTCTTTTAAACCCTCTGCACCTCAGTTTCCTTATCTGGAAAATAAGATGAATAACCGCTCCGCCGATCTTGCAGAGTGGCTTTGTCAAATAAGATCATCCCCCAGCAAGCACCTGCTAAATTTACAAGGATTTTAATGCCATGTCATCAGCAGGCAGTGTCTTCTGCTGCTTAGGGGCTCCCCAGAGCAGTGCTCTTCCCCTGCTGCCCACCCAGCCCTTTCCCCATATCCTGGTGATCTTTCTAAAGGCAGAAGTGGAGGGAAGGCAAGTGATGGGTATTTTAGAGGAACTAGAATCTTATCCGGTTTCACATGTGATTCTTTAAATGTCTCTCTCCTATTTCCTTTACTGAGTCCCAGACAAATTCCCCAGTCCTATCTTGTTACCTTTCTCAGCAACAGAACTGATTAATTCTAGTCAACCTGGACAACCTGTCTTTCCCCAGCCCCAGGAAGCAGAGGCTGTCATTGTGTTTCCAAAGGCCCTCTGAAGGGCGATTACTGGTTATCTTCACCCAAAGATAGAGAAGGGGGCTGGAAAGAATTCTAGGGTCTCCTCCAGGACTAGAAAGCTCTAGAGACCTGGGTTTCCAGACAGAAAGGTTCTGCCTGTCTGAAAAGCCCTCCAGGGAGACAGCAGGGCCTCAGGGAGAAATTACAGCTATAGCAAAGCTTTGCCAAGAGAAGGTAGAGCCACCAGTCTCCAAGGATGATGAGGATCTGGCAAATGAGTACATCTGTAGTCACCCATGTGGACCAAAGACCAGACAGCCCTAACTGAACACTCTGGGCGGACATCCACAGGAACTGAGAGGTAAGGGGCATTCCAGGAAGGTCTGAGACCGGATTTCCCACCAGCCTGGCAGGATGGCTACAATAACATATCAGATTTAATTTAAAGTAATAAAAGAAATGTGACATTGCTTATGCCTGATCACGTGACACAGAATTCATATGCCTGTTGTTCTTTCTGGGACATTCTGGCAGATAACTCTGCTTTCTTTGGATGCTTTAGGGTTTGGGAGAAACAGTTTTAAAGATCAGCATAAGCGCTTTCTGGAGTTACCTTCCGCTCCCACCCCCAGTGAGAATTTACCCAGGGAAATACCAACCCTGCAAGTATTTCCTTCATAACCTGAAACTCAAACCCTGAGTGGCCTGCGTCCCCTCACTCACTCATATTTCTCAGCAAATCCTGAGTGGAGAAGAATGTTTTATCTTTCTCACATCCAAAATGTTACACCCAATAAACACATCGAGAAACAAACACAAAACATCACGTCTAGCGAGCACTGTCCATGGTTCCCGGTCAGGAATGAATGTTTGGCTGCTACCAACTAAACTCAAATTTTGGAAATAGAGATTCCACCGTCCTTATCTTACCCTGAGGAGACTGAGGCCCAGAGGCATTAACTAACTTGCTAACGATTTCAAGCTATTAAGTGACTAGGCTAGGATTAGAACCCAACTCTCCATTCTGTTCTACTGGGGTATGTATCCTGATTATCTGTGCTTCTTCAGCAATATGTTTCTCTTTGTTAGAGTATGTGTGTGTGATGATGGGCCCAGCTGCTGAATATAGAATAGAGAGCACAGATTTTTAAATGTAACCATTGCCATATTTGTTTAACTCTGGAAGGAGAAAGTAGGAGTTCCAGTAGGTGTCCGTTGAGCTACAGCTGAAATATGCCCGTTGCTGATTTAATGTGATAATCAGGGGCGGGGGCCCTGGTGACAGACTATGATGTATTGGCTGTGGTTCTGCACTTTGATGTTCTTTGGGATTTGTCAAAACTTCACTTCAGCACTCCAAAAAGTGCCATGGCGTCATCTGTCCCACTCTCTGACCGCAGGAGCAAATGGCAGGGGAGTGGCTGCTGCTTGAGTTAAGGTCAGCACAGGGTCAGAAAGTGGCAGACCCTTCCTGAGGACACAGCCGGTGGCGGCCACTCCCCAGGCTCGCCACCGCCCACCCAGAGGATTCCTGTCTCTGGGGGATAAACATCTTTGCTGTCCCTGACTGAAGGACTGCAGATCCCTCCTGTCTCAGCTCGGTCACGGGGCTTCTGGAGAAAGGAATCATATTCCACACTCTAGCTCATGGGGGACTGACTACACACAAGGCAGGCGGGCATGGAATGCAGGGGCATGCTGGCTGAGCTCACTGCCTCCAGAATGCTCCCTCTCAGGGCTGGGCAGCCAGCAGCACACAGCTTCGGGCCCCAGCCTCTGCCACTACTCTTGGCCACTGTGGTCATGGCAGGGGCAGCGGCAGGCGGGAGGACGTGCTGATGCTCAAGCTCCCACCGCCAAATGAGTCAGCCTGGGTCTCGCCAGCTGGAGAGGGATGCCTATTTCCCAAGGCTGGTCTGGGCAGCATAAGGATTTTGGAACAATGCTGGCACCCAGCACTGGGGACCTGTAGAGCCTTCTTGGGAACGGCTGATTTCTCAAGGGTCGCCCTGTCCCAGAGGCGAGGAACGGCGAAGTTTGGTTGCCCTAACCTTCCTGTTGGAGGAGAGAGCGGTTTGCCTGGAAAATCCCATCATGCTATTGGGTTATTTCATGTTGGCCTCTTGAGGGGACTGGATCTATCAAATAGGACCTTAGTGGATCCCTGTTACTGTGACCCTGGGGTCATTGTTCTAATCTTCCCAGCACAAGATGATACCACCGCTATTGAGAAGCCAAGCCCTAAGAGAATCAAGAAAAAGCCATGTAATCCTTCATCTTATTTTTAGCTCTCCAGATCTGATTCCTCACATCTATAACATGAGATTTGTAATGTCCCAGCTTAGGGAGTTGTTCTGAGAGCTAAGTGTGGCTCTGTACATTAAAATATTTCAGCACAGTGCCTAATCCATAGTAGTCATTCAATAAATGTTAATTCGTGCCCTTATTCCTTGTCCCCTCCCTTCTCGGGATCCATTGTCACCTCTTCTAAACGTCCAAACCAAAATGTAATAACTAAAGCTTAGAAAAGATGATGTGACGTTGTCTACTGCAACGAAGCCAGGGAGTTGGCATGGTCCTAAGAGATAGCAGAGTGCTGCCCAGTCTGTTGCTGGCCCCCAAGCTGAGAGCAGAAAACTGTGCTGATCCTTTATGGATGGCGCCTAGCTAGTGAGGGTGACAGTTGTTACAACTTGTAGAGGCAAAGAGTCAAAGATTTAAAATATGAGGCTGGACAGCCCAGACATGGGTCTGCAGGAGAGACAACCTCGGCCCAGAGAAGCCATCAATTTCCCTTCCACTTAGGCTTGAAAGAGGAGCTTCCTTGCCAACTTCAGGGACCCAAAAAGGGCCACTTCTCACTGCAAGCCAACAATTTCTGACAGGGACGTGGCCTCAAGGGTCACCTGGGATTAACTACTGGGAAATGATTCCAGAAAGAGGCCACAGACATCGAGACAGTTTGGCTCCCTGTGCTGAGAAAGTGACGTCAGCCATGCAGATAAATTCCAAAGAATCTATCACTCCCCGCACCCCCAATAATATTTTACTAGCTTGTAAAATGTTCCTGAGCTTTTTCCATACTGACTTCTGGGGGCTGTCCAGGGCATCTTGGAAAATTACAGCAAGAGGGTATCTTTCCAATTCTTCCTCACCCAGAACCCAATTTCTCTTAGACTTAGTCTAATTTCTTTCCATTCTATCAATTATTATTAAATGGGGAAAATTGTTCTAGTACTAAAGTTGAATGCAGAGCAGAGTAGCCCAGGAAAATTACCAAACTCTAGGTTCTGATCAGAACATACAGTGGATTTGGATGATGACCACAGCATTGCAATTATTACAATTTTCCTCATCGTTTCCCAATGCCTGCTTATGGGTACTTGTGTACCCATTCTACAGACCAAGAAACTGAGGTAAAGTCAGATCAGATGCAATCTCCTCGTGGGCATTCAGTAAAACAGCTGCCCAATCAATGCAGGAGTCATGCTGCCTTGCTCCCAGACCACCTCACCATCTTTCTGCAGGAAAAGAGACTCAAGAGATCTGATAAAAATGAGGACAAAAGGGTCTAAATTGAGCAGGAGTTCCCTCGATCTACCAACCCCCCAGTGTCCTGTAGGGGCTCTTTGTGAGAAAAGAGAGCCATGGGGTGGCAGGAGGGGGGTGCATGGGAACCAGTCAAATTCAAGCAAACAATTTGTTACCAGCCCAGGTCACTGGGTGGAGAAGGTAATCTACTTCTACAAAAGAGCCTTTAAAAATATATAACACATCTTCTCACTTTTTGCTGACAACAGAGCTATGAGTACAGACTTATAATTGCCATTTTCCAGACAAGGAAACAGAAGTTTGGAGAAGGTACCTTGCCCAATGTCATAGAGCTAATAAGCAGTAAAACCAGACCACCCAGCTACCCAGCTTTTCTGAATCCAAGTCCAGTGCCCTCTACCCTGTATTTCAGAAGTTCTCACACAGATGAGTTAGCTTGTATCACTGGACAGCAAAGGAGACAGTTATCAAAAGAGATGTGACCGTGCACTAGGGGAATTGACTTTTATAGGAACGTTCACTTGTTGGCGACCCAAAATGTTCATTTAAAATTCAAATAGCAGAGGACTTCTATGGTGGGAATCACCTAAGCAGCCTGCTCTGGGTCAGAAGAAGCCTTAGAAGCCATTCTTTGCCCAGAGAACCCCTAAGGGCAGGTGTCTGTCCAAGATAGGAATCTCGTGTTCACTTTAGTGTAGGTCCAAAACGGCCTTCGAGACTGTGAACCCTGGAGCCTTTCAGGGAAATTCCAGGATACTTTAGACCTCCTGAAATCCTCAGATCTGCTCCACAAGAGAACAAACCTGGACCTTATGTTCTTCCAGCATCTCTCAAGAGACCCAGCTCTTGCTCTCTGTCATGTTCTGCATGCATAGAGCTGGGCCTCCAGAGGTGAAGTGGGGATACAACAATGTCTCCAGGTGTCAACTGCAGCCTAGACTCAGGCCATGGGAACCCAGTATATAGCCAAATGGCTTGCCTTAGCCAACACAGTCATAACCAGAGGCAATCATACTCCAGGCTAAAAAAGCGGAAAACCAGTAGGCAAGGAAACCGTTTTGTCATCCAAGGACAATAAAGTTTATGTATTCCCAGATGTGGGTCCTCCCACTTAATCAAAGCAGAGGCCCATTCCAGTGAAAAGAGCTTTTCTCCAGCAAAATGGGAAGGCAGCTTCTTTGGTGCTAAATTTAGACTTCACCCACAGGGGAAGGACTCCAGTTCTGCATGGCTGCCGACAGAACAAGCAAACGGTTCAGTGTCCCAGCTGGCCACAGGCAGCTCCAGAGCTGAGCCAGTACGAGTCCAAAATGTTCCCAGCCCAGGAGTGTGGGCTGCACTGTCCCCGGGCCTGGGCTTTGCCCCCAGCTCGATCATAGCTTGGAAGGTATGCAGCTTTGGGCATTCTGTGGGAGTGTTATCTCTTTGCCCCCTCGGCCCAGAGGCGGCCACTCAACACCCACTACTCCAAAGACCAGGGCTCCAGAGCACACAAGGTGCTAGAAGGCCAAACTTCTGCCCTTGGGCATATCCTAAAGGCATCTTGGAGATCCAACCCTGGGAGGACGGTGCTTGGCAAAACGACCAAATTAATATAAAGAGCAATATACAGGGCAGTATGGTTCTAAAGAAGGGTGAATAAATTACTCACAGTCATGGAAGACTTCAATGGAGCAGGGTCAGGGTGTGTGTGGAGTTTTCCTGTGGAGCAGGGCCTCTTCCCCCATCTTAAGCTTCCACTGTCCTCTCCCTAAGGTCAGTACTTTTTCTAAATGACCCAAAAGCAACTGTGGCAGAATACTGAGAGACATGCCCTGTCTTGGGGGGAAATTAGTGTGGTCCCTGCCCAAGAATCTCAAACAATTTCCATTCATTTCTCTCTTTGGACAAGTAACAAGGAAGATGGACAAATGGGGTGACTTTTTCCCCAAGGCACCAAGATAAGGTTTCTCATCTTCACCTCTCAGGAGGTGTGTGGTGACCACACCCCACAGTGGTCATCTGTTCACTACTGTCTAAGTCCAGGCACAACTTTGTACAAGGCAGGGCTGGGAAGACTTGGAGGGGGACTAATAAGAGTAAAACTCGACTACATCCTTCTCATCCAGCATTCTATAGGTATGAACCAAGGTTTGCTTAGAGGGTGAAATAAGATGAAAAATACACCTTCTGAACCAAGTCACATAGCACACAAACACATTTCCACCTCTTTACAAACCTCCTGCAGATGCAGCCAATCACCATCTCCACTCTGCTCTCCCGACCCTGCACCCTTAGCTCAGCTACAGCACTCACTCCTCTGTAGGGTCATTAATGGTTTACATTAGCCTCCCCCCAGAGACTGGGAACTACTCAAAAAAAGGGTCTTGAATCTTATTTCCTTTTGAACCTCCAATTCCTGGCATACAGTAGACACTAGATGGATGAATCAATGAATGAATGAATGAATGAATATTACTCAAATGTATAAACCATCTTACTTAAATATCTTGGAGCCCCCTCTACTAAAAAAGATTAGTATGATGCAAAGCTTAATAGAGTTCCATAAAGAAGAAATGGTATCCCAGAACTATCCCCAACTGTACTCACTAGTTCTCATTAACCAAAAAGAACTGAGCTACCTTGTATCTCTCTCTCTCTCTCTCTGCTTACCAGAGGTGGCTACCCTGCCTTACTCTAGTGTTATTCCCCTGGCAGCAGATGAAAGCAGTATATCAAAGACCCAACTGAACTCACTATCTGCAGTGAAGTCCCTCACCAATTTCCCAGCCTGCCTGCTTCTGCACCAATGACCTTACTATTGATAGGCTCCATGGGAGGGAGTTCCTCGACCTACCAGATAGACTCCAGAGATCACTTTCACTGAAGGACTCTCCCCACCAATCCTTGTATGAAATACATATAGTGAAAGTCCAACAAGCAGAGACTACAGGTTGGAGAATTCCCACTTAAGGACTGGGAGGATTCTTAGATGACCTCACCAAGCAAAACAATTATTCTTATAACATCAGTGCCAAGGATATAAATATTCAAAAGAGAAGCATGCCTATGTTATCGTTTCTAAGCCACAATTTTTTCTGATTTTGGCCAGCCAACCAGGGAGAGAGGAAGAGAATGTAAATCTTTTTTTTTTTTTTTTTTTTTTTTTTTTTG
>NW_027532002.1:3563728-3689286 GCF_008692635.1 Crocuta crocuta
TGTTTTTTTTTTTTTTTTTTTTTTTTTAGGATAACTTTCATGGCAGACAGACATAGCCAAAAGAAGCTTGGGGTACAAGGCAAAGAATCAGACAAGAATACCAGAGATCACTGAAAGGAAGAATTACTAGGATGGATGTGTTTCCTGTAACAATAAATATAAATGATCATAAGTTGCCATGATTGAACTTCAATTTGATGTTTTAAGACGTTGGACTTAGCTGGTAGGAACTATTGCCCTCTACTGGATGGAATGTCACAAGAACATCTTGATTTCACAGTTGCAGTTACCTTGATGCTTTCATGCTTCAAAGGGTGCAGATGGTCCTGATGGTGACAATGATGTGAATGATGATGGGGGAGGAGATGGAGGAAGAGGAAGAGAGAGAAGGAAGAGATAACATTGTCCCCCATGACATTGGGGGAGCATGCATTAGATTTATACAGCACTTTAGTGTCTTATAAAATATATTCATACAAATTGTCTTACTTGAGTTTCACAATTATCCCATGAAGATGATGGTATTGCAAATGAAAAAGCTTTGGCAAAGATGTTAAAGCATTTGCCCATAGATTCAGAACCAGTAAGGGGAAGAGCTAAGAGTCCAATTCAGGCTTTCTAAATCCAAACCCTGGAATGATCTTCTTTCACTCTACTTACTTGAAGGCCTTTACTTATATTTACTTCAATCTAGTCTTTCTGGAAGAGTTTTTAAAGTCCCCTTTATGTGTTGAAGACATAATTCACTCACAAACATTTATTATATACCTTCTCTGTGCCTGGTCCTCAAGCTATAACCTGGGGGACAGCAAAGAATAAAGCAAAGCCCAGCTCTCATGGAAGAGGCAGTCAACAAACAAGGGAACAGATTAGTAAGGATTGTGAGGTCAGAGTGATAAATGGTTGGGAAGCAATAAGACAAGATGCAAATATACAATGGCCCCTGAGTGAGAATGTGAATAGTAAATGCAAGCTTTGACAGCTAGTATTTTCAGAAAGGTGACCTCTAAGGGCAGAGGACCAGCCTTGTCTTCCCAGACATAAGTCTGAAAATCACTGGTAGAGATCAGAAAAGAGGCCTGGAAATGGGCATTTGCCCAGACACCCTAGAAATTCCCCTATAAATTTTCCCCCTGCATATTTTTCTATTGATAAAGAGTAAGAGAGCTCATTTCTAAAATATCTCCATGACTATTATACGCTTAATGTGTTCAACCAGTTACATGACTTGAGAAGCTTTATTTGTAATACCCTAAACCTAGAAACAACCCAATATCCTTCAACAGGTGAATGGTAATACAAATTGTAGAGCATCCATACGATGGAATACTATTCAGCAATGAAAAGAAACAAATTATTGATACATTAACAACTTAGATAGATCTCAAGGACATCATGCAGTGTGAAAATGAGCCAATCTCAAAAGGTCATACCAGTGTATGATTCCACTGATACAACATTTCTGAAGTGACAAAACTGTAGAGATAGAGTATAGGTAAGAGGTTGCCTGTGGGTAGAAAAGAGAAGAAGGTTGTGGCTATACAGGGTAGCTCCTTTGTGGTGACAGAATGGTTCCAGAACTTGATGTGGTAGTGGCTGTATGAAATCTATTCAAATCTATAACACATCATAGGATGATACACAAAGACATACAAAAATTGTGTGCATGTACTCTCAAATACAGAGAACAAACTGGTGGTTGCCAGAGGGAAGGTGGATGGGGGGATGGGTGAAATAGATAAAGAGGATTAAGAGGTACCAACTTCCAGTTATAAAATAAATAAGTCATGGAGATGAAAAGTACAGCATAGGAAGTAGGGTCAATAATATTGTAATAACAGTGTATAATGACAGATGGTGACTATGCTTATGGTGAGTACTGAGTAATGCAAGAAAATGTTAAATCAATATGTTGTACACCTTAAGCTAATATAACATTGTATGTTAATTAAATAAGAATTTAAAAAGCAAAAAAATGTGTGCATGTAAAAACTGGTGAAATAGGATAAGATTTATAGTCTAAGTTGATGATTTTGAGCCAATTTCTTTGCTTCATAATGTACTGGTCTGTTAGAGGGCATCATTGGGGAAAGGTGCATGGTGGGTACATGGGACCTTTCTGTACTACTATTACAAATTATTGTGAGTCTATAATTATTTCAAAAGAAAACGTTAGGGAAAAAAGAAGAAGAAGGCCTCCTTGGTACTGCCCCACTAGCTCACCACTTCATCATCTGCTGTTATATTAGGGTCCTGGGCTTTAGAGGTTTATATGGTGGGCAAAAAATCTGACAATGATAAGGATGTCATATGAGTTGTAAGAGACAAAGAAAGAGGAGATCAGGATCCACAATGAACACTGAGTTTTCAGATACAACAAAGTTCCGCATGGAAAACTCACCCATCAACACAAGGACTGTCAGTACCAGGCAGTAGAGAAAAGAGCGAGGGCAGGGAAATACAGGCTGGGACAGGTCCTTTGCCCTTGACCTCTTGTTCAGTGCTGCTCCTCTGTGGTTCGTAGGGCCCAGAGCTGGGGCAGCAGCCAGAGCACCCAGAGGCCCCACTCACGGCAGTCAGGTGGGATCTCCAGGCGCTGTGGTGGCTTGTGTCCGAGAGCTGGCGACACAGCAGGAAGGGCCTGGAGAAGGCACAGTCTTGGGCACTTTGGGGAGCACTTAGGAGAACACTTGGTCGGGGCTGGCGCTGCTGCTGGCTTTGCTGGTGGGACACCTTGGTGGGAATTCAGTCAACTCTGAAAGACACATATTTTGATTTTGGATTAGATGGCCCTCAGGGCTATTCCAGCCCTAATGTTCTGCCTTTCTGTGAGTCACCTAAGCTAATCAATTCACTGTGATTCAGCACTCACTTGTGCTCTCTGCCCTCAGTTTCCTGGCAGGCAAAGGGAAGTCACCTTTTCTGTGTGCCGAGTATTTGACTCTCATCATAGAAAGCTTGTGTTATTGACTATGGCTTTATGAGTATCCTGTCCCACAACTAAATTACAGTTTCCCCCTGAAATCGTAACTATAACTTGTAACCCTGGGGGTTGTTCACATAGCAAGAATAATTGTAAAGTGTAATTGAACATAACTCAATAATTTTAAAAATAGAAAGGATTTGGTTGAAAATGTTGATAGCTTGACCATTTGAGTTTAAAGTTTTGCAGAATAAAAATCACCACAAAGCTAAAAAGATGAATGGCAAATTGGGGGACAAATTAGCAAAATATACGGAAGCTAATGATAATGGGCCAGACAAGAATAGGCAATTCACAAAATGAAAGCAACAAATGGCCATTAAGTATATGGAAAAATATTCAGATATGAAAATTAAATCTGTGAGATAATGCCTTTTTGTTTTGGCTTTGTTTTTATCAGAGCAGTAAAATTTTAAATAAGTCAGAATACATAATGTTAATGACGATCTAGAGAAGGGGACACTCTTATACCCTGCTGGTGAAAGTATAAATGATGGCTTGGAGATGGAGTAGAATTTGACAGTAGATAACAAAAGTCTTTAAAATGTGGCAAACAGTTCAACTGTTAGGCATTTGCCTTAGAAATTTGAGGGGTCCCTGGGTGACTCAGTTGATTAAGCCTCTGACTTCAGCTCAGGTGATGATCTCATGGTTCGTGGGTATGAGCCCTGTGTCAGGCTCTGCACTGAAAGTGTGGAGCCTGCTTGGGATTCTCTCTCTACTTATCTCTCTGCCTCTCCCCAACTTGTACTCTCCCCCCCTCTCTATCTCTCTCTCGAAATAAATAAATAAACTTAAAGAAAATAAAGTCTTAAAAAATAATAATTTGAGAATAAGGAGACATACACAAGAATAGTCATTTTAGAATTGCTTGTAAATTTGAAAACAAACTAATTGCCCATTAATAGAGGAATGTCTGGGTAAATAGTAGTGTTGTTATTTAACAAGCTATCGCACCGGTTAAAATTCATGGACTAAAGCTAAAAGACACTGTTGATTCCAAGGACCAGGTTGGAGAAGGAAATGTACAGTATAATACCATTTCCATAAATTTTTAAAACATAGAAAATAATACTAATTGTCTAATAGATGTGTATTATCCAGAGAAATGCAGCAAAGTTATTTTTTAAAAAAAAGGCCAGAAAAGATTCTTATCCATTTTAAACCTGTGTTTGAGGGAAGCAAGTGAGATTGGAAAGGAATACAAATGGGGGTTCAACTGTTTCTATGATTTTTTTTAAAAGGTTGTATTAAGTGAGAGAACGCACAAAAGGCACTTAGTGTAGTATCTGGCTTAATAAATAGAAATATTGCTAATTATTTAGTGCGTACTGTGGCTGTCTAAGTATAGAATAAGAGAGGAACTTGAACTTTAGGAGGGAAAGTACAGAGGGAAAAACAAGGCTCAAATCTGAGCATAAGTTAAAAGGAGAATATATATTGAAATGCCCCCATGTGCCAGGAATTGTGCTAGGTGCACGACATAACTGTCTCATGGGATCCTCAGGGCAGTCTTTGACACGATTTCATTGGGTCCATTTCACTGACTGAGAAACTGAGATTGAATCACATCATCTAATTTGGACAAAATGATTATATCTGCCAAAGGAAACCCCAGCATCTGAAACCCTGCTGGTCAATGCAAGTCCCACTTTCCTTACATTGGAGCACACTGAATCCAGAAATGAAGAAATGAAGGAAGTTTTTATACAGATGCTGGAGGGGATCGCACAGAAAAGTGGGCTGACATGGCCCTGTACTGCATGCTACAGTACAATATCTGGGAATGGACTTGCCACTGAATTTCCTGCTTGCTTATTCTCAGAATCTGTCCTAGGGCTGGGGACTGGGTCACTGACCTATTAAACAAACGTCCGTGCTGACAAACCTGAGAGCTGCCAAGACAGAACTTGGAGTGAGCAGGAAGTTGACCAGCAGATCCCCGCACCCGCAGCATGATCAGCAAGATTTCCAGCAAAGCACTCGGCCCTGGAGGGTCAGAGTGCTCTTTGGTCTCTCTTTCTTTGTGGAGGGGAAAAAAAAAAAAAAAAGAGCACACGTGATAAGTAGAGAAGGACCACCTGGTATGAACAACAAAGCCAGTGGCTTGAGACATTTGGAGGAGTGGGGGCTATACAATTTGCAAAGTTTTTATTTTTCCTTTCTGTTAAAGTTGCCATGACCTGAAGCTGGGAAAGGGAGAGACGGTGCTATCATTATTGCAGATTACACAGTGGTTTAGCTAGATACTGTGAGAGAAACGAATAAAGAACCATTAAACCGGGGCATTTAGCAACGTGATGATTATAAAATGAATAGCTACATACCAAGGGGCAGCAGAGAGGAAACGTCTAATACCAAAAAGAAATCCTCTTAAGGAAGAGATAAACATGACATTATGATGAGTCCCTGGAAAAATCACCCTCAGGGCAAGAGCAGGTGGCCTAAGAGTAAGACCAAGAGGGCCTTCAGCTGCCCAGCATCCTACATGAGCAGGAACTGGGGAGGCTTGGGGCCAGGACACTGTGAGGAGGGAGAAGGAGGAAAGCGGAAGGAGGAGCCCAGTCATTTGGCAAGTGCCTAAAAGCTGAATAGAAATTAACATTACTAAAAATTTTTCCAGGGTTGGAATGATCTACAAATAATGCCCCCTCCCCCTCCAAAAAAAAAAAATATTGGAGTCCTAATCCCAAGAACCTGTGAATGTTACCTTATATGGATAAAAAAGTTTGCAGATGGGATTAAGGATCTTCAGACGGGGAGATTCTCCAAGATTATCCAGATGGGCCCTAAACTTGTTCTGCAAGTGTTCCGCAAGATGAGCAAACGTTTCTAATAAATTTTAACTTGATAAGTGAGCGACTTCTTGCAATATGAGTAGCACGTGATGCCGAATGTCACATGATCACAACTGAGCCAATGGTTGTTGAGATTTGCTTTGAGATACAAGTGCTTTGGATTACAAGCATGTTTCCAGAACAAATTACACTCGCAAACCGTAGTTATAATATAATTTAATATCTGATAGGACAATTTCCCCCATTGCTCTATTTTTTCAGAATTTTCTTGTCCTATCTTTAAAAATTGTGATTATTAAAGTAGAGCTGACACACAATGTTATATTAGTTTCATGTGCACAACATAGTGATTCAACAGTTCTATGAATTACTTGTGCTCACCAAGTGTAGTTACCTTCTAGCGTCATACAATGTTATTATAATATTATTGGCTACATTCCCTATGCTATACTTAGAATCTCTGAGAGTCATTTATTTTAAAACTGAAGTTTCCTGATCTTCTTGATTTAGAATTACCTCAGCTACTGCTTTAAAGTTCTATGGGTTATTTTTTGTCATGACCATGTTAAATTTATAATTAGTGAAAACTGACATATTTATGATATTGTCTTCCCATCCAAGAACTGGTAGGTCTCCCATGTGTGTACATATGTGCACATGCATGCATGCATGCTCTTCTAACTGATTGTAAAGCTTTTTCCATATAGTTTTTGTTATCCTTATGAAGTTTATTTCTAAGTATTTTAGCTCTTCTGTTACTATGAAACGTGATTTTTTTCAATTATGCTTTCTGAGTATTGTTTTATTTGAAAGCCATTTATTTCTCTTTATAACTTTGTACCCTGAAATATTACCAAATTTTCTCACTTTCAATGGGTTTTCAGCTATGTTCTTGAGTTACAACATTTTCCACAAGTTATGATAGCTTATTTCCTCCTTTCTAGTTTTTGTAGCTATAATCTTTTTCTCTTGTCTGATTCTATCACTGTGCACCTCCAGTACAATGATAAATAATAGCAGTATCTATTGCAAAGATAATAGTATAGATATCTATTGATAATAGTATAGATAATAGTATCTACTGCAAAGATAATAGCAGTATCTTTGGTGAGAATGCTCTTAGCATTAAGGATGGTACTATCTGTTGGGTTTGAGATAGATGTCAATGAAGTATCTGTTATTAACTTATAGAATGTTTTGTTAAGAATGGAAGTGGGATTATGGTCAAATTATTTTCTCAGCATCTATGAAAACATTTTTAAATTATTTTTCTGACATTAATATGATCAGTTGATTCGTAAATTTTTAAATATTGAATCAACCTTACATTTCTAGAATACCTACTTAGATATGCTATATCATTGTTTTAATGTGCTGTTGAATCATGTTTCTTAATATTTAAGATTTTAGAATTAATATTCATAAGAAAGATTATTCTTTAACTATTTTTTGCAAGCTTTTTAGGGCAAATGCTTTTTATCAAACAAAACTGGAAGTTTTTCTTCTTTTTTTATGCTTTATGCTTTTTCTATGCTATGGAATTATTTTTATTTAAAGATGTGGTAGAATTGCCCAGTGGAACCATGCAGGCATGGCTCTTTTGTGGGGGATTACTCTTAGACAACTTTATGGAAATTGATTGGTTCTTTCTCTTCTAGGGTCAGCTTTGGAAAATTACATTTTCCTAGAAAATTTTCCATTTCATCCAGTGTCAAAATTGTTTGCATATGGTTGAACAATAGTCTTTTATGATTCTTCTTATTTGCTCTATTTCTCTTATCTTCCTTTACTATTTCACATTTATGTTTAAAAATGGGAAAAATCCCTTATTTAACTTTAGAGTAGAAGACAAAAGCTTTTTAAATTATGACTTAACATCCAGAATGCATAAAAAAGAATTGATAAAGGGGCACCTCAGTGGTTCAGTTGGTTAAGCATTCAGTTCTGGCTCAGGTCATGATCTCCGGGTTCATGAGTTCGAGCTTCAGATCCTCATCTCCCTCTCTCTCTGCCTCTCCTGTGTGCCCCCCCCACCAAATAAAATAAAGCATTTAAAATTTAAAAAAATAATTGATAAATTCTATCACATACATTTTTTTAAAAATCTTTGCATAGCAAAAAATGCTATAAGCAAAGTCAAAAGTATGACAACAAATTGGGGAAACATTTGTAACTTATATAATAAATCAAGAATTAATATCCTTATAAATGTATGAGATGAGTTTTAAAAGCTTTCATCGGGGCACCTGGGTGGCTCAGTTGGTTAAGCCTCTGACTTCGGCTCAGGTCAGGATCTCACGGTTCATGGGTTCGAGCCCTGTGTCGGGCTCTATGCTGACAGCTAGCTCAGAGCCTGGAGCCTGTTTCAGATTCTGTGTCTCCCTCTCTCTCTGACCCTCCCCTGCTCACGCTCTCTCTCTCTCTCTCTCTCTCTCTCTCTCAGAAATAAATAAAACATTTAAAAAAATTTAAATCTTTCGTAAATACAAAGGAAAAGACCAACATCCAATAGAAAAGTTACCAAAGGATCTGATGGAAAAAAAACATTACTTATGGCTCTGGAACACAGGCACAGATGCTCCCTCGCTCATAAGAGAAAGGCACATTACAACATAAGTGAAATACCATTGTTTAAACATATTGGCAAAATCCACAAGTTTCAGGATGCACTCTTTGTGGGGTGGGCTAGGAAAAACAGGTACTCTCATATACTTATTACAGGTGGAGGTAGAATTTCATATAATATCTAAGCAGGAAAATTTGAGTCTCCCCATCAGAAAGGAAAGTGCTTTGACCCAGACACTCAATCTGCAGAAACAAGCTACATTTTCAGGACTGACAGGTGAATGCAGCCTCTGACTCCATCTCTGCTTCCAGCAAGTTCCACAAACTCTCAACCAATAGGGACAGTTTTCACACAATGGAGGACAGATGTCACAACGTGCTGACAAAATCACACTTGCTGACACTGGCCAGAGTATTTCTCACAGCTGGTTCTCTTTCCTCAGGATCTCGCACCTCCCAACAGACCCCGCTATTCGATCTCCTGCCACAGAGCCTCTGAATCCAAATGGTGAAAAACCACAAATGAGACAGGTGCTCCCACCAAGGACTGGCCTAAGATGTGATATAAATTAAAGTCACCCTTCCCCCCTTTTTAATTCAGACCTTCTATTAATTTTGTTACACAGGGATGATTACCCCCATTTTTCTAAACTTTGTTTAATAGTCTGCCCTTCAAATCTATGCCATGTTTCTAGAGAAGGCCTTTGGTCAAAAGTGTCCTCCTTCTTTATATTTACAAACCTGTGCACACTGTCTTCTCTGCCTTCTCATAATTCCATATTCTGGATGGCAATAGGAAAAGTGACATGAACTTTCTTTACCAAAAAAGGTCATGATTCTAATATAACATACTTCATGTCTATCTCATTCCTCCTTTCCTCTCCCCACCCCCTTCCCAGATCAGAACACCTCTTCTTCTCCTCCTGCTCTACTGTTGAATAAGCACTAACCAGAGGTGGGATCCTGAGCCCACAGGAAAGGCAGTGTTCAAAGGGTTAACCCCTTTCCCTGACAGAGTGAAGCATTTTGCTGACCCGGTGTGAGATGAGATGGACCAAATTCAATTTAGCTGCAGTCAACAGGAAAGTAGGAAGGAAAATAGGATTTCACAAACAAAGCATTAAAAAAAAAGGAGTCCACAGCAGGAAATAATTATTTGGGCAATTGTTCACTTTGTGAAGGGGCTGGCCCGTATGAATATCTATCAGGAGGCAATGCTGTGTCCGGGGTTTTCTCCACAGCACCCTGTCTGGTCTAATTAGTTACAAAAGTGGTTCTGTGGACTGAAGAAATTTGCAATTGTGTTGTATTTCAAGGGAATGAACACATATGTCATTGAAGTAGAGTCTGGCACCAGCTTATTCTGGTGAAACCTCGAATGGATGGCCAGAATGGAATCAATACGAAAGGAAGCTCCGAATGCCAACAGAAGTGGTTTACAAAAATAATTCACTGACCATTCCATCTGCCTCGGATTAAGCATGTTAAACGGTTCAGTTCAAGTTAACATTTCTAATATATAGATATATATAAATAAACAAAACCACATATTTTTATCAAATATTTGCATTTGAAAACCTCCACCAACACATAGGGAACTCAGACTGAGCTCTTTCATCTAACCATACATTTCCCCCCTTAGAACGGTTACACTGAAAACATGTAATCTGAAAAAGAACTTGGATTGTCCCATTAGAGAAGAGTAAACCCCCATTGGAAAGGAGGATGAAAATAACATTTTCAGAATGAAAATCCCTCAGTCTGTAAAGGAGTTTTATACTTTAGCATCAAGAAAGTCAGCTGAAGTTTCAATTGACATGGGAACTGAGCGGGGTCTTAGGGAACGCAAGCCTAGCAGATAGGTTTATTCGCTGTCCCAACAATGGGTGCCAGAACCAAACGAATATGTTGGTATCAAAGAAGTATCACTTTGCATGTAAAAGCCATTGAGTGCATTTTGAAATCACATAAATTAGAAATACATTTCTAATCACCTACCATGAGCTCCCTCACACAGTTCTTACCATGATGAGCATCTTCCCAGCTCATCTCATTTGAGCCTCACGTCAAATTCATAATTACAGATGGTGAAACCGAAGCTCAGAGTGTTTAAGTGGCTTGCTGAAAGTCACACAGGCAGGAAATGACAGAGCGAGGACTTGAGCTGGGCTTGGACCCCAAAACCCTTATTCTGTTTGCCTGGTGATGCTCAGCAGCCCAGCCACCAGCCTCAAAGGCCACTTTGTACTCATTTGTCAAAGGTGCCCTGCCCTATCTCCAGACACCTTCCTGCCAACTGCCGGGAAGTTTTCATAATCATTATAAAAACTACAGGATGAATGGCACCCTACAAGGGGTAGCCCTGATGCCAGAGAAGAACTTATGTCCCAAGCACGTTCTCTGCGTTGGGCCCCATTTGCCCCAAAAGAGTGGACCTCCTGTACCCTCCTCCAACCCTCCCTGCATGGGCATAAGCACAACCTGCTTCAGGCAGTGTGGGGTGTGAGCTCATGCAGCTCCCGTTTAGGCTGAGCAACACCACGGAGAGTTTCCAGCACTCAAGGTAACGGGAAATGTTAAGCAAAGTAGGTGAAAAGCCTTGTCTAACATTTCCATTTATCTACTTTGTCTGTCTGAATAAGTGTCATTAATTCAAACCATTTCAAAATGGGGCTTGATGATGTGTGAGAGCGGAAGCCCCCAAGCCCCAGGCCTCTCCGCACCACATCCTTGCTGACGCTATCTCTCTCGCTTGAAGCGATCAATTGAACCCCAGCAAATGTGCTGTGAATATTGCCCCTCAACCGACCGCTAATGTGTGTGTGTCTGTGTGTGTGCGGCAAGGGGAAGGGGGATTGAGAGTGCCAGCCAGGGCTGCTCTTCCCAGATACGTTTCCCTGGCCTGATTTCCCTTCCTTCCCCCAGATCCCCCTCCTTCTCAAAGCTCCCCACTTTGAGACCACACGAGGGACACTTCAAAGGAAGAAAAGACAGATGAGCATGATTTTCTCTCTAGGAAATACCCTGCAAATCAACCACTTTGCTGACTTCTCGCTGCTAATGCTATTCGTATAGACAGCAGAGTTCTCATTGCAATACTAGCCAGCCTCAATAATACCGTAAAAGTTCTGCAGCAAGGAGGAAAGCCCATCCCTTTCCAAAAGCAAAAGAAAAGTCTGAAAGCTTAGCAATGCAGAACTTTAATATTTTGGTTGATGATATGCCATGGACTCAGTATTTTCCATTTCCTTTTTGTTATTTTTCCAGTGATTTCAAAGGTCTTTATTAAATCTAAATATCAAAATCTAAATATGGTAAAATTAGGTAACTTTTTTTCTAAAAAAAGTACACTATAAAAGCATATGCATGCAAATAAGTCTTATCCTCTTCATAGTAGATTACTATATGGGACTTGAACTTATTTCAGTGGAAGCCTCTCTCCCTACTCCTCCCCAACACACACACACACACACACACACATGCACACACACAATCAGTTATCTACCTGTGTGAGAAATTGCTTTACAATTGCACTCAGTGCTTACCACATCACTTTGAATATCCTTTATGATTGGATTGTATGATTTGTGGGAAAAGTCCAAGAAACTCTGAGTGCCATGTCTGATGTCTTTAAAAAAATCAATCTGGAGCATACTATTTGAGGGTCAAAATTAGGTTACGCTAGAGAAAAAATAAGTTGATTTTTATCACATGGATTGCAGATGGGCCCTGCAAGCTCTTTCAAGGCAGCTAGTGCCAACATACTCTGAGTAGAATGAAACATCGCTGGCTAAATGGGTTCTGGGGACATCATGAAACAGCAGGGAACCTGTTTTTTCCTCACTGGCAAGACTGGGAAATTAACAGGTTCCCCACCTGCCCCACAAGACACCCTGAAGTCCATTACATGAAGAAATGCTTCTCCAGAGGTCGTGTGTATTCTGGTCCAATACCCAAAATACATCAGAGCACTGCTGTTCCAGTTTGAGTGCCAAAGAGGAGGGCAGGGCTCTGCCTGTTTAACCTCCCAACATCTCAGTCGTCCCTGAGGCACCTCTGAGATCTCCCGCCCCACTCTGCACAGAGCCCAGCATTCATACACCTAAGCCAACTCTAGAAAAGTCTTTGTTAACCGTAAAGCCTGGGATAAACATGAGTCTGTTGTCCCCAGTTTGCTCTATGAGCCACATGGTTCATCATCTGTAGATGTTTATGGTCACTGCTAAAATAATAATCATTTCAAAACATTCATCTACTGGTTGACCTGGCCCTGACCTCTAGCAAATTACTGTCCATAAAGGAGTTCCCTGTCCTTTCTAATAATTACCACGGTTGTAGACAGAATTCTAAGATGTCCTCCAAAATTCTCATCCCTAGGCATTGAATCCAACACTAACATAGGGACTAACCCCACACACCCCTTCACAGCCACACCCCAGACAATTACATCAACACCTCAGGAAGATGAGAGTCAATGTGCTTTACACCTCCTAGGTGATTCCAATGAAAGCCAAATTTGAAAACCACCATGGTTAGACATGAGGGTAGAATAAACTTTGACTAGTTGGGGGAAGATTTCATCTCCTGGTAGAACTCAAAGAAAATGCTCAAGAACAAAAACTCATACTCGGGTGTTGGTAGGTTGTTTTGAAGAAGTTTATCTCCATTGTTGACATGGATTATTCAACAGAGAAAGGTGCAGATATAATCTATCTTGAAAACTTTCATATCCCCCAGAAGTTATCAGGGCACATAGTTGGTGCTCCAAATGTTTATGAAGATCCTATCTGTTCAGTGATTCTCAGTTCCACTTGCAGAAGTGTGGAAACACTGCAAAGTTTCCTAATGTAAGAATCAGGTGCATTCACAAAAGAAAAGCCCCCCTGCTCACCTTTCTGGGAGCAGCCTTTAGGAGGATATAGAAGGTTTTTCTCAGAAATGGGGAGGAGGGTAGTACGGAAAGACTGTCTGTGGCCAGACTTTTCCTTAAGTCCTTGTGCCATGATGGAATTGACATTCTATAATGTGGGCTAATAGCTGGCTTTCCTGCATTTATGAGTTTCCAGAGAGTGTTTTAGAACCCTCGTACTATTTTGTGCATTCTTAATACCTGGGCATCAGGACAAGGTAGGAGAGAGGGACCTTTGTCTTTATGGGTGACATACTCTGTTGGATAAAGCCTGTAAGACGCATTTGCCGGCTGGAGTGTGAGTCCTTAGATACCAGGTGGGTTCAGCGTGATCACTTTTCAGAATCTTTCCCACGTGAATTGCATTCTTGGGCCTTCTCGGCTACTTCTGACTTTGGCACAATGACCTGGCATTCTCCATTGCCTGGAAAGTGTTTCCTACATTCCAAACACCTGAGATGTCCCCTGTGTGGATTTCTCCCAGTTGAAAACTCTAATGGGAGATTTTCCCACACTGAAAATGTGCAAGTTTTCTCTCTTGTATGGATTCACCTGAGGTCAGTTTATGGCTGAAGCTTCTTCCCACAGTGGCCCTGGAAATCTCACAGTCTCATGAGCCCATATATTAACCACAGTTTGAGATACTCTGAAATGTAAGTTATTATTCCAAGTGTCCTCCTGCTTCAGACGTGTGAATCTGTTTTTATCTGGCCAGTGGCCCAGACAAATACCATTAGCATTTCGAGCACAGGTTGGCACAACAAACTTTTCCATAAAACGTTTTGAACACACAAATATTACTTTGTCAGAGGCTTTAAATGCTGCTAGTCCCTGGCCCAGGAACCTCCAGCTCAAGTCTCTCGGCTGCTGCTGGGCACTGCTCCTTTGCAGCCCCTAATAAGCAGCCCCTTCTGACAGCCAGCAAGCTTGAAGGGAAATGCAGACCCGAGGAAGCAATGTCTGGGGAAGGGAGTCTGAATATAAAAACTGTGCAACTAAAAGGTTTTCACAGTTAATGCAGCTCTTTCCTACTGTGAAAGTCTACCTTTAAGAGCTGCCATTTCCTTCACATTAACTAAAAATGGACACATCTGTTGAAAGAAGGGGGAGGGGGAAGACAATAGCTATTATGATAGTCGGGCAAAGTGTGTGTATGTATGTGTGCATGTGTGTGTGTGCACAGACCACTAAAGAAAGAGCAAAGAGGCAAGCCTGGTGGAAAGAGTGCCATGGAGTTGCTGTCAGTTATTATTTATACAGCATCATAAATGCGTGGCTGTCAAAGCCAACGGCCATCTTACTTAACTGCTACCTAAGTGCTGGCAATGCAAGACCTCAGAAGAATGACTCTCCTATTTAATATTTAACCAGATGCTTCCATTTTTGAAAATATATTTTGCTCCTTGTGGAGGAAGGAGGGGAGGCTGACTTTCAACTTCTGTGATGTATGGGCTGTTGTTGGAGGAATAGAACTCCAGGTTTTGTTCTTCTAACTTCACTGTCAATATTTCCATCATTTCCAACAGAGCATTTGCCTACAAGTTCGAATGACTCCCTACATTACTGTGCTTGTTAACATGCTGACAAAATAGGCTGAGCTGTAGTTACCATGACCCTATAATGGAGATGGGACAACTAAGGCAGAAGGGGTCAATGCAAACCAAGGGAGAGATGAACCAACCAGAGCTTGACAGTTTGTTAGGACTTGAGTTTTGTGGTATCATGGAAAGGCCTTGCTAGCTGCCTGCTGAAGTCACCCCCAAAATTACCCAGCCTACCAGATGGGTCAGGACTGCCAGTTCCACTCAGCACACAGTGATTGATGAGCTGGATGTGGGTGTCCATTTTACTCTTCTGCAACTGGCTGACCTCCCATCTCTCTTCTTTGAGTTCTCCCTCTCCTTGTCTCGGGCACATCCCTTGCCTCTCCATCATTTCCTACGCTCACCCCTCATCTCTGGGCTTCCACCAAGCCCCTGGAAGGGCTCTCTCAGAGACCGCAGCCACTACTGGCCATGCACGAGACCAGATGCTCTTGCATCCCATGGTCTCATCTGGAAACCAACTTAGATGGCTTTCAGTTAATCAGTACAGCAGCCAACAGGCACACAGTAAACAGGCACTAGAAGCCTCTGAAGTTTGCCTGCCAGGACAACCTTTTCCCTGTTCTGCAACATGAAGAATTTACTGTCCTCATGGTTCTCTATCCTTGCTTCCATCCGAGTGTGTGGCAAATCTCTTAATGGCTCTGAGCCTCTCTGTTCGTGATGAGGGTACGCATGGAAGTGGTGAGCCCCTTGAAAGGCCTTCTATTATTCCAGGGCTATTATTGTTACAGGCCAACTGTCAAGCTCTTTCTCCCATGTCTCTCACACACCATTTCCTCCTGTGCCCATATATTTTAAGTGAAAAATGTAAGGACAATAAGACAGTCTAAGAATAAGAGAGCCATATCCCCAAGAAGGAAGACTGTCTGTTCTTGTTGTTCTTGGTTTACTTTAATCTCACCTTTGGGTCTCTTTAATACATCCCACCCTCCTAAAGGGAAAATCAGAGAGATGGAGGAGGTCTGAACAATGAAGCATTTCTCTGCTCCATTCCTCGCCTCCCCAACCCCACTGCCCCAGACCCCCTAGGGCCAAGAACGACTCCCATGCTTCATGAAATTTCAGATAATATTGAGGGGGATGTCAGAATGACTTCACTGGCCCGCACAGACAGCATCTGTATGGGCTCCTGAGGGAGACAGGATCGGACACAGAGCAGCCCCTTGTGCTGGGGACGGCATAAGAGGGTCCCATTATCTGCAGAAGGGATGTGAAATTGGAACAACTCCAGCTGAGAATGCAGCAAGCCACACCATTTACATGAAATATACGGTGTTGGGCCCGCCACAAAGCCGACTGGCTTTGATCTTGGTGAACTTTTGAATCATGTGTGACTAAAGAATTCTTTACAAAGAATTATTTCAGCTTTCTGAGTTAATGAAAAGCCAGCCTGCAGAATTTATGGAAGCAAGAGACCAAGCATTAGAGGGAGGGAAAAGAAGTCATAAAAAAATCCCCAGGAGCCTTTAATGCGACAGTCCTCATGGTCTGTGTGGATCTCTAACTCCACATTTTTCTGTCAGATTTATTGGGTTTTATTGGAATTCATTCTTCTCAGCACTGGGGTTTGTGGAGATAATCTTAGGGAGAAAAATGTGTCTGAGGCAAAATGAACCAGATTGAGGAGACAAAATCAAGGGAATAAGTCCCTAATTATCAGGCAGCAATCAAGCCCAGGTACACAACACACGACACCGCATTACAATACCAGCATCCCATAAGCACCGCCATAGTCCCAGGAGGAAGTTACCAGAGTCTCTGCTACCTAGGATCAATTGGCTGTAACCGACATTGCAAAATTCTACAAAATCAACCTGCCATTTTTATTGTGTGAAATGGCTCTGCTTCCTAACCTACATCATGGTAGACAATGTATTCTTAGGGGAAAAGAAATATGGGAAGCCAGGGGAAAGTGACCACTTAACAGCAGAGTGCATGTGTCTTCTGAAATGCATCATGTCTGAGTGTGTTGGCCGGGAATTTGCTCCAGAGCTATCATCCAGAGTAAATCACAGGCTATGTACAAAGAGAGAAATTAGAGCAAAAAGGTTAAGATGTGAGTCATCTCAGATGTGGGAAACCATTTGTCTCCCAAGGCTGGGCATCATTCACTTTCAGTTAATCTTTCCCAAGATTTTTCTTTCAAGGAGAGATTAAAGGCAGCAGTGATCTCGGAGAAGTCTCCATTCTTTATGCGGTGGTGATAATAAATCTGATCCCTCTTGCTAGCTATCTCTCTC
Source organism: Crocuta crocuta (assembly GCF_008692635.1). Taxonomy (NCBI): domain Eukaryota; kingdom Metazoa; phylum Chordata; class Mammalia; order Carnivora; family Hyaenidae; genus Crocuta; species Crocuta crocuta. Next base: position 3,580,831 of record NW_027532002.1, read on the forward strand.
ACTGAAAACCATTTTATCCGTAACCTGTCCTCTGGGTAGTGCGAGGATAGTGCTTGGTTGGGATAACTGTTCCACTACAGGGGGCAGCCTGTTGCCAAGGTTAAAAGTTTGGTCTCGGTTCCATGCTGCCTTGGTTTGAAACTCCTTCCTAATTAGTTCTTTTCCTTCCCAGAGTCTCAGGGGGACTCTGCACTTAGAGTCAGTCTCTGAGGCTCAGTTTCCTGATGGGGGTAATGATAATGTCTCCCTCCTCAGGTTTTTATAAGGACAAAATGAGATAATAGGTACTAAATAGTTTCTAGTACACCATAAGCCCTCAATAAATATTAAATGACATCCTAAAACTAGGTGTCTTGAAAAATAGATTACAGATCATGTCCTTTTTACTTATTTTAAGAAGCTTTCAAATTTGAGCAAAAACATGCTATTTAAAAAACAGAGCAACTGGAATGATAATAACATATATTTATTACTCTAACAGAGCTTTCAATTTGACGAATTCCCAATAGCTATTTTTTAGGATGTACCTATGTGTGGGCATTATGCCAGATAATCTGAGGCTCATTATCTAATTTTAATTCTCAGTATAAACACTTGGAGGAGACATCTATCTTGCAGCCTTGACATGTTCGGTGAGGTTCTGTGATCAGCTCACAGTTGCAAAGTAGAAGGGGTAAGAGTTTGTATTCTCTGAAATAAGAAACTCAAACTTTCTTATTTCAAGTCCATACTCTTTCTAGACACTTCCTTCCTACTTGGTAATATTCAAAATTCAAACTATTGCATGTATAGACCTTATTAATACTAATGGTTTATCATATTACAAAATAAAAAGTGGAGGAGTGCCTGAGTGGCTCAGTCTGTTGAGTAACCAACTCTTCTTTTTATTTTTTTTTCACGTTTTATTTATTTCTGAGAGAGAGAGAGAGAGACAGCGTGAACAGGGGAGGGTCAGAGAGAGAGGGAGATACAGAATCTGAAATAGGCTCCAAGCTCTGAGCTAGCTGTCAGCACAGAGCCAACACAGGGCTTGAACCCACAAATCGTGAGATCATGACCTGAGCCGAAGTCGGACGCTTAACCGACTGATCCACCCAGGTGCCCCAAGCATCCAACTCTTGATTCTGGCTCAGGTCATGATCCCAGAGTTGTGGGATGGAGCACCACATCAGGCTCCACCCTGAGCATGAAGGTTGCTTATGATTCCCCTCTTTCTCTTCCTCTTCCCTGCTCGCTCTCTCTCTCTCTCTCTAAAAAAAAAAAAAACAAACAAAAACTATAAAAAATTAAAATTAAAATATTAAAAATAAAAAGATAAAAAACGGAATCATATTATAATCTGCCCCTTAGACAAATACACATGCTTTTGCAAATCAAAGAAAGCAAATTATGTACCCCAAGGCAACTAGTTACAAGTAAGCACAAAATTAAGAATATCATTATTAAGGGTTGAAATTCAGAGAAAAACTAAAAACTAAGTCAGGGAGTTGATATGAAGATCACAGATTTCTATTAAATCTGCAAGAAAATAAAGTGAAGGGTTTTGGTTTGGGGTTTTGGGGTTCTTTTGTTGTTTGGGCTTGGGGGTCTGTCTTTTTTTTTTGGTTTGGTTTGTTTGTTTTGGTTTTGGTTATTTGAAGAAGAAATCCACAAAAATACCTTTTCTCCTTAAAAATATCTATCCCATTAATAACTCGTGAATTCTTTTCACTGCTGGTTAAAAGTAAGTATTATTAAAGTGCTCTGAGGGCTTTTTCTTTCCTATCCAACATTCCACAAAATAAAAGAAAGCTAATCTGTGAGGTCTTACTCTCTTCCAATGCCATTTTATAAGAGAAAATGTCCCCATGCTGAGCCATACTAAACTCACAACTCATGCTTGGCATCTCTTGGGGAAAAACTCAAGTTCCCTCCTGGCAGGTGCAGAGGAAAGTGAGTAGTTCTGACAGAATGAGGCAGCCTTTTCAGTAGACTCATTGCCTCTACTCAAAACCATGATGCCAGAGCTTGCGGGAATACCAGTTTACTAGGGCCGCCAAACAAAGCAGCACACACTGGGGGACTTAAATAATACAAAAGTGTTACCTCACAGTTCTGGAGGCTGGAAGTCCAAAAATCAGGGTTGTGGCAGGGTTGATTCCTTCCACTGGCTGTGTGGGAAGGATGTGTTCCTGACCTCTCTCCTTGACTTTAGATGGTCATCTTCTCCCTGTGTCTCTCCACATCACCTTCCTTCCAGGAGTGTTTGTGTCCAAATGTCACCTTTTTTTAAGAATAGCAGTCAAATTAGCAACCTCCACCAAGATGACCTTATCTTAACTAATTACAATGACCGTATTTCCGAATAGATCACATTCTGGGGTAAGAAATTCAACATATGAGTTGGGGGGAGACACAATTCAATCCATAACACTGAATTATGGCTCTAAAATTTTGTCTGACAAAAGTTATCTGTAGTTACTAAGAGGATGGGTGAATTACTAGCCAAATCACATCATGCCCATTAACATACTTTCTAAGAGCTAATTATTATACAAAAATACGTGGTATTGTCTCTATAATCTCCTCACAAATGATTTCCTCTAAGCAAATAGACTCCAAACCAGTACAGTCATGAGCTCCAAAATGGCACCCTGACACCTGAGATGCCCACCTTGTTTTAGTGAGTATCTAACACCCAGAACTAAAAGGAGGAAGCAGCAGGATTGGGGATGGGAAACAATTAAGATAACGTGTAGACACATTATTCTGTTGGAGTCACAATCCATTGTTAAGACAGATGGATATTTCCTACTGGGAACTAAGGTTAGGGGCTTATTCTGTGTAATCCATATATAATTCAGGTTATTAGAGTCAGCTCTATTCCATGTGGCTTTCTCTGGATACTTTCCTCAGAAACCTCCCTCCGCTCCCTACTACCAAGCTGAATTACCTGCCTTCTTCCGGCCTCCCCAGCACCCTGAACTACTTAGGCATGATGAATGCTGGGTTACTGACATGTCTCCTTCTGAAGATTATGAAATCTTTGAGGAAAAGAGACCAACCATGGTTAATCTCCATAGCCACAATTTAAAGAAGAGTACAGTAAACATTTGCTAAATGAAAGGAATTCAGCCAAGTGTCTGCTGAGTTAAAATTGGATAAACATGGACCATCTTAGGACCGAACCTAAGAGCCGATGTACACCTGGGTGTCCCTACATTATAGAAAGGAATGGCCAGTCCTCATGTTTTCTCCAGACACCACAGAGGACATAAGCAGAAAGTATCTCATCCTGGACTTAGTGCTGGCTGTTTGCACCAGTCCCTTGCTGGGAGGATCACAAGTGACATATCAGAGAGCACAGACCACAGCTGATTCCCTTTCAAAGATGGAAAGATTCTTTTAAACAGTTTTTAGTCTCTTTTAGTCAAAAGTACTATGGTTTAGTCTTCATCCTCTTTTATCTTGAGCTATCTTTGTTGAATCTCTGGCCAACACGGATAGTAAAAAATATATATATCTTTTTGCAATAGTTGATCTTTTATGAGAATTTCTCTGTGGCATTTCCCCCTATTTTATTTGGGCACATTTGGTTTCTCCCAAAAGGACTATATCAGCTGGTATTAGGAAACTTTAGAAATGTGTTTACACTAAAACACTCTTGAAATTGAATCTTTGAGATGACCCAAGCCTAAAGGGACTGCTATTTTATTAACACAGCTCTGTTTTCTCTAAATTTGCTTTTGTGAAACTAAATTTTCTCAACATGTTAAGGCTGGGTCACAAAGCAACAGGCAAACTTACATTAACTCCTTATCAACTATAAGTGATGCCAAGAGGGGGAAAGTTGACTCAATTTGAGTTCCCATCTCTGAACTAGCTCAGCATGTGGCTGAACTTGGGGCAGCTCTGAGTTAACCGCCTTCCAAAGTGCTGTCTTCAAGTGTCTTCTTGAGCTACCTTTGCATCCAAATTCAAATTCAATGGAAAGAAGTTCAGAGAGGTGTTCCAGGATTCCAGGATGATGTGCTCTGCATAAGGAGTCTAAATTGTAGTTTGACAACATTCTTCAAATTACAGAAGAAAGGAAAAATTACAAAATTACTTCCTTATTCAGTGGCATTTTCATCAGATGAACTCTAAGCACTAAAGGGAAAAAAAGGATCCCCTTCACCTCTCATATACTTGGTTCCATATGTGCTTTGTTCTGGGGCTATGCTATCTAGCCTTCACTTTGGGAGAAGAAAAGACAGCTGTTATTTAACATGCTAGTCTACTATAGTACAGAAAAACCCCTCTCCTGATCCACGGAGGACAGTGTCAGGAGTGGATGTGCTATCAGAAGATTGAGACTGAACCCCTTCATATCAGCACCACCTCTCCCCTTCTCATTGAATCTCAGTAGCCTATCCCACCCTTTACTAATACTGTTGTGAGCTCTAAAAACCATCCCACTGACCCTGGCTCTATCCATAAAGAAGATGAGCTATTCTTTTATTTGGGATCAACCTGCTCTTTGTCAGTTCTCTATTAAATTCAAGAAATAGGGGAAACTCCATGTATTAGTTTCTTATTGCTGCTATAACAAATTATCAAAATTTAATGACTCAAAACAACTCACTTTACTATCTTACAATCTTGGAGATCAGAAGTCCAAAATCAATTCCACTAAACTAAAATGAAAGTGTCAGCAGGGTTGCAAATTCATCTAGGAGTTTTAGGGGAGAATCAATTTTCTTGCCTTTTTCAGCTTCCAGGGGCTGCTTACATTCTTTGGTGCATGACCACTTCCTCCATTTCAACATGTTTCAGTCCATCTCAGTTTCCATCCTTACTCTATGACTCTGATCCTCCTGCCTCCCTCTTAAAAACATTCTCATGCTTATATATAGCCCATCTGAATAACCAAAATAATCTCTCTATTTAAGAATCTTCAAGTTAATTACATCTACAAAATACCTTTTACCATGTAAGATAACATATTCTTAGGTTCTGGGGATTTGGATATGGTCATCTTTGGGGGTACCATTATTCATCCTACCATACTCAATGGAAAACACAAGTTTATTCCATCACACCTCTGATGAAAAATGTCTATCTCTCTCCTTGTACTTCAGGATAGAGTTCAAGAACTTCCAGCACCCTTCATGACTCCATCCTGCTTACTTCTCTAGCAGTTCAAAGTAACTACTGCGAGTACACATTCAGAGTCTAGCAATATGAGTTTCTATGGGCTACAAAACCTAAAAGACAAGTTACTTGACTTCTGTAAATTTTATTTTCCCATCTAGAAGTGGGAGAAATGATCATCTATCCTACAGAGTTACTAGTGAGGATTAAATGAGATGAAAAATGTAAGTATAGCCTTTAGCTGAGTTTCTGGCACATAAAAGAGGACAACTAGATGGTAGTTAGTCCTAAAAATATTATACATCAGTAAGGAAAAAAGAGACAAATATTTCACTCTCATCAATTTCAAATTCTGGTGAGAGATAAACACACATAAGAAACAAAAAAAGGGAGAAAGAGAGAAAGAAAGAGAGAAGAGAGAAAAGGGCAAGTTAGAGGATGATATGTGTTTGAGAAAAATTTACAAGAGCAAGGCTCGGGAGATTGAGTGCTGGAATTGGACAACCTGTTGCAATTTCAAATGAAGGGTGGGGGCCAGTGGAAGCCTCATGGAGTAGGTGACTCATGAGCAAGGGTCTGAAGGAAATGAATGTATTCACATTCTAGGCAGAGGGAAATAGTAAATGCCAAGTCCATAAGGTGGTGGACAACTACATTTGAGGAGCAGCAAGAAGGCCTGAGTGGCCCAGCAAGAAAGGACAAGAATAAGCCACTCTGGATGGGAATGCTACTTAAATCAACTCTTCGGAAAATTATAAGGCTCCCAAGAGCCTTACAGACATGGTAGAGACTTTGGCTTTTACTCTGAATGGAATGGGAAGCCACTGCCATGTTTTGAGCAAAAGAAGTGCCACGCTCTGAATTGTTTTTGTGTTTTGGAGTTTTTGTTTGCTTGTTTGTTGTTGTTGTTAAAGACATTTCATTTTATCTAATATTTCTAGGTGTCATGTTTGCCATAGTGCTCAAAATTGAAGTTTTATGTCACTTTATAAACATCCGTACACCTAATTTCCAGCTTCAGCCATATCAAATTGGTTCAGGTTTAATATGGTTTACCATTTCCTTTTTTTTTTTTTAATGTTTGTTTAGTTATTTTGAAAGACAGAGCAGGGGAAGGGCAAAGAGAATCCCAAGCAGGCTCTGAATCGTAGTGCAGGGCCCAATGCAGGGCTCATTCTCACAAACAGTGAGATCATGATGTGAGCCGAAATCAAGAGCTGGACACTTAACCAATTGAGCCATTCAGGTGCCCCTAATATGGCTTACCATTTTCTAAACAAATTTTACAAAAACAACAACAACAACAAAAACTTTAATGTAATGCACCCTCCCCCTTCTTGTTGGTGTATTTATCCTAGAAAATAGGCAGGACACCTAGAAAAGCAGAGAAGAATAAAAAATATATATATTACAGGGTCAAAAGCTTAAAAAATCTTACACAGTGATCCATTTGTAGTGCCTAATTTGTAACTTCTGAATTCTTGGTGATATGCTCTCTAGAGAGCTGACACTATAACTGAAATTTTTTGAACAGTCAAAAACAGTGTCCAAAATTATAATTATTCATCTATCAGAAAAAATTTTCTCAGTAACAAAGTATCTGCAGAGAAAAAATTGCAGCCATTAATTAATAGACTTTTCTTCTAAACTTGAATTATATTCTTTTTTTTTGTCATCACCTATATAGTTTGTGACCTAGATAAATGCTATTTGCATTTTAATTTAATTAATGTCTTATAGAAAAAAAAATTATTGATTCAAGTAAATATTTGCTTCTTCTTTCAATATTTGCACAGAATAATGCAGTTTGTAATAAGAGCTGGATATCAGATGTATATTATCACTCAATCATTTTATTTTATTTATTTTTACTACTAATAAGACCCCAACAGATCAAGAAGGTACCACTGGCTAACTTGGGTTTTAACAGTATCCTTCTGGCTGCTATGTGGGGAGTCCACTGGAGGGAGGTGAGGGGAGGGCAGGGAGACAGAGAGAGATGATAGTAGTAACTCAGAAGAGACATGGCAGTGTCTCACGCCCGGGTGGTGGAAGCAGAAGAACTGAGAAGTTCTCAGATTCCAGGTATATTTTGTAAGTTTTTTTTTTTGATGTTTTATTTATTTCTAGGAGAGAGAGAGAGACAGCGTGAGCAGGGGAGGGTCAGAGAGAGAGGGAGTCACAGACTGAAAGAGGCTGCAGGCTCTGAGCCGGCAGTCAGCACAGAGCCCGACACGGGGTTCGAACCCACGAAACGCGAGATGATGACCTAAGCGAAAGTCGGACGCTTAACCGACTAAGCTACCCAGGCGCCCCCCAGATATATTTTGAATATAAAGTCAATAGAATTTCCTGATGGAGTAGATGTGAGGTGTGAGAGGAAAAGAGGACTCAAAAATACTCCCAATCTACAATGTGGATGAACCTTGAAAACATTACACTGAGTGAAAGAAGCCAGGCACACAGGCCACAAATTACACAATTTTATTTGCATGAAATGTCCAGAATAGGCAAATTCATTGTTATAGAAAAGTAGATTAGTGGTTTCCAGGAGCTGTGGAGCTGGAGAGAATGAGGAATGATTGGTAATGGATAAGGGATTACTTCTGTGGATGATGAAAATATTCTGGAATTAATAGCGGTGATGCTTGCACATTATGAATGCATTAACAGCCACCGAATTGAACACATCAAAGTGGTGTAAAATGATAAATTTTATATTCTGTGAATGTTACCTCAAGTAAAGGAAAAATATCTTGTAGTATTCTGGCTTGAGCAAGTGGAAGAATGAAGTGGCCATCAACGGCGGTGAGGAAGGCTGTGGGGAGAGCAGCCTAGGATGGGAAAAATTAACAGTTTCGTTTTGGACACATGGATTCTGAAAGGTCTATTAGGCACCAAAATAGAAATGTCAGAAACACAGTTTGTATACAAGTTTTTCGTTTGGAAGAGTATTGAGGCTAGAATATATATATTTTAGAGTTCTTGGCACAGAGATGGCATTGAAAGCCATGAGATTCATTGAAATCACTAAAGGTGTGAATGTAGATAGAGGAGAGGACTAAGAATTGAGCTCTCAGAAAGTGGGAAGTTAGGAACTAGGGGGGAAAAGAGGAACCAGTCAAGGAGACAGAGAAATAACCAAAGAGTAGGAATAAAACCCAGAGATTCTTATTATCTTCTATCATTCTTTCATGTTTACCTTCTTGATAATGTATCAAGGTCCTAGTCAGTGTCATGATGTGTCACACCTTGAGGAGGCTTCTTACCTGCTGTTCTCTGTAACTAGAATGTTTGTGCTCCTTTCTCAACTGCTTAACCCTTTTCATCCTTTGAAACTAATTTCAAGTACCATCACCTTTAGGAAGTTCACCTTTCTCTTCTAGTTTGAGTTAGATGCTCCTTTTTTGTGCTTTCTCAACACTGTGTGCATAATTTACCAGGGCCCTTGTCATGCTGAATGGTAAATTCATTCTACATGCCCACTTTCCCCTCTAAACACAAGGGTATGCCATTATAGCACACTTAGCAGTTAGTCCAACATTCAGCACACAGCAAGCACATAAAAAATATTCAGTGAATGAAAGACAAGTATATAGATGCCTTACTTTACTCCATAGAAATGTTCTTAAGAAGTTAAATGTACATCAAAGTGCCTTGGAATTTTTCATATTCATAATCCTCTGTTAAAGCGAACTGGGTGGGAATGCTACTTAAATCAACCCTGTGAAAAGTTACTTTATAAAGCAAAGAATTCTACTGAAAAAAAAAAAAATCACCTGCGAATCAGCTGTTATTGCAGGCTGATAATTCTACACACATATTTGGAATTCTTATCTTATTCTAATAAAACAAATTTGAGGAGATCCTTTCATATTGCATGTTTGCATGTGCTTTCAAATATACAATTATATTTGGATATTTGGGGTAAAATGAAATCTAAAAACAACTGCCAAAATATTTATAAATAAAGTTCCCCACCTCTAAAATGAGGATCTGGGACCAGCACACTATGTAATGTCTCCTAAGGATGTAAACTACCAAGTGAAAAACAGTCAAAATTATACACAGACGTTTAATGAGGATTAAAACATTGTGCTCAAGCCTTTGCATTCAAAAAATAATAATAAATCAAGAATCTCTCAGGAATGTTTTTAGCACATGAAAAAAGTTCTCTCTCAACTTTAAGAAGTTTTGTAATCTTATTAAAGGAAACATAAACTCTGACCTTCAGTCATGTTTAGAAAAAGTAATTCCATATGTTTATTAAATTAGAAAAGGTGATTATGTCAGAGGCCAAACATGCAGAAAATAAAGACAACTTCTAAGGTAAAGCCACTTCATGATCACCCTTTTTTCCTGGAGATTAATCTTTATCCATGAGAGAAGATTGATTCTAAACAAGGCAGAAGAGGTGACTTAAGTGGCTTTGAAGCAGTTCAAATTTTGGGTCTGCCGTTTAAAGGAAAATAAAATAATAGCAGGGCATCGCAACAAAATTCTTTGAATTGTTGCCTTGGCATGGCCCTACTACCTGCTATTAAAACTTCCAGCTCTCCTGGGCTTTATGGCCCATGCTCCTGTTTCCACTTTTCTACCTTTAACTTCTGAGGAGTGTTCGGCATGAGCAAAACAATTTAACAACTCAGGGTCTTTCATCTAGATTTGCTACAAGCAGAGTTGAGTTACAGGCTGACTCGGGGAGTATTCTGGACTTGTTTCGGTCTCTTGGTATTTACCAAACATCATTCAGTGAGGAATCCTAAGTCCAAAGCATGTGGCAAGACTGTGAGGTTACCACCTCGGTGCTTACTGAATGGGATTCAGCATAATGTCTCTCATTATAACACTTGTCTTTCTGACAGATTCTGAAAGAGGTTTAATGGGAACAAAAGAAGGAACACCTTAAAAATCAGCCTCACCAATCCCTAGCCTCACAAGTATCTCAGTTGGGCTCTCAGCCACGTGCACCACACACTGCAGCTGTGATACCTGATTATGTAGCCACTAGAGGAATTATTTGTACATGTCAATCACAAGACTAAACCGGCAGAAGACTGCTGCAGGCCAGCCTATTCACAAATATGCCTTCTCCTGACCAAAAACATGCAGTGTGATGTAATCTTCTTAGAGTGTCTATTGTTCGGGACTTACTAAGAATGTTAGGTTTGTACGTGTGCTGGCTTTGTCGAAGGACTAGTCTATACACCTAAGAACACATCTAAGGAGATTTTTTTCCCCCTTAACATTGAAGACTGGCTGTGTTAACCCTTCACTACCCACATCTCTCACTAGATTTCAGGCCCCAAGCCTGTCATTTTTAACATCAAAATCTTTTAGTTAATTTTCTTGCCAAGCGTATTTTATTCCTGTGAAGTGTGAGTATAAACAACAGCCAAAATATACAACAGTCAGGAAAACATATGTGAAAACATGTAATTATAAACACTCACTTCTCAGGCCAGAGTCCAGGCCCTGAAATTCAATAACATGTCAGGAGGCGACTCCAGAGCTGTGGACACATGGGTTTTTTTTGTTTTTTGTTTTTTGTTTTACCATGTAAACTCATCTGTCCCCTCCTAAGAGATTTCCAGACTCAAACCAATCATCATGGGGTCTAGTTTTAGAGCTTTTAAGATCATGGTACATACTGTTTTCTGTGCCACATGCCCTAGAAATCACCCTTTTCTTAAACTGAATTTTAATGTATGTTACTTCATCAACAAGAAGCATAAACCATGACTAAGACAATTATTCCTTTAATCTACTAGTACATTTGCTTCAAGAGGGCAGAATTCAGAGAATTCAGTGCCTGGCAAATGTTTGATCTGTACTTAGCAGTGAATAAATGAGTATGTCATACTAATGTGAGTCAATCTTGAAAGGCTTGGGGTTTCAGTTCTAAGAGTTTTTGCATGAGAGAGCATAGGTATACCAGAAGCTTTTAACATGAATGTTGCAGTGTCATTACATTACTGAGACTTTCATTTGACTTCTCTTTCTTTAAGAAAGGACCTAGGCCTTATCTGTCTTTTTAAGGCCTCTAGGACCTGCACTAGCTGCAACCTATCTTGCTGTTGGCTGAAAGGAAATATTTCACCTCCAAAATGCTATGATCAACGAATATATTATGAATTTTGTTACATTCATCTTAGGTTGAGATACTCTCTGCATAAGAAAGTTGACAGAAAGAAATGAAATGATGAAAACAAGATCTATAGAAGTAAATAAAGAATGTAGAACTGGTTTAAGCTTTTTTCACTTGGCCAATGGGTTATGGCTTCTCTATCTTACCCTAATGTAGTAAAATACCATTTTCCTAAAAATGTGCAGTAAAATATGTTTTTCAATAATTTCTATTCCTTTTTCTCTTCTTTCATCTCAACTCATGAATTTTTTGCCATAAGGAAAAAAGACTTCAAGGATCACTATTAGTCATTTTGATAATTTTGTGTTTGATAGCTGATTTAAAGCACAAATGGATACGGGTAGAAATAATAACAATTGCAACTCTTATTTGAACAATATGAAAAGGATTTTCATGTTTATTGTTGTCATAGAAAAATAATCATAGCACTTACTACTTCAAAAAGAAATGGAGCAGATGACTTTCTGTTATAATCTGTCCAGAAATATTTCTTTCCATAGGTATACCTCTTGAAATTCAAATTTCCACTACAAATACATCACTGTAAATGTATCTACAAAGTGATGGTATTGTCTTTTAAAGAAAAGCAGAACTTAAATATTCCCAGCACAGTCCTGTTCTTCAGGGAATTCGGCTTGGGAGGATATCCTACTTTCTCTATGCAGGCTTCTCTAACAACCAAGGAATTGGTCACTATTGAATAACATATAATATATATAAGACATGGGGGTATACCAACACTATAACATTTATCATATATATTTCGTGTATTTCTTACATGCCTTCCCCATTCCCACCACCCAAAGTGGATGGATCACTCATCAAAGGACAGGCTGCCTCACTCATCATTTTGATTTCCAGTACCTAATAGGGTATCAGAATAATAATAATAGGCCATGACAGATATTAGATAAAAAAGTGAGCCAGGGGATAAACTAAAAATTATTCAATTATGCTAAATTTTTCTTTCTGAAACTCTTTTTTAAAACCACCTTCAGAACTAATTTTGCGAAGAATCCAAGAAAATGATTCTCATTACTTCACAGTGACACCACATGTACAAATTAAAATTATACTCCATGCTGTATCCACAAGACATGATTGTGTGGTTTCCGCAATGGAATTCTTCCTTAAAAGGATGAAATTAATCCAATAACTGTGCTTCAGGATCTTAAGGCAGCATTGACATCAGAAAATACCTTCCCTTAAAAAAATTTTAAAAAAATGAATTAATTAATTTAAAAAGTTAAAAAATTAAATAAGTAAAAATAAATAAAAAATAAAAAATAAAAATAAAATAATAAATAAAAATTTAAAAATAAATTAATTTTTAAAAATTGAAAAAAATTGAAAAAAAAAAGAATCCACCTTCTCAAGAGACTACCATGGAGGAGGCCATATTCATCTCTATGATTTTTATCTTCCCTTTATAGATACATTTAATGGCAGGAAACCACTATCCTAGCATAAGCTAAGCTCAGAAACAATGAAGCTGCACTCTACTCCCATAGAAAATATCAGCAAAGCCATAAAAATGAATAAAGCAACTTGTATGATGTCCATGTCAACTTGCTCCTGATTCCAAGAGAGAAGATTGAGAACTTATAGGTGATGAATGCATCCCCTTTTGTGAATGATCCAATTAGAAAAGTCCACGTTAACCTCAACAGCAGAGTTTTAATATTGAGCTGGAATTCCCCAAATGCCTTACATGAGAGGGTTAGATCTCAATTCCATTGCAGTCGTTGGCTAAAATACCTTTTCAGGGAATTCAGGAATAGGCAAACTTAACTCAGTGCTGGGAAAAAGTCCCCTTTGTGGTATCAGTCTGAGCACAAGGATTTTCATAGAACATGACAGTTGTTTTCACAGAGAATTATACAGAGAGTTCATAGAGAAGTACAGCAGAGTGTAACCTAATAAAACACATTAGTGTATATGTTGTGTGTATTATATATACATGCATATTAGATTATACTCTAATCTAATATACTAATGGCAGGGGTCAAACTCAACTGCTAAGAGGAAGAAATTGCCTCCCTAATGAAACCTATGTAAAACCAGCCATAGACAACAAAACACAACCTCACCTGCATGCACACCACACATACACACACACACACACACACGTGTAAACACAAACTTACGCACACACACACACATCCTGCAGTGGCTATACCTGATTTATATGACAGATATCTCTATATCTTGGCTCCAAGAATTAAGAACCTCTGGAAATTTTAGTAAGACCACATTTAGGGGCCACAGCGAGGGAGGTGACTAACATTTCTGGAGCATTGGAATCTTTACTAGGTGACTCATTAATACTAAATCATTTTCAGTTTCCTGTACAAACAATGTTGATTCTCACCTCTGTAATCTTTCTTTATGTTGTTTCCATAACATAGAATATTCTTTTACTTTCTCTTCATCTGAGTAGTTCCTGCTTTTCTGTTAAGATGTGCCTCTCAATCTCAGGTATCACTGTGTAGACAGCAATCCCTGACATGCTCTTACACCTCCAGGGCTGGGTTGCTTGCTCATCGTCTGTGCTTCCATAATGCATCCCTCTATCCCAGCACTCACCACTTTATACTGTACAACCCAGTGTGTGCTTCCTTCCCCTGTTCTGCTGCCATCAAAGATTTTTGGCTTACTCATCATTGCATCTTTGCACAATGACAAGCATAATGCCTGGCCTGTGGCCCTTAAAAGAAATCTAGGTAATGGTTATTAAATTAATAAATGAGTTAACTTCTTAATTTGTTTAATATTATCCAGAACTCTGGTATTAGTTTCCCCAGCATATGAGAAAAGAGATTGAGCTTGCAAAATTGTTTAAGTTGCCTAAGTTCATAGAGTTCATAAAGAACAATTAGGATTCATACTGTGAAATAATTAGAGAGCCAATTATCTTTCCCTTGCACCAGATTAAGATAATTGGAAGCAAAGATGAAGAGCATTAACTCTCTCAAATGGACATAAGCAGCAGCATGTGGCACTGGCCTTAAAGAGAGAGACCCACACAGTGAAAGGCCCATTGACCAGGAGGCTCTGTGTATCTTATTGCCAATTCTTCTCCCATAAATGCTTGGGATATTTGGCTAACTTGATGTTGAGGATCTAAGGCAACTAAATATAGGGTCAATATTCAGCACAAGTTCAAAATTCCAAGAAAATCAAACTCAATTATTATAAAAAGAAGAAAGAAATTTCAGTTTCTTTAGTATCCAGATATTAATTTGTAGTTGCAGAGAGCAATGTTCTACTCCCAATATGTTCTGATATAAAAGTTAACACCAGAATCTTCATGTTTCAAGATGATATAATAAAGACATTTCTACTTCCTTATCGTTTTAAAAATCATCACCAGACAGTACGTAGAAACATAAACTCTATCTTTAACAGTATAAGGAGACATCTACAACCCTATTTCAAAATATATACAGAATCAGGATTGCTCCAGCAGGAAAGCTGGACTAAATGCCTCCATCTAGATGGCCCTGCTTATAAGAAGCAAGCTGAGTCATTCTGTGAAACTCTAGAATGCTGGGGCATTGGAAACACCAAGAAGGCAGGGGCAGGGAGGACAGGAGAACAGAGGAGTCTATTTTCGATTCAGTTGTAACTCTAGGTTCCACCCTTATTGGCTGAAATCCTCCCTCTACCAGAGATAAGTGGTATGGTCTCCAGAGAAATTAAACTAAGAAAGCTCCAGAAGCAAGGACTCAGACATTTAGAAGGATAGCAGATTAAACACATCGCAGTTAAGTGAAAGTCTAAATATTAAATAATAATATACGCCCTCCACCGCNTTAGGCAGGAAATTAGAGGATGTTTCTCAGAGGTACCATGCCACCAAAAAATCTATAGCTACCAACAACTGAGTCACCAGTGAAAAGGCCAATTAGCAACTAGACCACACTACAGTGAGACATCATGCATACACATTTCTAATCATCATTTTAGTAGCCTACCTTTAACATGTGAAAAGACATCCAAGGATACTAGGCATTTGAGGAAGCCTTCCAAGATGAACAAGGGAGATAAAAACAAACAAGACAAAAGGGAACTCAGAAATAACAGAGACACTGCTTGAAACAACAGAGAATTTCAAATAAACCATGAAACAAGAATAGGTTGCTACATAAGGAGAATAATCAGAGAAGAAGGGGTTATTGAATATTTAAAACCCGAGGCGCCTTGGTGGCTCAGTCGGTTAAGTGTCCAACTTCAACTCAGTTCATGATCTCACAGTTCATGGGTTTGAGTCCTGTGTCGGGCTCTGTGCTGACAGCCAGCTCAGAGTCCGGAGCCTGATTCTGTGTCTCCCTCTCTCTCTGACCTTCCTCTGCTCATGCTGTCTCTCTGACCTTCCTCTGCTCATGCTGTCTCTCTCTCTCTCTCAAAAATAAATAAAATGTTAAAAAAACATTTAAAAAATAAACCTAACTTGAATATTTAAAACCTAATAGCTAGAGAAGCCAAGATGGTGGAACAGCATGGAAGGGTTTTTTTTTGCCTCTCTCATCAATGAAATATGGCCAGATCAACCCTAAACCATCTTGCACACCTAGAAAACTGATTTGACGATTAATACAAAAATTTGCACAATTTGAACCCCAGAACTCAGCAGGTACACAGCACAGAGAGGTGAATTGGGAGAGAGAAAAACAAAGGAGGTTAGGGAGCTGTTTTTGCTTACAGAAAGAGGATGAAGATGGAGGGAGAGTACAGGAAAAGCACTCTTCCCCCAAAAGCAGCTGAAGAGAAAATGGAAAAGTGGAAACAGCCGTGGGGACTGAACAAAAAAGGAGAAAGGAGAGGGTTTAAATTCCATTAAGACTCTATAAGCAGGGGGAGCACAGGATCTGAAACTCTACAGCTCGATACCTGGCAGTGCTCTGGTGAGAAGGGTGAATCCCCAGGAGCAGAGTGAAGTCCCTGAAATGCTGCTGCTACATGATCATGTGAACTTTTTCTGGAGTGGGCTGGCACCTAGCTGCAATCTCTGGGCATCAGCAGCAGCACGGTCCCATGAACGTTCCTTGGGGGCAGGTGGGCACCTGGTCATTGCTCAATGAGACTCTCCTGCAGAGGGGCAAAATGGGTCAAAGACGCAGTTCCTCAGAAGTAAGGGTCTGGGAAAAAGGTGCATCTGAAATAAAACTCAGGAGGGAGGTGCCACCTGGCAACCTGACGGCTTGGTTATGGACAGTGTAAAAGCAGGGAGTGGATGGAAGCCAGAGACAGAGGATGAGTGTGTGATTGCTGACTTGGGAAAACAAAGTTCTGATAATAGAGATTGGGTGATGCCATTTTCACCCCTCCCACACATGTGCATACACACCTACAAGCGCCACAACAATCCACCCCAGTAAGCTAAGCGGCGACATCTAGTGGAGAATGAAGCTGTTACATTAAGCCCTGCCCAACTGGGCCTACCTCGCTCTTCAGGAACACAAGTCACTCCACTGGCTTAGTTTACGGACTATAAAGTCCTTCATAGATTGACTTCTAGGGGAAAACAATGTAATTTCAATCTTATTTCAGTCTGTTTACTGGTCCAGGTTTTCAATTCTTTTCATTTCTCTTTATTTTCTTATTCTTGAATACAGAAAGAGAAAAAAAATATTTTTATTTCCAATTTTTATTAAAAATATTTTTATTTAATATTTTTACTATATTTCTTACTTTTTGTAAATTTTTCAGATTCTATTTTACTTCCATCATTTCATTCTATTTCATTGCATTCATTTTTTCAAATTTTCAAATGTTTTCCTTTTTTTCTTTTTGTTTTTCTTTTTTTCTTTTTCCCTTTTTTCTCTATCAAGCTCCTTTCAACAACCAGACCAAAACACACCTAGGATCTAGCATCGTTTATTTGATGTGTGTGTGTGCATGCGCACATGTATATGTGTTGTTTTTACTTTTTTAAATTAAAATTTTTACGTTATTCTTTTCTTCCTTCAAAATGACAAAATGAAGAAATTCACCCCAAAAGAAAGAACATGAAGAAATGACAGCCAGGGACTTAGTCAACACAGATACAAGCAAGATGTATGAACCAGAATTTAGAATCACAATGATAAGCATACTAGCTGGCGTTGAAAATAGATTAGAAGCCCTTTCTGCAGAGATAAAAGAAGTAAAAGCTAGTCAGGATGAAATTAAAAAATGCTATAATTGAGCAGCAATTTCCAAAGGATGCCATGGCGACAAAGATGGATGAGGCAGAGCAGCAAATCAATGATAAGAGGACAAACCTATGGAGAATAATGAAGCAGAAAAAAATAGAGGGACTAAGGCAAAAGAACATGATTTAAGAATTAGAGAAATCAATGACTCATTAAAAAGGAACAACATCAGAATCATAGGGGTCCCAGAAGATGAAGATAAAGAAAAAGTGGTAGAAGTGTTATGTGAGCAAATCATAGTGGAAAACTTTCCTAACCTGGGGAAAGACACAGACATCAAAGTCCAGGAAGCACAAGGGACTCTTGTTAGATTCAACAAAAACTGACCATTAACAAGGCATATCATAGTCAAATTCACAAAATGCTCAGGCAAGGAAAGAATCATGAAAGCAGCAAAGGGGAGAAAATAGTCCTTAACCTACAAGGAAAGACAGATCAGGTTTGCAGCAGACCCATCCACAGAAATTTGGCAGGCTAGAAAGGAGTGGCAGGATAAATTCAATGTGCTGAATCAGAAAAATATCTAGCCTAGAATTCTTTATCCAGTAAGGATGTCACTCAAAATAAAAGGAGAGATTATAAGTTTCCCAAACAAACAAAAATTAAAAGAGTTCATGACCAGGGAGCCTGGGTGGCTCAGTCGGTTAAGTGTCCAACTTCAGCTCAGGTCATGATCTCACGGTTCGTGGGTTCAAGCCCTGCATCAGGCTCTGTGCTGATAGCNTTACCAGAAATTCCAACTCTACAGGCAACATAATGGTAATAAATTTGTATCTTTCAATACTCTAAACATCAAGCGAGGATGTGGAGAAACGGGCACCCTCCTACACTGTTGGTGGGAATGTAAACTGGTACAGCCCCTCTGGAAAACAGTGTGGAGGTTCCTCAGGAAACTAACAATAGAACTCCCCTAGGACCCAGCAATAGCACTGCTAGGAATTTACCCAAGGGATACAGAAATGCTGATGCATAGGAGCACATGTACCCCAATGTTCATAGCAGCACTCTCCACAATAGCTAAAACATGGAAAGAGCCTAAGTGTCCATCAACAGATGAATGGATCAAGAAGATGTGGTTTATCTATACCATGGAATACTACATGGCAATGAGAAACAATGAAATCTGGCCATGTGTAGCAACATGGATGGACCTTGAGGGTGTTATGCTGAGCGAAATAAGTCAGGCAGAGAAGGACAAATATCATATGTATGCACGTATAGGAGGATTAGGAGGAACTTGACAGAGGACCAAGGGGGAGAAGAAGGGCGGAAATGGTGGGGGAAAGGGAGAGAGGCAAACCATGAGAGACTCTTGAATGCTGACAAAAACTGAGGACTGATGGATGTGGGGGGGAGGAGGGATGGGCATGGAGGAGGACACTTGTGGGGATGAGCACTGAGTGTTATGTGGAAACTAATTTGACAATAAACTATTTGTAAAAAAAAAAATACTCTAAACATCAATGGACTAAATTCTCCAATCAAAAGACATAGGGTAAGAGAATGGATAAGAAAACAAGATCCATCTATATGCTGTTCACAAGAGAGCCACTTTAGACCTAAAGACACCTTCAGATTGAAAGTAAGGGGATGGAGAACCATCTATCATGCTAGTAGTTGACAAAAGAGAGCTGGAGTAGCCATACTTATATCAGACAGTCTAGAGTTTAAAATAAAGACTGTAACAAGAGATGAAAAAGGACATTATATCATAACTAAGGGGTTTATCCACCACAAAGACCTAACAATTGTAAACATCTATGCTCCAAATGTGAGAGCACCCACATATATAAATCAATTAATCACAAGCATAAAGAAACTCATTGATATTAATGCCATAATAGTAGGGGACTTCAACACCCCCACTTACAGCAATGAACAGATCATCTAAACAGAAAATCTACAAAGAACCAATGGCTATGAATGACACACTGGACTGGATGGGCTTAACATATATTTTCAGAACATTGCATCCTAAAGCAGCGGAACACACATTCTCCTCAGTGCACATGGAACATTTTCCAGGATAGATCACATACTGGGACACAAATCAGCCCTCAACAAGTACAAAAAGATTGAGACCATACCGTGCATATTTTTCAGACCACAGCGCTATGAAACTTGAAATCAACCACAAGAAAAAATTTGGAAAGATAACAAATACTTGGAGACTAAAGAACATCCTACTAAAGAATGAATGGGCTAACCAAGAAGTTAAAGAGGAAATTAAAAAGCACATGGAAGCCAATGAAAATGATAACACCACAGCCCCAAATCTCTGGGACACAGCAAAGGTGTTCATAAGAGGGAAGTATATAGCAATCCAGGCCTTTCTAAAGTAGGAAGAAAGGTCTCAAATACACAACCTAATCTTATACCTTAAAGAGCTAGAAAAAGAACAGCAAATAAACCCCAAACCAGCAAATGCCAGGAAATAATAAAGATTAGAGCAGAAATCAAGGCTATCAAAACAAACAAACAAACAAACAAACAAAAAACAACACAAGTAGAACAGATCAGTGAAACCAGAAGCTGGCTCTTTGAAACATTTAACAAAATTGATAAGCCGCTAGCCAGTTTGATTAAAAAGAAAAAGGAAAAGACCCAAGTAAATAAAATCAAGAATGAAAGAGGAGAGATCACAACCAACACAGCAGAAATAAAAACAATAAGAAGAGAATATTATAGTTAATTATACTTCAATAAAATCGGCAATCTGGAAGAAATGGACAAATTCCTAGAAACATATAAACTACCAAAACTGAAGCAAGAAGAAATAGAAAATCTGAACAGACTCATAACTAGTAAGGAAATAAAATTAGTAATTAAAAAAAAAAATCTCCCAGAAAACAAGGGTCCAGGGCCAGATGGCTCTCCAAGTGAATTCTACCAAACATTTAAAGAAGAGTTAACACCTAATATCTTAAAGCTGTTCCAAAAAATAGAAATGGAAGGAAAACTTCCAAACTCTTTCTATGAAGCCTGCATTACATTGATTCCAAAACCAGACAAAGACCCCACTAAAAAGCGTAACCATAAATCAATTTCCCTGATGAACATGGATGCACAAATCCTCAACAAGATATTAGCCAACTGGACCCAACAATACATTAAAAGAATTATTCGCCACAACCAAGTGGGATTTATACCTGGGATGCAGGTCTTATTCAATATCCACAAAACAATCAATATGATACATCACATTAATAAAATAAAGGACAAAAACCACATGATCCTCTCAACAGGTGCAGAGAAAGCATCTGACAAAATACAGCATCCTTTCTTGATAAAAACCCTCAAGAAATTAGGGATAGCAGGATCATACCTCAAGATCATAAAAGCCATGTGTGAAAGACCCAACACTAATATCACTCTCAAGAGGGAAATACTGAGAGCTTTCCCCCTAAGGTCAGGAACAAGACAGGGAGGTCCATTCTCACTACTGTTATTCAAAATAGTATTGGAAGTCTTAGCCTCAGCAATCAGACAACAGAAAGAAATAAAAGGCATCCAGATCAGCCAGGAGGAGGTCAAACTTTCACTCTTTGCAGATGACATGATATTTTATATGGAAAGCCCCAAAGAATCCACCAAAAAACTGCTAGAACTGATCCATGAATTCCACAAAGTCATAGTATATAAAATTAATGCACAGAAATCGGTTGCATTCCTATACACCAACAATGAAGAAACAGAAAGAGAAATCAAGGAATCAATACCATTTACAATTGCGTCAAAACCCATAAAATACTTAGGAATAAATCTAACCAAGGAGGTGAAAAATCTACACACTGAAAACTACTGAAAGCTTATGAAAGAAATTGAAGAAGACACACTAAATAAGGGAAAATATTCCATGCTCTTGTATAGGAAGAACAAATATTGTTAAAATGTCAATGCTTCCCAAAGCAATCTACATATTCAATGCCATCCCTATCAAAATAACACCAGCATTCTTCCCAGAGCTAGAACAAACAATCCTAACATTTGTATGGAACCAGAAAAGACCCTGAATAGCCAAAGCAATCTTGAAAAAGAAAAACAAAGCTGGAAGCATCACAATCCCAGACTTCCAGCTGTATTACTAAGATGTAACCATCAAGATAGTATGGTACTGGCACAAAAACAGACACTCAGATCAATGGAACAGAATACAGAACCCAGAAATGGACCCACAAACATATGGCCAACTAATCTTTGACAAAGCAGCAAAGAATATCCAATGGAATAAAGACAGTCTCTTCAGCAAGTGGTGCTGGGAAAACTGGAGAGCAACATGCAGAAAAATGAACCTGGACCACTTTCTTACACCATATACAAAAATAAACTCAAAATGGATAAAAGACCTAAATGTAAGACAGGAAGCCATCAAAATCCTCAAGGAGAAAGCAGGCAAAAACCCCTTTGATCTTGGCTGCAGCAACTTTTTACTCAACATGTCTCCAGAGGCAAGGGAAACAAAAACAAAAGTAAACTATTGGGATCTCATCAAAATAAAAAGCTTCTGCGCAGTGAAGGAATCAGCAAAACTAAAAGACAACTGATGGAATGGGAGAAGATATTTGTAAATGATGTATCAGATAAAGGGTTAACATCCAAAATCTATAAAGAACTTATCTAAGTCAACAACCCAAAACACAAGTAATCCAGGGAAGAAATGGGGAAAAGACATGAATAGACACTTTTCAAGGAAGACATCCAAATGGCCAAGGAACACATGCAAAAATGCTCAACATCACTCATTATCAGGGAAATTCAAATCAAAACTAGTGTATACCTGTCAGAATGGCTAACATTAACAACTCAGGCAACAACAGATATTGGCAAAGATGTGAAGAAAGAGAGTCTCCTTTGCACTGCTGGTGGGACTGTAAACTGGTGGAGTTTGGAGATTCCTCAAAAAGTTAAAAATAGGGGCGCCTGGGTGGCTTAGTCGGTTAAGCGTCCGACTTTTGCTTAGGTCATGATCTCGCGGTTCATGGGTTCGAGCCCCGCGTCGGGCTCTGTGCTGACTGCCNGAGAACTAGAGGGTATTATGCTAAGCAAAATTAGTCAGAGAAGGACAAATATCATATGACTTCACTCATATGAGGACTTTGACATACAAAACAGATGAACATAGGGGAAGGGAAGCAAAAAAAAAATATAAAAACAGGGAGGGGACAAAACATAAGAGACTCTTAAATATGGAGAACAAACAAGAGGGTTGCTGGAGGGGTTGTGGGAGGGGATATGGGCTAAATGGGTGAGGGGCATTAAGGAATCTACTCCTGAAATCACTGTTGCACTATATGCTAACTAACTTGGATGTAAATTTTAAAAAATATATTAATAAAAAAATTCAGTAGTTAACTATTTTTCATCTGCAAAAAGTTAAAATGTCAAGTGAAAGAAATCTCTCAAAAGTAAAACAAAAATTAAAAGGACACATAATAGAAAAGAAAAGACGTGGAGAACTCGTTCAAGAAGTCCAAATTCCAGAGAGAGAAATTCTAGAAAGACTAGAGAATGTAGCAAAAAGAAAATTATCAGAGAAATAGTATAAGAAAAATTTCCCATGCTCTAAATTAGAAGGGTCCTGTAAGTGGTCAGTATAATAAAGTTAAAAAGACCCTCACCAAGGCATATTACCATGAATTTATCAGATCATCAACAATAAAGGCTACAATAAAGTCTACAAGAGGGACATCAACTTAAAAGCTACAAGAAGGACTGGAAAACAGAGTGACATCACACTTCTTATACAATATTAGAGGTAATATTAGGCTTGAAAATACTGACTGAAAAAAAATTGAGAATTTGTATCTTGGGAAACCATAAACCAAGTAAGTACAAGAATAAAATAAAGGTAGTTTAAGATATCCAAAGTCTCAAACATACCCATGGACATTTTTCTCAAGGTGTTGCCAGAAGATACATTTCACCAAAATGAACAAGTAAGCCTGAGAAAGAGAGAGAGATAGGTTCTGGAAAACAGATGATATAACAGGCGATAGCAAGGCAGTGGGTATTTCCAGGATAACAGCTGAGAAACTGGCCCAAAGATAGTTCCCTTTGGGGTGGGGTATGAGAGAGTTCTAACCTGTAGAAAAAGCAAAAAGTTATTAAAAAAAAAAAAAAAAAAAAAACAGGAGAAAAGAGTCATGAGATAGAATTTGGCTTAGCTGATAGTGTATGTGTATCAATAAGTAAGAATATAACCCAAAATTCTGATATTACTGCACATAATACCAGGTACTGTGGTTTGTGGTCCAAATACTGGTCACCCCAAACCAATGGCAGAAAGACCAGACAGAGAATGCAGAAAACAGCCTTGATGCTGGCAAGCCTCTGGTTAATATATACCTCCTCTAATAAGGCTTACCAAATATTCATTGCATAAATTACCAAATCAGTGAGTTTTAGAATTGTATCAACTATATGTATTTCTCTGTCTGCCAGAGAGAACGGTTTCATTAAGTACGCAAACATCAGACATGCTGAATAAAAGATGACTTGGAGAAATTATTCTTCAGCAATCCTCAAATCCTAAAGCTTATTTCAATTTGTTACACTAATTTTTGTTATACTTTTTTGGCATCAAGCTTTTTGAACCTCAGAAAATATGGACAGCTACGTTTTATTATGTGTCTATTTTGAACCAGTTACTTTACAGCATCTATTATCATCCTCATTCACCATCTTGCAAGGTAGGAAACTAGGATTAAACATGAATTGCTTAAAATGAATTGGTTGAAATAAACTGGTTAACTGATTAATTTGGTAAAAATATAGATATAATTTTTGGGGGGTATATATTATTACTTTGGGTATATCATTAAGCAGTTTTGGTAGTCTTTATGAGATTTTATGTGTTTTATAGGTTTTTTTTTAATCTGGAGAGAAATCCAACATTATATGTGCAATTTTACATTTTGTCTATTTCCAGACCATTGGTTTACAAATATCTTATTTACTTTTAGCCAATTCTGCCTGCTGTATTTGTCCAGCAATATTTTTTGTGAGTTTAAAATGTTTATGTCCAGTTTTAAGTGAACTGACATAAAGTCACTTGATGTCTACGCATCCTAGAAAGTCACTTCATATATTGAAAATGTCTATGCATCCTAAAATGATTTTCTTCTTAAAATTTTTTAATGTTTATTCATTTTTCAAGAGACAGAGAAGGAGTGGGGTATGGACAGAGACAGAGGGAGACACAGAATCTGAAGTGGGCTCCAGGCTCTGAGCTGCTAGCACAGAGCCTGATATGGGGCTCGAACTCAGAGTGAGGTCATGACCTGAGCCAAAGTTGGACACTAAACTCACTGAGCCATGTAGGCTGATTTTCTTATTTTCTTGTGTTAATGGATTTTTTATTTTTAATTAATTTTCCTTAGATACTATACCACTTCCTAAGTATTTTGCTTTACAAATAATTTAAACAAATTTTCTGGCAGTTATGCCAACTTTGCCTTTTTAGAAACTGCAAAATAGAAGGACCTGCACCATCCAGATGTATAGTAATGATCTTGAGAGAAAAAGCACAACAATGCCTACCAGAATGCTCAAATAGTAAGAAATAGTCTAAACAAATATTCCTTAGCTTTTTATTCCACATTCCGTTTTTTAAAGTAACACACGAGTGACCTCAGCAATGTCTAGCAAACATTGTGCAAAACGATACAAATTTTTTTAAATGTGCAGAAATTCTGGCTAAAGAGGCAAAAGTGGACACCATTTTTATGGCTTTTTTAAAATTTTGCTTTTCTTAATTTTGTCTTTATTGTTCTTTCAGCTTTGTCTTTTACTTCTAACTTCCTTCATTTTCATAAATGACTGAAAATAAATTAGAAACATAAGGAATCTCAAAAGCAGAGAAAATATTAGAGCACATTAAAAGCTGCTAAATAATCCTAGTTGCCGCAAAGCTAAGATTTTCAAACAAACATTCTTTTAAAAATGCTTTCAAAGTACATTAAACATTGCAAACAACGGATACTTGAACAAAGGCAGAAAATACCAATATTCAACCGGTTAGTTATCTTGACATATTAATTGGCAAGTAAATGATCTGTTTCTGTTGCTTTTCCTATTGTCAGGTTACAGATGAGGAAACTGACGATGGGAGAGGTTATATAACTTGTCAGTTGCCACAGAGCTAGTAAGAACAGAGCCCGGATATGAATCCATTGACTCTTGTTGACACAGCTATCCCTCACTGGGCTTTATCTCCTGTCTCTGTTTTCTTCCCTGCCTGGCGCTCTTAATACCTGATCCCAGAGGGCTTATCAAGAGAAAGTAAAGGGGGGAAATCTCATGTCTAAGCATTTCATTTCCCTTTGAGTTTTAAAAATAGCTTGATGTGGTGGGAAATTGGAATCAGTGGTTAAAAATAAGACTTTGAGATGTTACATGAATTTCATATATACCTTACATATTCCTGATCCTAAATCATCAAGATTTGACTGTTCTGGCAAATATGACCCCCGAAGCATATTAGACCCCATTCGCCATATTCTGAACCATGTCTTTCTTTGCAGTCAAGGCAGGCACAAGAAGAGATGTGTTATTTGGGATAAGTGTCTTCTTTATACCCAGATCCAAAGTGGAATAGGGGTTTCTTTGCCAAAAATGCCCAGGCTGCATCGAAGTTTCTTGGACCTCTTCTTGATTTATCAAATCAGAAAGATTTTTTAAAAAATAGGCAATGTATTTTAATTGAAACCAGCTTCTTTCCCTAATGTTTTAGCTGTGTGAAGGTTGTAAATACAAAACAGTACATATTTGGTACAATGGCACCTGCTTGCTGGAGAGAGGAAGCCACTGGCTAACATAGCAAAGCCAGATATAAGTAGATAAATAAAAAACTGAAATATCCTTAAATAAAGTAAGTTAGATTTGTGGCTTAATTTATTTCTTTTTCCCTCTTTTAAAATATTAAATATATATTTGTTCATAATGCTAGTAAACAAACCTCATTTGAAATTCACATTTGTCTAATTTATCTCTTTTTTATTCAAAAATATCATTTAGAAACATTAAAAAAGTGGGTTACGTAAGGGAATGAATGAATGTCAATCACTCTGTCTTACAACAGTCTTGTGAAGAGGAGACTGTTCTATGCATATTATAGATGGAATGGAAAAGTGGAGGCTCAGAGAAATGAAGTAATTTGCTCAAGGTCACACAGATAGTAAGTGCTTGGACAAGCTTTGAGGCCAGCTCTGCTCTCCCAAACCCCCTGTTCTATCCAGCATGCCGCACCGTCTCCCAAGGAAGGAAAGATTCTCAAACACCTTAAGGTCTCTGAAAAATTAATTCAAAGAGAAACTCATGTTAAAAACAAAGAATGAAGACTAAAGTTGATTTCACCTCTCTGTGAGTGCAGCAATCTTACCAAATGCACCAGTCTTTTCTTGAGATGACCCCTCCTTAAGTGGGAGGAAATGTAGGAACTCAGTCTACTTCCCCTTCTGGAAGTCCATCTCAAACATATTGATTTGATACTGCATTACACTTTGGTCAGCTTTTCAAAAGTTAAACAAACATTGGCATGTCCCACAAATCACGTCTCCTATCCAGCACACAGGAGGTGATACTGAGGGTGACTCTTCTTACAGCTTTTCTTTGCCTGACACATATCAATTCAGACTTCTGTGCCAAAGAATGGGTTGGGGGTGGGGAGTCATTTCTTGCTTTATCTGTGGGCAATTTTCAGGAGTTATTCATAAGACGGGTGCAAACAACTTGAAAGGGACATTTATCTTAACAGAGAAAGAGGAAAGGGCAAACAGAAAACCAGGATGCCTCTCGCAAGATAGCACTGGTTTTATTTTTCAAGTCACACAGGTTTAACAAAGAATGGCAGAAACTGTCAGGGAGCTATGAGCTTGAGAGGAGACCTATCATTTATCTTTAACTTTTTTTTTTTTTTAACTAGTGAGAGTACTTACTGCACTGCTATTTTGGGCTGACCAGAGTCTACAGGAGAACCCATTCCCTCTCACTGCAATCCTGTCCCTCTCGTGGTATATTACTCTTGGGAAGCCCTAGAACTCACAGGCATTAACTGGATTAGTCCTTCAAATCATCCTAACCTTGAGCAGAATCTGTTTCACTTAGCTTGACTATAATACTGTTACATTTTAGAGACTAAAGAGTCCCCTGTAGGTATTAAAAATGCACATTTGTATGCTGATTCCTTTTGTAAAATCAATCAGATTTAGCTCTGAAACATAACTCAAAGACAGTTAAATTCTAAAGGAGAAGGTATTGAATATGATATTCAGGAGGAAGGAAAAATGCTTATTCCCTACCCCTTGCCCCCCAAATAAGTTATATATTAAGATGATCATGGAAATTCTTGCAGGCAGCATGTATCACTGCTACTTATAAAATCAATATAAGTCCTAATATCATAATAAAAATTAATAAATAATTTTTAAACCCACACATTTATCAAAAATACAGAGATTCATACTGAATTTCCTAGAGACTCTTGATTTAAAGTACTCTCTTCCAATGTGTAAGATCACAGTGCATGAACTATAGTTTAACAAATTTTTATTTTAGAAAATGTGGTCCCTCTATATAGAATGACAGCTGAAACTCTCTAAGCAGCTGTGGGACCACAGGTTTCCCAAGAAAACAAAATGCTATTTACCCAGACACGAACCAAAAGAAGTCCAGGCCTAGAGACTGAAGATGGTAATGCAGTCCTTGTCTCTATGCCCACCATGCCTTGAGCAGATCTCCACGTTGAAGGTCAGGCATGAGGCTTAGAACACAGGCAGCAGATACATGAAAAAGACCACCTATAGGGTGTGGTGGAGTTCACAGGAGCCTATTGCCAGGCAGAGAGGGTGGCTGGATAGAGTTATTCACATAAAGATGTAGATTCACATAAAGACATAAAGAATAGGAAAAGAGATAATATATGAATCCATAGGAAAATAGATCTATAGGAAGCCAGCCCGTCACTTGCATATATCATGTAGCTTTCTGTTCACCTGACCTGGGGCTCCTAGCTTGGAAATGGGACACCCTGACCCGCTTCTCCATGACATTAGTTCATAGGTGGCACTGTCAAGTTGTAACCTCACATGGTGAGAGGAGCAAGGGAGCTTTCTCAGGCCTCTTTTAAAAAGGCACAAATCCTAGGGCCCTCAACACCTAATCATTTCCCAAAGTGCCCACCTTCTAATACCATCACCTTTGGGGTTAGGCTTCAACAAATGGATTTTAGGGGGACACAAACATTCAGACCACAGTACTCTTCTATCTAATTAACAACCAACAGAACAGGGACCAAAGCAAACATATCAGTGAAGTGACCCTCCCCCTGTTTTGTCAGTGAATAGTATCTGTAGTACCTTTCAAAATCTCTTAAGAGGATGTTGTAAACAAACTACACATATTTGTCATTAATCAAAACTAGGTTATATGTTAGTTATGGGAATGAAGATCACCTTGTGAACTCTGACTTTGGGATCTATAACAAGAATTCATAAAGGAATATTTGCCCAAATGCTTTCTTTTTGGTATATCTAGAGTATAATGAGATCTCTATCAGGCCTCTAAGGCCCAGGAATCCATGGATGCTCCTGTCTTCCCAGGTCTCAGGATTGAGCACTGCTATAGGAAAACCTCAGAAACATTTTCTAGACTCTGAGGTTGTCTTGGAAATCACAAGTTGGGTTTCCCAAAGTTGGGGATAGTTAGGAGCAGTGAGGCATGCTTAACAGAAAAGAGATTTCCCAAGGAGACCCACTGAGGAAAAGCATAAGGAAGATTTCAAGGTGTCCTGGGCACAAGGCCAAATGAAGGCCAAAACCTGCATAGGATTTCAATGCTCTAGCAAAGGACCTGTATCACTGATCATCCCTTTTACCCCAGGCTCCTACATGGCTCAGCACAGCACTGCAACTCATCTGATCTTTGTTGAAGTTTTTTGATATGTTGTTCATCATGGATTTCTGTATTAACTTTGATTTTTTTTTAAATATTGTATTGAAATTGGGGCGCCTGGGTGGCTTAGTCGGTTAAGCGTCCGACTTTCGCTCAGGTCATGATCTCGCNTTTTAACCCCTCTCATATTTTTTACACAGTGCAAGTGCCTCACTCACCTGGTCTTGCTCTTATCAGCCTTTACAGAAAGTTTGCCAACCCCTAGCTACAATGTAGAGAAGATGAACACAATTGTCTTTCTAATGAGAAATCATCAGTAATTGAGAATAAGCTTGAAGGAAAGGCAAAGGAAGATGAAAGCAGAGTGTGTGTCTTGTCATCAGCATGATATTGTGGTTAAGACTGTCAGCTGAGCCAAACGGAAGGGCTAACAAGTCCCCTCCCTCTCAACTCTGTAACCATCTACTTGGTTTTAGCCCTTGCTGGAAAAAAGCAACAGGCATAGTGCAACACATGATCAAGTACTTGTGGGAAGAGCCCACAACATAGTCAAGTGTGGTGCTATCAGACACAACACAGCTAACGCCTCTTCACCAAACCCGACATACTAACCTCACCAGAAGATCTATTGCATTCCATTGATTTCCTTGAGCCTCTAAAGCATTTAGAGGCAGGGCTTTACTTGTTTATCTGTACTAAACTATTGCTTTATGAATGAATGAATTAACGAATGAATGAATGGGTGAGTCACAGGCTCTATAGACAGAGGCCTGGGCACAGATCCCCTTTGGTAGCTCTCTGAAGTTCAGTTTCCTCATCTGTAAAATGGAGATGAGAACGAGAACTATTTCACAAGGTTTAGGAGAGGATCAAATGATAAAATGTTCCTAAAAGTGTTTCATAAAACTGTAAGAATTTAATTTAACAAGAGATTGTATTGGTTTAAGTGATAACTGAGAAAAATGTTGAGTGCTCTGGAGGGTATTTTTGGAGAAGGAGAAACTCTTTGGAGCCAAAATAAAAACAGTAAGGGAAGGTCATGAATGATTAAGGGAGGTGAGTGTCTGCTACTGTCTATGGAAAACAGAAATCAAAACATAATTCCCTGAAAACAGAAAAATGAAGCTTTCAAGTATTGAAAAAATCATGGCAACAGACTATGGTCATCATTCCTGCATAATGTGAATATGTTTCAGATTATAGATCTAGTTTACTTAGGGCATAGTCAGAATCCCCCAAAGCCGTCATTTTCTATTTTGAATGCTTTTCCGAATATGTAATATTCAAAATAAATGGTTAGATGCCACACACACAAAAAAAGAGAGTACTCATGTTTTTAATAGCTTGTGAAATGCAGCCATGGGCCTGCTGGTTGGGGTTGAAAGGAAGTAGCCCATAAACAACTCCATCAAGCGTGACAGAGCATGTTTGAGCTAAGTTTCACACAAAGGAAATTCTTCCATAGTTCCAAGTGCCTGGGTCCCTCAAACAGGATCACGTCCTACTGGTAGAGACGTAAGGCCTTTCATGAAAGCCACAATGATACCCTGCAGCCATGCTCTCAGGGCTAAAGAGGTATGAGGCTTAAGCTTTATAAGAAATACGAAATCTATTTATTGCTCACCTCTGAAATGGTTTGATAAAATCTTTCCTAACAGTCTTAGAAGGTTAGGGTTTGAATGAAAGCTTACTGTGGAAGGGGACAATTTCAATTTAATTTTACTTTGGATCAGCAGAATGTGCATAGGAAAAGATGTACCTTTTAGAGAGGGGAGTGGGTATAATTTTTTATATTCCTTCTTTTGGTACCTAAAATTACTTCTCAAAGCAGTTACAGAACCAACTAAAATAAGGTAGTAGATTCCCTCATGTGATCTAACAAAATATAGTCAAGTAGGCAGAGAAAACTAAAAGCTAAAATCTGTGTTCTATTCTTCATCCATCTAGACATTTGCTATATGAGATAGTGTAAGTCCTCTAGTGTCTCTTCATTTTAGCCATCACCTTGAATAAATGGTAGCCATTGTTCTCATCCTCGGGAATGATTCAATCTGGCTCATTATCAACTTATGGCTCTTCTCTACCCTCCAAGATGAATGGGAACAACTTGTCCCTCTATGTGATTCCACCCTCTGGCTGCTATTGATTGGTCCAATGAAATCCAAGCCAGGGAATCAGTTTCTGCAAAATTTGGATCAGATCTAAGAGACAGTGATTTTCTGCCACCTGAACAGCTAAATAGGGAAGACTATTCTGCAAGAAAGAGGAAACAAGTATACAGAAGAAGCAGAGAAAGAGGCTAAGAGGGCAGGGACTTGACAGTTCTCAGTGTCTCAACTGCAAAATCTCTTCCTGAAGGCCTGAAGGCCAGTTGCCTCCTAGTCTTCAGAGTGCATGGTGATCCTCAACCATAATATTAATAAAATCACCTAGTTTGAACATGAGCAGCTTAGTTCAGGTTGAGTTTCTATAATTGCAGCCTAAAGAGCCTGTTTGCTGAGTAAATCAGATTTATAGATTTGAAGACTAAATGAATCACAGAGAACATCTGACCCCATTCCTTCAGCTTACAGATGTAGAAGCAGAGAAGTTAAGTGACTTGTTCAAAACTTCTTTGTCTATAGTGGAAGATTCATGGATACTTTCTGTTATAGCCACAACATCTTAGGCATAAGTCTTAGGGTTTTTAAATTTTTATCTCTAATCCTCTCCACATGGATAACTCTTGTTTCAGTGGGAAAGAGTACACTCTAAGAAACTTGACTTAGGAATTTAAGAGGTTAGGACACAAATCCTATGCTACAAGTCCAGATACAATAGGGAGATAGTGTGCTATCTTGGGACAACATGATTTGGGCATCAGACTCCTAGATTAAAATCCACCTCTACCACTTATTGGCCAGGTGACTTTGGCAAGTTAGTTAAACTCCTCTGAACTACAGTTTCCTTCTGTGAAGACAGAGATGACAATACTTATCTCATAATGTTGATATAGAATGAAATTAAATCACATCTATAAAATGCCTGATATGCCACAACATAAAGTTGGCTATTACTTTTATTAAAGGGCAGACTGTCCCAGCAGACAGAGGGAAAAGGGCCACTCAGAAGGCCTTTCAGCCTCATTGGTTTTCCTTTAGGCACACAATACCCTCTGCCAAGTCTGAGGGGAACAACAGCTGCCCTAGTTGTGAGAGAAGAAAGCAGACTCATTAGAGATTAAGGAGAGCTTAAAAAGCCACCTGGTGAGGCATTCACAAAACTCTCAACAGACATGTGTCAAAATGGGTTTTGTGCTTTTAAACTGTTCTCTTTTTCTGATTTCTACCTCCAAATGACTAGGGCACTCATTCATACCCTGGAGCCAAATACTTTCACATAGATGTTCAGAAATATTCCTCTTACTTCATAGCATTGATGTTTTAACTATTTGAGAAATTTATTTCTCCATCTGCCCATCCCTGCTCCTTGGGTCTTCATTTCTAATGTCAAACAAAAGCTCTCAGGCACTCTTTTTCTCCCTGACACTGACAGAGAAAGTAATTTAGCAAAGTGGATATTTATTTAAGTGACTGGGCGTTGATTTAAACACTAGTGATAAATTTGTGGATCTTGCTCTAAAGACTGTTATTCTTGGTAATGTAATTGTCATGGATCATAACTATAAGACAAAGTACAGCTTCAGCCATTCTTCTTGTTGCAAGAGGATGGAATGTCAAGTGATGTTTTGACTATGGAGCATTTCCTGGAGAAGAGAGAACAATAGACCCTTCTCAATATGGGATTAAACACATATGAAAACATGTCTTGAAATCTGGTGGAAGCATGGATCTATTCAGGAGTCACAGGACTATGTTTCTTTCTTTCCTTTCTTTAAATTTTTTAATGTTTTATTTATTTCTGAGAAAGAGAGAGCGTGAGCAGGGGAGGGTCAGAGAGAGAGAGAGAGATACAGAATCTGAAGCAGGCTCCAGGCTCTGAACTAGCTGCCAGCACAGAGCCCGACGTGGGGCTCATACCCATGAACCGTGTGATCATGACCTGAGCCAAAGATGGACGCTTAACTAACTGAGCCACCCAGGCGCCCCTCTTTCCTCTATTTCAATAGCACTCACCAGCATTCAGTTCATGACATTCAAGGGCACCCCACTGCCTCCTGGAATAGCTTTGCTTTTCATTTTATTCCATAAACCCACTACATTTTCTGACCTCTGTGCCTTTGCATGTGCTCTTTCTCCCCATCAAAATCCCTTCTCTTCTCATTTACTTCACCAAAACTTAACTGATTATTCTTCATTCATCAAGAAATCAGCTCAACACTCACTTTTTAGAAAGTTTCCTTGAGGGTCCCAAACTAGATGGGGATCTCTACTCAGTGCTTGCAAGCCTGTGCTTCATAATCCTCATACTGGTTATAGTGGATGCACATGCCTGTTGTCCCAGTGAATGTGGGTTCCTTAATGTAGGGTCCATGATTCATTCATCTCTGTACAATAGATACTCAATAGATATTGTTGAATGAATGACTGAATCAGTTCACAAATCAATGAATGACTGGCCTCTGTGCCAAAAAGAAATGAAGACAGTATTTCTTGTAACTTATGCAAACTGGGAATTTTCTGCCCAGCTGAAAGTGCCCACTGGATTTATTCAGGGCAGAGCAATTCCATAATAGAAAAACAATTCATCTTTACAGTTTGGAAAACCGTTTGTTTTAGAAACAATCTGAGATAACAGATCACATTTTCTGCATTCTCCCTCTCTTATTTTTTAAAAAAAAATTTTTTTAACGTTTTATTTATTTCTAGGAGAGAGAGAGAGACACAGCGTGAGCAGGGGAGGGTCAGAGAGAGAGGGAGTCACAGACTGAAACAGGCTCCAGGCTCTGAACTGGCAGTCAGCACAGAGCCCGACGCGGGGCTCGAACCCATCATCCGCGAGATCATGACCTAAGCGAAAGTCGGACGCTTAACCGACTAAGCCACCCAGGCGCCCCTGTCCTTTTCTTATTTTTTATTCCCAAGCTATTTTTAGAAAAATGAGATATTAATTGCCACAGAGTTTATTTACTTCTGATCATAATCTGCCTCCCCCAACAAAATGCTTAGTCTTTAATTGGTAGGCACTAAAGATTACTATTCCCCTTTCCCCAAAAAATATGTCTAATGTGTAATAAGCCATAGAAACCAAAAGGAAAAATATTAAATTGTCATAATGAAGGTCTTATTTCTACTCCTGTATCTGACATAATGGGGAAAGCAAGAAAGAATCATAGAATTCATATGATACATATGTGTTCATAGAGTTGTTTTGCAAGAGCTCACCCTAAAGCTTCTTGTATAAGAAGCTCTGATTACACAGGCTGATAAACATGAAGGGACACCATGCCAACAAAATGGAAACCAACTTGAAAGTATTTAAATATTGTACATGGAAATTACCCAGATTGGCCCATAATGATCATTCTATAGTCCTTTGGCAATATGGCAAAAAGAAAAGTTAGAAATATGGCAAAAAGATGACCAGTTTCCTTAGCAACAGATCTGCTGATAAATCCTGCAGTTCAGGCTCATAAGAAAGGCCTCCTGGGGCACCTGGGTGCCTCAGCTGGTTAAGCATCTGACTCTTGATTTAGGCTCAGGTCATGATCTAATGGTTCATGGGATAGTGTGGAGCCAGGTTGGGATTCTCTCCCTCCCTCTCTCTCTCTCTGCCTCTCTCCTGCTCTCTTTCTCTCTCAAAATAAATAAACTTAAAACAAAAACAAAAACAAAAATAAAGGCTTCCTGTCTACCTGGTGCACTAGGCTAGCCAGGTAGCTTCTTTCTCTGAGTGTCTACTATAGTTAAGAGTCCATCTGAACTGTTCCACACTAAGACAATCTTCCTTGCTCATTAAATGCTCACTAATGCACATTAAAAACTGGCTTAGTATTTAAATGTAAATAAATAATAGCAATCAAATTTTGTGTCCAGCACTATATTAAACACACTGCTTAAAAAAGTTTTGAGTCCCATAGTATTATTACTCCCATTTTACAGATGGGGAAACTGAAACTTAGATTGGCCAGTTTGATTTTATTTTGGAGTTAGGGTGTGGTTGACCCAGACTGAACCCAGGCTGCCTAATTTCCAGGCACATTTTTTTAATCCATGCATTTGGATGGTCTCCACACTTGATCTATAAGAACACAGAAGAAGCCAGCACCACTCCTGTATGAAAACTCTTCGAATGAAGACCATTCCTAAGGCACTTCTCTCCTCAGGGATGAAAAATCACAGGACTTTAATTTTTTTTTTTTTTTTTTTGAGAGAGAGAGAGGGCAAAAGTGAGCAAGGGGCAATGAGAGAGACAGACCCATGAGGGAGAGGGAGAGAGAAAGTGAAAAAGAGAGAGAGAGGGAAGG
Source organism: Crocuta crocuta (assembly GCF_008692635.1). NCBI lineage: Eukaryota > Metazoa > Chordata > Mammalia > Carnivora > Hyaenidae > Crocuta > Crocuta crocuta. Next base: position 3,616,583 of record NW_027532002.1, read on the forward strand.
AGAGGTTGCGGGGAGAGAGAGAGAGAGAGAGAGAAGCAGGACTCACAGGAAGCAGGGTTTGTGCTCACCCAAAGCAGGGTGTGAGCTCATGAACCGTGAGATCATGCCCTGGGCCGAAGTCAGATGTTTAATGGACTGAGCCATCCAGGCGCCCTAATTCTTTTTTTTTTTTTTTTTTAAGGTTTCTTTATTTATTTTGAATGAGAGAACATGAGCAGGGGAGGGGCAGAGAGAAAGGGAAAGAGAATCCCAATTGGGCTCTGTGCTATCACATGGGGCTTGATCTCATGAACAGGGAGTTCATGATGTGAGCCAAAATCAAGAGTCAGATGCTTAACTGACTGAGCCACCTAGGTGCCCCAGGCCATTAATGTTTCCTAATTCAGATGCTTTTCAAGTTATCACCACCACCACCACCACCATCATTATCATGGGTTGTCATCAGAACTATCATTTACTAAGCCTGCACTATGTGCCAGGTCCTTGATTACACAGCTCCACAAAAAGCCCACAATGCGCAATTATCCACACTGTGAAAGCACAAACAGAATGCTCAGTGAGATGAACCAACTTGCCCATGACCTGGTTTCCAGTAAGCTTGCAAAGCCAGGATTCTAATGTGATTGTACAACCTTCCTGCCCCAGCTCCCCTCACAATTCCTTGCTACATTCTCACTGCTGGGCCCTTGATTTCTTTGTATCTGAGATCCGCAGAGCCCCTCTTGAGTCACAGAAATTAGTACTAGACCCTCAGAACATGATGTAAAGAGAATAAGCCTGCGTGCCAGCATCATGTTTTAAATGACCGTCCTCATGGCTGACACAATGGTAAGTCTTCCTCCACTGTGCATTTTCTCTCATTTCTTTATCTGAAACATTGTGGGACAGTGTGGAAGGGGGATAACTTGATCCAGGACAGCCAGTCAAATTCCTTCAGTTTAAAGGAACTGGACAGGAAGGGTCTATAAAATAGCCAGTTAAGACACTTTCCTTCAGAAGATCCCTCATAAAGCTGTAGGAATTTCCAAAATCCTTCCTGATTCAAAGTGTTTGGCAAGTTACTTAAAACTTTTTCTTCCTTAGTTTCCAGAAGAACCCTTGAGGCGATGTGGTGGAGTTACGTGGCCTTGGGTGTAGTGTCACCCTCCAAGTTCCATTTGGAAGGGCAAGAGGGACCATGAGAGAATTGAAAGGGATGGAGGAGAGGGTAGTGTCTTGAAGTGGATTTGCAGGGCTTGCACAACTTTATTTATTATATGCAATATTTTGCAAAAGTATCACCCTTTTATTATTATTGATTAATTTTGAGTAGTGGCTTGGGGGGGGGAAAAGGAAATCCAATGAAGTCCTTGAAGCCACAGCACGGCAGTACCTTTCTTAGTGGGGAAAGAGCCTCTCCTCCCCACCTGTAAAATGGAGAGAAGAACAATTAGGATGAGTTCTACACCAGATCCTGGTTTGGAGAACAGATGATACTTTACAATTACTAAATATTTATATTCCATTGAGACCCAGAAGGGATTGCTGTGGCTCACCATTAAAGACAAATGCACAAGAGGTGTGTGGAGCTGTGAAAGCAGGGTGAAAGACAAAATTCCAGTAAAAGGGAGAGGGAACCACACCAAAGAGACTAGAACATGCTTCTCTCACTGTAGAATCACCTAGGGACCTATTACAGTGCAGGTCCTGCTTCGCTCGCTTCCTCAGGAGTGGAGCCTAGATTCCGCATTTCTAACAAACACCCTGTGAAGCAAAGGCTGCTGGCCCAGGGACCACACTTTGTGTAGGAAGTTGGAGGAAGATATTGTAAGAACATAAAACTACTACTTCAGTGCCCAGGTAATTAAGCTTTTCCATAAAGTGCAGTGTGGGTCCTAATAGAAAAATATATTCTAATATTTGTTTTCATTTGGAGAAAACTCTGAGGGTGTTGGTGTGTGTCAAACAGTCCCCTCCTATAAAGACTGCTTTCCACTCCTCTGCTTCTCCCTCCTCCCCCTTTGGGGCCTTCCAGACCTGACACTGCGAGCAGGAAATCTGATGTGCCTGACACATCTTTCTAAATGATTTCGAGGAAGAAGAAGCAGGCTGCACAGATACTGGAAATGCATGATGTAACCTTTTACATTCAGAGAAAAGGCTGTCCCTAATTCAAGCTATATTTCGCCCAATGAAGTAGACATATTTGAAATTGGAAAACATCCAAAGAAAATATGGAATTCAATATAGTTCTGCAAGTCCTGGCCTTTGCCTTCTTGTGGCCTGATTACCTACCTGTGCCTGGCTTGGCCTTACCTCTTGCCTCACTTTGGACACCTCCCCATTCTAATTCCAGTGAGGCATCTGGTAGGGGAGAAATCTATAAAGCACTTAAAGGTTGTTGAGAGCTTCCAGGAGTCAGGCCTTGTGCTAAAAGCTATAATAGATTATCTCATTTAACCCACTCTGAGGACTGTACAGATCAAGATTTTCACAAAGATGGAGCGTGTTACAAAACCACACATCTACTAAGTATCATAAAAGGGATTCCAATTAAGGTCTCTCTAACTCGGGATTTCTCAAGCCTCAATACCATTGACACGTTGGACCAGATAATTCTGTGTTCTTGAGGGGTGTCCTGGGTGTTGTACGATATTAGTGGCATCCCTGGTCTCTACCTGCTTGATGCCATGAGCAGCCTCTCACTCACAGGCAGGGGGATAACCATTGTGAGAAAACTACTTTTGAACCCATAAAGTGCCATAGCAATTTGCTTTAGACCTTTTATGATTGCTTGCCATTTATACCCGAACACTAACTCTTGTTTGTGCCCTTATTTTTATGTGCCCTATCCATATCTCTATGGATAATATACTTTCTAGAAACTATGAGTTGGCAACATGGTATAGTGTCAGGATAGCAAGGACACTTATGATGTCCCCCCCAAGTCCAGTCCCAGCTTATGCCAGACACAATAATGATGCTCCCAAGACAAGGAGGCCCCAGAATCCTTCTTAATTCTAGGCCCAAAGCAAGACAATCAGAATTATCAGAGATGGCAGGAGGGATGAAACTTTGTTTGCTGTCCTAGAGGTAGTATAGTATTCTCAACCCTGGCTACACACTGGAATCATTTGGAGAGCTTTTAAAAATAAAAGTGCTCAGTCTCAATCCCCCAAATTCTGATCAACTAGTCTGAGCTAGAGTACAGGGAAAAGTATTTTTCCAGTGACTCTAATGCAAGATCGAGAATGCTGGCTGAGTGGAACAGTGTCCAAGCTGGACCATAATCGCTACAGGGCATGCACAAGGCTCTCAACTTTCTTGGGCCCTCAGTTTTCTCACTTGTGAAATAGCCATTATAACTCTTGATTGCCCTGTCTTCCAGGGTCACTATGTTTAAATTAGTAAAGTTGAAAACCATACAAAATGTACAGATTATAAATTTTAAGTGCTGATATTAGCACCAGGGGTTCTTACCTCATTTCTACACCAATCCACTGTGCATCCTCAGGTGAGTAGCTTCATCTCTGTTGGACTCTCAGTACAGACCTACATAAAATGAGGCAGTGTCTAAAGTCACCTTTAAGCCCAAATTACATGCTCTTGGCAGGGCAGTTTCATAGATTGTACATAATAATGACTATTTCTATTGAGATCTGATTTTCTCATTACACTAGGACGTTGAGGGTTTAGATTCCTCCTCTTAATCATCAAGATGACATTAGGAATATAATTTAAATTACACTGTGGCCTGGAAAGTAATTTGATAATTTCAATTCAAGTACCTTACACGTTCATTTTTTTTAGGCCAGTTATTCCAATTCTGGGAATCTATTTTAAAGAAAAAATCGAGATATAGGCACAGATTTATGTACAAGAGTGTTTGTTACAACATCATTTATAGAAGTGGGAACACTAGGGGTGGGTGTATATATGTTTACACAGAAAAAAATGCTTCTGTGAATTATGATAATCACAAGATAGAATGTCTTATAGTCATGAAAAAACATATTTTTCAAAAATATCTGACAAAGAAAGTATGATAGATATAATAAATTAAAAAATATGAAAGAAGACAATGAGAAGGACAGAAAACTATATGATATACTAATTAAATACACACACACACACACACACACACACACACACACACACCCCAAAGGAAATGACTAGAAAGAAACAAACCAAAACATTGGTCAGTCATAACAGCTGTGGTGTTTTTCAATGTTTTATTTTTCTTTATATTTTCTTTACTTTCTTAATGTTCTTTCATACACATGGGTTGCTTTTACCATCAGACGAGAAAAAGCATTATTTTAAAGAGCTACTGTGGGTTCAGATGTACTAAAGACAATACCTTTGAGGAAACATCTGGTGAAGGAAAGGATACAAAGTGCTAATATCTTCCCAGCCAAGGAAACCCGCATCATCCTTGAGAAAAGTGGGGCCCATGGGAAATCAGTGAGAGATCGGCCAGGACTTCAGGTGAAAACTAAAGGCAAGCTGCTGGTACGTCCTGTCTCCAGTAGATCATTATTTGATTAGAAAAATGGCAAAGTCTCACTGTTCAGTGCTTGCGGACATTTCCCATCTTAGCTGCAAAACAAACATCCTACCTTTGGAGGACACAGAGTAGAGAAGAAAGGATCCAACACAAAACACCAAAGAAGAGGCTTTCCCATGAAACTAATGAAGCTGAAGCTTCAGGGCACTTCACTTTCCCCAGCCCCTTCCAAGACCAAGGAACGTATTCACACGGTCATCATTTCCCAACATTCACAGAAGTAAACTATTTTAACCACAGTTATGACTGCAGTCAATTCCACTTTGACTTCCCCTCTGTCACATCAGGTGGCATTAGAATGGTTGTGGCTTTTGAGGGATCTATTTAGTCAGACTTTACTAGTCTCACACTGTTGACATTTAGGGCTGGATATTTGTTCATGGTGAGAGCTATTTTGTGCACCAAAGGATGTTTGGCAGTATCCCTGGTCTCTAGTACTAGATTTCAGTAGTACTACCATACCTCTTAGGTCATGACAATGAAAAATGAAATCACATGGCATTTGTCTCTCTCTGACTTATTTCCTTTAGCATAATACTTTCTAGCCCCATCCATATCATTGCAAATGGGAAGATTTCATTCTTTTTTATGGCTGAGTAATATTCCATTGTATATGTGTATACATCTTCCTTATCCATTCATCGGTCAATGGATACTTTGTTTTTTTCCATACTTTGGTTATTGTAGACAATACTTTCATAAACATCAAGGTGCATGTAAATCTTTGAATTAGTATTTTTGTGTTCATTGGGTAAATACCTACGAGTGCAACTGCTGGATAATAGGGTAGTTATATTTTTAACTTTTTGAGGAACTGCTATGTTATTTTCCAGGGTGGCTGCACCAGATTGCATTCCCATCAACAGTGCAAGAGAGTTACCCTTTCTCCACATTCTCATCAACACCTGTTGTTTCTTGTGTTGTTGATTTTAACCCACTGAGCCACTCAGACATCCTCTTGTGTTGTTAATTTTAGCCATTCTGACAGATCTGAGGTGATATCTAATTGTACTTTTGATTTGCATTTCCCTGATGATCAGTGTGGTGTTAAACATGTTTTTATGTGTCTATTGACCATCTGTATGTCTTTTTTTTGGGAAAATGTCTATTCATGTTTTCTGCCCATTTTTAATTGGATTATTCATTTTTGGGGGTGTTGAGTTTTATAAGTCTTTCATATATTTTGGATACTACCTCTTTACCAGACATGTCATTTGCAAATATCTTCTCCCACTCTGTAGGTTGTCTTTTAGTTTTGTTGATAATTTCCTTCACTGTACAGAAGCTTTTTATTTTGATGAAGAGGTAAAAGACCTGTACTCTGAAAACTATAAAACACTGATGAAAGAGATTGAAGATGACATAAAGAAATGGAAAGACATTCCATGCTCATGGATTTAACAAATGTTAAAACGTCTATGCCAATAAAGCAATCTACACATTTAATAATGCAATCTCTATCAAAATGCCAACAGCATGTTTCACAGAGCTAGAACAAACAGTCCTAAAATGTGTATGGAACCAGAAGAAACAAACAGACAGCCAAAGCAACCTTGAAAAAGAAAAGCAAAGCTCAAGGCATCACAATTCTGGACTTCAAGTTATATTACAAATATGTAGTTATAAAAACAGTATGGTACTGGCACAAAAATAGACACACATAGATCAGTAGAACAGAATAAAAAGCCCAGAAATGAACCCACAACTATACGGCTAATTAATCTTTGACAAAGCAGGAAAGAATATCCAATGGAAAAAAGACAGTTACTTTACAAAATGGTGATGGGAAAACTGGACAGCAACATGCAAAAGAATGAAATTGGACCACTTTCTTGCGCCACCCACAAACATAAATTTAAAATGGTTAAATACCTAACTCTGAGGCCTAAAACCATACAAATTCTAGAGAAGAACATAGACAGTTACCTTTTAAACATATCAGCGGAAGCAACTTCTTTCTAGGTATGTCTTCTGAGGCAAGGGAAACAAAAGCAAAAATAACTATTGGGACTTCATCAAAAATAGAAACTATTACGACATAAAGAAGCAAGTTGCAATTAAAACATTTTTCTAAGCCTGCAAAAAATCATTAATTCTTTTACAAGGAGAGATACATTTTGAACCAAAGTAATGAACAGGCTCTTAAATTTCTTGATAATCCATCTAATGAAGAACAAATCATAAGAGCCTATTAGAAAAAGATGTCCTTTTCTGGCCCATTCACATGAAATTACTGCTATGGATGAAGATCACATAAAATCCATAATGTCAACTGAAACAAGAACATCAATGACCAACTTGTAAATGAGTGCTGTCATTTCAAAGGATATTTAGGATTATTTCAAAAGAAAATATGAAAAGCCCTAAGATAAATTTAATGGTGTCTTCCCTAAATTTGACAATTCTAAATTTGTATACAATAATCCTAATAGCAAGTTGTGAAGCTAAAATATACTTTTATAAACCATGAATAACAATAAAGAGGAGGACAGCTTCTTTGATCAACCATGCCAGAGGAAAGACAAAATTATCTACCTTTTTTCTCCACAGAAAAGTATAACACAAAAGGTCATAGAAAGAGGCAACCAGACAGTATGCAGATCAAAGAAATAAAAGAAAAAGTAGCATGGATTCAAAGAGCCAGCAGTTAATTAATTTAAAATTATGTTATTCTGGATAATGATATTTATGACAACTGTTGGTTTTTACATTTTTTAATTTGAGATTTTCTAGGGGCGCCAGGGTGGCTTACTTGGTTAAGCTTCCAACTTTGGCTCAGTTTATGAACTCAGAGTTGGTGGGTTTGAGCCCTGTGTCAGGCTCTATGCTGACAGTTCAGAGCCTGGAGCCTGCTTCGCATTCTATATCTCCCTCTCTCTCTGCCCCTCCCCTGCTTGACTCACTCTCTCTCAAAAATAAAGATAGACAATTTTTAATTTGAGACTTTCTTCATTCTAATATATTTTTAATTCATAGTTTTGTATTTTTTTTTCTTATGCTTTCACCTCAATTGCATAAGCTCAGGCCTTACCATTCCTGGGCCTGCCCCTGACCAGGTCATATTTTCTCAGGTCATATTCACACCCACTAACGAAGCGGGTCTTGTTATTATCTTTTTTACAATTAATCTAATTGATTGGATCATACGCCTATCTCTAAAGCATATTAAGGGCTCTGAGACTTAATTTAGAAATGCACAGAATTCTACATCATGGAAGAAATCTCTTCCCTCCTTTGTTATTAGACTGTAGAATCCACAAATGTTTCTGATTCTAAGTATCCAAGAACAAAGCCAACACCACATTATAGCTACCTGCAGTGGGCAAAGAAACTCTTAAGATAGCAGTTAATATAACAAGGATATATCCAATCAGTCCTTGTTTTTAAATTGTCTCTTGTTTTTAAAATGTTTAAAATGTGTTAGGTAAATTATACAGTGAATAGGGCAAAATAAATACATTTAGTTTAATATCACTGTACTGCAGGGAGGGGNGCCTTCTAACGTGAGTGCTAACTGGGGAAGATAAAATCGGGCCGGGATCAGAGACTCCAGGGTGGGAGGCGATCCCCCTCTACCCTCTACGGGGAGTGAGAGGGGAAAAAGAGAGGGTCCGAAACAGAAAAACTTCCGCTCAGTGCATAGAAAGACCGTACTTGCCAAATACGTGCACACCAGGTCCCCTTGCGCCAACTGTTCCCCGGGGGGGCTGAGCGCACAGACTGCTGCTTTGTGCCGGCTCCTGGCAGCTGGACTTCAGAGCAGCGGCGCGCCTGCCACCGTTGTAGCTCCCGGGCGGCTGGGGACCCTGAAAGAGCCGCGCGCGGACACCGGGCATCCGCGCCCCTGGCTGGCTGGAACTCGAGAGGGAAGGCAAGGAGCTAAACACTAGGAAATTTGCCTGTGCGTTCGTGTTTCGGGTGACGAGCCATAGAGGGNCTGCACAAGTTAGGGACCATCTGGGGGAAAAATTGCTTTATGTGTAACATTAAGGCATTTACACTGATAATATTTATTTTGGTGTTCTGAGGAGAAAAACTGTTAGTTTTGTAGGCCATTTGGGAAAGGTCTATTATATTTTCCAGAGGGTTCCATTAAGGCCAGGACTCTGTGATAGTACCTAGCACAGTGCCTGGTGCAAATAGGCACTCAACACTTTTTTGTTGAATGAATGATACTCTACCACTCTTCCCCGTTTCCTGGCAGTGAGAAAAGGAAAAATATGAGTAAATACCATACACCATTTTTTGTGTGAAGTGACCCCTGCTTAAAAGGAGAAACCCATTCTTTAGAAACATCTTCTTCAGGTTACAGAAATATGTAGATTCTTTAAAAGGAATCAAGGATGGCTCCTGGGGACTAATGCACACACATCTCCCTAGTACCAAAAGAGTACAAGATGAATCCTATCTGAACCAAAGGCAGCTAAAAGCTAGAAATCCCCCACAAGGGCTATTTATTTACCTCAAAGACTAAATTTAGCAAAATTCTCAGTCATATTGAAGATCAGGAAATCCAAAACTTAAGCTTCCAGAGAATATAACTGATTATAAAATATTTTCAGTTTCCATGCCTACTTTTCTACCTCTCTGCGTGTTAGGACGATTAGTCAGGAAAGTATAATATGTATCCTAAAATGTGTGGTTTATAAAAGTTGCTTCAATCTCAACACTGATTTTTATTACATAGTGGGACCATTTCCTTCCTTCTTTTTGTAAATGTACACCTCTAACACCATATTCCACAGGAAAAAGTTTTCTACAGCCAACTTTATAGAAACATATATTAAAAAGAACTCTAAAGACCATTCCAAAATCCTTTCCTCACCAACGACTGGTTTTGTATTTGTTAGACCTGAATCGATATACAGCGTTCCTATATTCTCTTGCTTTTGCCTTTCATACCTTTTTATTTAGATCTACATCCTCATCTATTTTTAAAAGGAGGCAGTATGAAATGATCACACATAAAACTGAAAGCCTGCTGTTTGATCTTCCCCTTTGGCATTAGCTGAAGCTCCCGGTATGACTTTCCCCTTGTTCTTTCATATTCCATCCTTTCTACTTACCAATGGTCAACCAGAGTAAATTAACTAATACTTAAAATAGAATGATTTTCCTATTAAATTAAGTTACTAACCCCATTTTTGGTCTCTTTGTATAAGATATGTAGGAAAATTACTTCTTTCAAAAGTATTTTTCAAGATCATGTAGGTGATGGCAACCTAGTTTTCCAAGTTAATTAAACTTAAAACCAGGGGTGCCTGGGTGGCTCAGTTGGTTAAGCATCAGACTTCGGCTCAGGTCATGATCTTGCAGTTTTTAGGTTCGAGCCCCACATCAGTTTCTGTGCTGAAAGCTCAGGGCCAGGAGCCTGTTTCAGATTTTGTGTCTCCCTCTCTTTCTGCCCCTCCCCCATTCATGCTGTTTCTGTCTCAAAAATAAATAAACTATAAAAAAATTGAAACCAGACCACAGAGGGGGGGGGGTGGGAAATGCAAAAAATTCCAAATGACTCAAAATAGCAATAGGCTTCAATTATGTTTTAACAACTTTCACAACAAACCCAAGTGTCTGTTTTGGCAAAGAATATCTCATAACTTTATTGAGAACAACAAGCTCAAGATGCCAAAACATTTTAGCAAAATTTCAGACTTATGGTGTATTGCTTTGTGACTTAAAATAATAGAAAAAAATAATTAAAAGGTCTGGAATGAAACTGCTAAAATTCTAATTTAAATTCTTCCACCTACCTGCACATGGATGGTTACAGAAGGTTTATTTATAATTGCCAAAATTTGGAAGCAACTAAGATGCATTTCAGTAGGTGAATGGATAAATAAGCTGTAGCAGTGGCACATCCAGACAATGGAATATTATTCAATGCTAAAAAAAAAAAAAGCTATCAAGTCATGAAAAGATACAGAGGAACTTAAATGCTTATTACTAAGTGAAAGAAGCCAGTCTGAAAAGGCTACAACAGTAGTATTGTTCCTATTATATGACATTCTGGAATAGGCAAAACTGACAGTAAAAAGATCAGTAGGTGCCAGAGGCTGTGGTAGGAGAAGTTGGGTAGGGATGAAAAGGTAGAACACAGAGGAATCTTAGACAAGATGTACATCTGACACTATACTCTGAATGATACTATAAGGTGGGTATGTGCCATTACACATTTGTCCAAACCCATAGAATGTGCAACACCAAGAGTGAACCCTAAGGTAAACTACGGACCTTGGGGTGATAATGATGCGTTAGTGTAGGTTCATCAATTGTAACAAATGCATCACAGTAATCGGGGGATTGATAATGTAGTAGCAGCAGGGATAGAGGGGAAATCTCTGAATTCCTCTCATTTTTGCCATGAACCTAAAACTGCTCTAAAAAGTAAAGTCATTTTAAAAAATGCAGTGCACTTCCTGGAAAGGGAGATTATTTTCCTCACTGAGGTTTTCAAAGAGGATCAAAGCACTCCCTGTCAGAGCTGTGTGTGCACAGGATGCAGGCACTGGATAGGTATTCAGACTAGATCATTGTTAAGATCCTTTCTTAAAAATAATTTCCGAAGTTCTTAAAAAACCTCAAGTAATATAAGATACAGCTAAAATAACTGATGTCAAAACTCTACAAGTAAAAAAAAAAAGGAGAAAAAAATCCCTGGAGGCAAAAAAAAAAAAAAAAAAAAAAGGATTGTAATAGACAACGAGATTAATATAACAGCTAAACAACCTGATTCTTTTTTTTTTAATGTTTTATTTATTTCTAGGAGAGAGAGAGAGAGAGCCAGCATGAGCAGGGGAGGGTCAGAGAGAGAGGGAGTCACAGATTGAAACAGGCTCCAGGCTCCGAGCCGGCAGTCAGCACAGAGCCCGACGCGGGGCTTGAACCCACGAACCGCGAGATCATGACCTAAGCGAAAGTCGGACACCCAACCGACTAAGCCACCCAGGCGCCCCTAAACAACCTTATTCTTAAAGGTATACCAATAAATTCATGTTTTAAAAAAACTCGTCCAGCAGATTTTAGAGTCTACTGACATCAGATGATGTTGGTACAAGTTCCATGTCAATTCTCTGCCATGGTTATCCCTCATGAGGGGAGATGATGCCTGTTGATAGTTCAGGTGCATTATATTGTTTATAGTAATTCTATTAATACTAGATTCTGACCTATGGACTCTATATCCCAGAGTACCCCTATGAACAAGTAATAGACCCAAATAATAAGACATCCAAGTTAGGAGAGGGGCCAGTACCTGATTGGTCCACAACCAATCAGCACATGATTTTGGCCCTTCATGCCAAAAGAACTAACAACATATGGGACCCTCGTGAAGTTTCCTGTGAGGAAATAACATCTAAGGCCCAATTGTTTACTGTCATGGAATGCATCTACTGCTAATGTAGCCATCCTGAGCTGGAAACAGACTCCAACTTACCAAACCATCTCCTGAGGTTCAGAGAAGGGAGAGGACTGCCATGCCGACCTGTGGCAGAGTTGGAATAGGCATTCAGGGCTTGACACCGGCAACTAAAGTTTTCCATAGAACTTTCCCACATCGTTCTATCTTGAAATAAACCAATTCTACTCCTTGACCCTTCAAGTGATCATGATTTATACTTCTCATGCAAACTCTGCTTGCCTTCAACAGCAGCAATCGTGTTAACCACCAATTCTATTCCATCTCTCCAATCCCGAAGCTTGCCATGCTTTAAAGTGACTGCCAAAGGAGGAAGATAACGATGATAATTGAGTCTTCAGATTTCTCCCCATAAATGTTTTAAAGTTGCTTGATGAAGTTAATTTATTATATAGTAAATGTGTGGTGGGGTAAGGGCGGGGGTGCTGTTCCATTTCAGCTCCTGGGTCTTTTGCTGATGAGGCCTTTGAACTCTTGCCCATACCAAGCTCATAAATCAGTGTCATATACCATGTACATTTAGATAATTGAAATAATAAAGATGAAATGGATACAAAAGATATACTATTTCATGAATAGTAATTCCTTTTTATCGGGGCACCAACAGTGAAGCAAATTGGACCACCTACTTTCTTGCCTCGTGAAAAAGACCCTACCATCTTGCCCCTATCTTTCCACCATCCTACTTACTTTCATTTTCTTTCTCAAAAAGAACTAATATGTGTGTATATATATATATATATATATATATATGTGAGCTTCTAATCAAAATTATAATTCTGAATGAAAATGATTTGGGAATTTATACTAATACTATGCAGGAAGAAAATCAAACATAAATGTTTATATTTTCTTTCTTCACCATGGTTATAAAAAGCTTAAGCATACAAAAATTGAAAGTTTAAAAACTCAGCTTACTATAAACTTTGAAATACTATGCTGAAAAAGAATAAAAGTGTTCATATTTAAAGCCACTTAACCTGCTATAAAGTCAGGAAAGAATATCATTCCTAAAAATTAAATACCCCTAAAATAAACAGAGTCAGGAAGACATTGTTGTTATGAGGACATCATTAATTTTGAACGTTATTTTGAATGTCCAAGCCTGGTCTGGAATCCCAGTGATGATGATAAATCACGTTTACCTCCTTTACTAGAAACTAACACAAATTTAAAAGTGACAAAGCACATATAATTCAAAAGGATTCTTCTAGATCAGCTTCCAATTTCAATATTAGTTTTCTATCTAGGACTGAACTTCAAAATGGTAAAACAAACCATCCATGGTCCCAAGTCAGAAAGAAACTAATGGATAACAGGAGCACATGCTCTTGACAAAGAATGCCAGAGAAAAAAACTTCTAAAAGGAAATCTCTGTTAACAAAGCAACAACAAAAAACCCAGAAACACTTAGTTAATACATGAATGATGCTACCAATGCACTTTGTCTTTTGTCAGCTTGATAGTGGGCTGAGTTCAAAGTGTGGACCTTTTAGCAAGTATTTGGGATCTGTTTTCATCCTTCCCCTAGGACAGCCTCCTTTTGTCATCCTGTGCCTCCTCAGCCCCTGGAAAGATCATTCTCCTGAAGATAATTCTTCCTCAGAGCCTAAAACAGTGGCAGGCACACACAAGGCAGTTGATAAATATTTGTGAATTAGTTAATTAGCCAATACTCCCACATCTCCAGGGTGTCTCTTACACCAGCAGGAGAAAGCTAATTTCCCCACAGTCTCTGGAAATTTCTGCTCAAACCATCTAGATAACTCATTGGATTGGCCTTCAAACTGGGTATTTCTCCACATTGGAGTGCTGTCTGGAGTTTTTTCTACTAGTAGTTACATTAAATCAACAACAGCAAAGGAGAAGAAATCAGAAAGTAAGTAAATCATCAACTGTTTTCACTCTCCTACCAAATATATTCAAACCAAACCTAACCAAACCAAACCAAACCTCTGGTACACCCTGGGAGACTTTTTATTTTCAGGGTTTTGTTTTTTGTTTTCTGTTTTTGCATTCCTGAAAATGTAGGCCTCAGCACTCCACAAAGGCATGAATTCTGGCATTTCAGACTAGGGGTTTATTAGAGAGACTTGAGAGTTTAGAAAGTTGAAACAACACTAGAGTCAGGCTTCTGGGATCAGAAGACCCCTCTCTCTCTGAGAGCATCAGTAATGAACTTAATACAACTTTGAGAAAATAATTGTCATTGGCATCTATCGGCCAATCCAAGTATGTACCTGTTCACCAAAAGGAATTCACAGTACAGTTCAATTCCAAAAGCATCTTTTGGAACATTTATGCAAGTATCAGACATTATGCCAGGCAACAGGCAGCAAGAAATGATTGAGAAGTTGTCCAGAGGAGAGACATAAACAAATAGCTCTAACAAGACACAAAGTTTACTTCCGGGCATACTCAGTTCTTCATTCACCAGACTTCACTAACAATAGTGATTTCCTTTTGCCTCCAAATATGTTAAAATGACTAATTGTATGGAGTGACCGAGCTCTGATATTCCTAGGGGAAATCATTTTATTTTAAACATGATCCAGATGAGAATTTGCAGGAGGCATTGTCAGGTAAGTTGCAGGGAACACAAGAGGCAGAATGGGCTCTTGCCTTCCTCCCTATTCGAGAGAGTCAGGGACAAAATGCGACGCGGGAGTCCTGCACCCACATGGAGCAACCTAACAGAGAAAGAAGGCAGAGCATGCAGTCAGCTGGAGAGGGCTGGTACCTACTCCAAAGGCTAAGTAGAGTAGACACTGTTGATTGAGAACCAGCAGGCCTGTCCTGGGACCTTGTAGGGCACAAACTGACCTCTTGGCACAGCCTAAGCAGAGCGCCTGAGTCAGGGAGTAGGTGCAGGACCAAGGAAGGGTCTCATCAACAGAGAGGCCATCCATCATTGGCCAACTTGAGAAACACTAGATGACACATTTATTGGCTGCAGACTCAGGGAAGGAGGCCAGAAAAACACACAGGGTCAAGGCTTCCTGGAGATGCCGGCAGCAACAGTACAGCTGGGAGTTCCTCATGTAGACAGATCCAGACACCATCTCAGTGTAGATCCAAAGGACCAGCCTGTGAGAGCAAATGTGGCCTCCACTCCACACACCCAACCATTGTCTAAAGACAGCAGAGAACTGGGATGGAAATTAGAGCAATCATCCCCAAAGATAGGTTTATCTGGAGACATTCTAAGTTGTTGAGTGGGTTTAAGGTTTGTGTTGCGGTAGATTGTGTATTTAGTTATTTTCGTCTCACCTAAAATGGTGAAGGATCCTATGGAGTATAAGACAGTTCTAAAAAATAAAATATATTTTCTCTTGCGCATCTGAGTTGCAGTGGACAGCCCCACTAAACAGAAAGAAAGAGGCGGTAAGGGTCTGTCAGGCTCAGAGAATGAAGGTAACAAAGTACACAGTTGGGAATATGAACAATACACTTAGGGACTAAAAGGATTTTCAACTTGACTGTAGAAGAGGGTTCAAGTGGAAGGCCACGATAGGTCAGGGCAGTATTGAGGCTTACAATTCCTTGGAAATGGAACTTAAACCTTATTTTTCTGACTTTAAATTCAAGATCTTTTTCCTTTATCAAGGAATGTACTAAAAATAGAGGAATTCATTGACCACTGATAAAGGGGGGATAAAGATCCTCAGGGTAAAATAAATCTTATGAACAAGAGGAGCTGAATTCATTATATGCATGTTCATGTAAAAAAAATGCTCAAAATGAGAAAAATAATAAAAAGAGACACATAGTAAAACTGTACCACACCAAGGGATTGCATGGTTTTACTTTCCACTGGACTGTAAACTGTCTGAAAGAAACAAGAAAAAGGCATGTCTGGGTTGAATTTCAGCACATTGCATGAGGAATTAATTACCTCCAATTTCAAAACTAGCTTTTCTGGTGTTTGCTTTCAGTTTGGGATATTTATGACTTTGAATTATTTTTACACGGAATTAGCAGGGCTTTCCCCTCTTGATTATCTATGATACAAAAGCAACCATATCTTTCTCTGCCATATTATCCAGTATAGAGGTCCTCATGATCTCATTGGGTAAGGTGGCTGTCATCAGGAGCCCTGTGTGTCCATCCACCACCTACACGGGTCATTAAGGGTGCTCTCCTTCCTCATATTTGAACCTCTTTAGCAAAGGAGGGTGAAGATGGATAGCAGCCCACTACAGCCCTGTGTGGTGTCATCTGGCAGGCCAGGAAAATCTGTAACAAGCACTGAGCAAGTGAGTAATATACTCATTGTCAAGGTTTCCCCTTCCATATTTGTCTATACGCCTATCCTCTGAGGGGAAATGGGTTTTGACCTCCAGGACCAGGGGCATCTGTGGCTTACATACCACCTTACCCAAAACTTCACTAATTTAAGTTGGAATTTGTCATGCAGTTTGGATTTTTTTTGTTTTGTTTTGTTTAAAAGTCAATGGTACAGTGCTCCTGCCACCCAGTTTACAGGGGCTTTTCAAGATACTGAAGGAGCTGCACACATGAGATTACTTGCAGCTCTTCAACCATCCCAAGTTGTTTCACATCTTCTGAGAAGATGGCCAGCCTCTCCACCCCACTAGAGACTATAATAACCTTGAGGATAAAGAGTTGATTCTAAGATAATGCTTGGTAACTAGTAGGTGCTCAATAAAGGCTAATTGAATGTGACGGATCCTAACAAAAGGAAAAGACAACTGGTTTAAACTATATGAAGAGAAAAGGTATTGTCTCAAGTGATTTTCTTTGCAATGAGCTTTACTGAGCACCAGAATGGTGTAGTGTGCCCACATGAAATTCAAATCAACAAGCACTAACTCATAGATACTGTTGAATGACTAAGGAGAAAATATTAATCAAAACATTAGGATTGGTAGGAGAAATAGGATCCCCCAAAATCAGTTTGTTAACTGGTCTTCACTGTCACAGAAATCTATAGGTGGTACAAATGCATATACATGGATAAATGAGGCAGAGAGATGCAGGGTCTGATTAGTTCAGGGTGGTATGAGAGAAACACCAATCCTTAGAGTATGGACCAGACCCCCAAGCCCGAGAATCAACTGCAGTGAAACAGAATCCCTCAAAGTGTGGACTAGGAATCTACATTTTAACCACATTCCAATAGTGATTCCTATGCACAATTGTCTGAAAACCTAAGCATGAGAAGACAGTGATCCTCCTGTTGTGAATTCCAATCATAAATTCAAAAGTGAATTTCAGTGGAGAAAGTATGATCTTTTAAAAAAAGTGATGTTGGATAAATTGCAAATCTATATGGGGGGTGGTAGAAACATGTGTATCTTGACATTCACCTTAAACCACAAATAAAAAATTAATTCCAAATGGTTTATAGACCTAAATATAAAATGCAAAACAATAAATCTCCTGAAAAACAAAAACAAAAAACCCAGAAGAGTAGCTTCATGATTTTGAATAGGAAAAGAGTTTTTAAGTCACAAAAAGTATTAATTTTTCCTTTAGGAAAAAAATATAAATTGAGATACATTAAAATTAAGAACTGATGTTATCAGGGTGCCTGAATGGCTCAGTCGGTTGGGTGTCCGACTTTAACTCAAGTCATGATCTCGTGGTCCATGGGTTCAAGCCCCACATTGGGCTCTGTGCTGACAGCTCAGACTCTGGAGCCTGCTTTAGATTCTCCTTCTCTCTCTCTGGCCCTCCCTGACTTGCACTCTGTCTCTCTCTCTCTCTCAAAAAGAAATAAACACTAAAAAATTTTTTTAAAAAAGAACTGATATTATCAAAAGACACTATGAAGAAAGAGAACTCAAGTCACAGAATGGATGAATGGATGAATATGAAGATACTTGCAATATATATATATATATCTCATATCTGACAAAGGGAAGGACTAATAGCCATAAACCCATAGAAAAGACAACTTAACAGTAAGATGGACAAAAGACTTGAAGAGGAACATCACAAAATAGAGTAAATATATGTAAGAGGGTTCAACATTATTAGTTACCAGGGGAGTGAAAATCAAATCACAATGAGTTGCCCATTTACACCCAACAGAATGGCTAAAATTTAAAAAATAAAACAAACAAAAAAAACCTGACCATGCCAATGTTAGTATGGACGTGGAGCAACCAGAGCACTTACACAGCACCTATGGAAGTAAAAATTGGTACAACCACTTTGGAAAATGGCTTGTCAACATCTACTAAAGCCAAGCATGTGCATACATAGTTTATGAGTCAGGAATGTCATTCCTAAGTACACATCCAGCATGTATTCATTTATATGTTCATCAAAAGACATCTAAAAGAATGCCGAGCAATACTACACATAATAGCCAAATATTAGAAACAATTCAAATATCCTTCAATAGCAGGATGGGTAAATAGTGGTATATTCATACAGTAAAAGCCATACACTAAAACTGGTACAATAAAAAGAACTGAAGAATTGCTTCACGGATGAATCTTGCTAACACTATGTTAAGAACAAGAAGCTAGACCCTAGAGTACATTCTGCATGATTTGATCTAGGTAAAGCTCAGAATCAGGTGAAACTAAATACAAAGAATAGTAGTGACTTTGTCCCAGTGTAGGGAATGAAAAGAGGCATGTGGGATACTGTAATGTTCTATTTCTTGATTTGAGTCCTGATCATATGGGTGTATTCACTGTGTTGAGATTCATCAAGCTGAACACTTATGATCTGTGCCTTTTTGTGTATGTGTGTTTACTTCACTAAAAAGCATACTTAAAAATAAATTTCTTAAACAAACCTTCTTATCTGAATATATACTTTGGCATTAACATTCCAGAGCCTAGTACACTCTTCCATCCAACTGCATCACTAAGCTGGACTTCACCCATAAAACCACTCTTCTGCATGATTATAATGGATTTCTGCATTTATATGGCGCCTTTCCTCTGCAAAGATCAAAGGGCTTCTGCATAATAAAAGATAGCATATCAAATGCAGCATATCAAACACAGTTAGGTCTGAGAGAATAAAGGGGGAAATATTGAACTCAGGGACATATAATCTAGGAAACTTGTAGACATAAAGTAAGTCATAAAAACTGTATGTAAAAACAATCATAAACATCAACTATTAAGAATTCATTTGTGTGAAATAAAAGGCCCGCAGCTCTTGAGGTTGCTTTCTTGCTCTTGACATGGCAAGGACAGAATGCAGCCTAGGCATTCAATTTAGGTCTTAGACTCCTAGGCACCACATTGCAAGATTTCTCTGGAGTCAACTTGGCACCTCACCGCAGTAAAACAGAACAACTAAATAAACCATGCTGCTGTTCAAAGAGCTTTCATATGTGCTTTAAAATATAAACTCACTAACTCTGACAACTAATTAAGTGGGCCTTTTTCATATTTGTGAAATAAATATTCTATTGATATATCTTCCTGAGGCATACAGAATTATATACATTGCTTTTATGTTTTACGTTGACATGCACCAAATGTGTTTTCCTCAAACTTCAATTCTTAAAATCACCAAGGGAAAATGTGCACAATGAGGAATTTTTCACTGACCTGAGGTCACTTTCAAAACCTGTGTGGGGTGATGTTCTGGCTTGGCCAGTGACCCCGGGAGATATTTCCATTAGCCTAACAAAGGACACCTTTAGCTTTGTGAATTGTGAAATAGCTGCTCAGACTTCTCTCCGTAATGTCTACACATGTGGAGGGAGGAAAAGGAAAATAGTTGGCTTTGAATAACTTAAATAGTCCATGTTCTGCACATGGATAACTTCAATAAAGGGAGTCAGATAAATGGAAGCAGTGTTTTAATTTCATGTATATATCCCTTGAGAGGGATGAAAACAGACAATGATAATGGAGAGGAGGAGGAGGAAACCAGCTGTAAACATTTGGCAAGCACTTTAAATGGATAACCTTATTAAATTCTCACAACAATTCTGTTAAGTTGGTAGTTTTTTACCTTCATTTTACAGATACAAAAATGGAGATTTAAAAAAAAAAAAGGTGTACTAACTTGCCCAAGGTCACACTACATAGTAAGTGAGGAAGCCAACACTTAAACCTAGGCACTAGGACTCCAGAGCCTGTGCTCTTTAGCCCTAGAGTTTATAGAATAAGGTGGAAGGGATATGAAGGCATTCTGTGGTAGGATTTGTGTTGAAAGAGTGCCTTGCCATTCATTCTGTGGGGGTTATGCATCTCATGGACTGCTCTGGCAGAAGTTACTCTTATAACCTGTGGTAAGAGAGAAAGAAAGGCCTGTTTCCCAAAGCAGAAATGGATCACAAGTCCCATGTTCCCACAGGGACCATCAAGATGTGTGTCAGGAACCAGAAGGCCATTGGAATTATGCTTTAACACAACTCACATAAGTTTAAAATATTACAACCACTCTCCATCATTAGAGTTTGCTCTTTTTGCAGATTTCTGACTTGTCCTTGTCCTTGTTTAGGACAGGGTTTTAGCCTAACAGCATTTATAAAAAATTCACGTTCCTTGGAAGCCTTATGAAGTAATTCGGATTTTGTCTATAGGCAGTAGCAATGATTCATTCATAACAAGAGTGTTGCTAACTTGTTCAATAGGAGACTAGTCTTTGGGGAAAAAAATAACAGCTAGGAGATTTTCATCTGAACAGGAGGTCACTTTAAAATTCAATTTAGTGACACCCTTGTGGGTTTTCCCTGGCACCTAGAATATATGGACTAATAATTGGGAACAGCTGCTTGTCTTGACTGGAACCACTCTATTTAAATAGCTCCAAGATTACACCCTTGGCCTCTGCTTCTTTATATACTTTGGAAATAAACTACTGTGGATGCCCAAATGTATTCAGACAATGGAAGAAATGATTTATGGAGACTGACCACATCCAGAACTGCAAGCCTCATTCATTTCCCTTGTTCAATCATCACCAACCATGCGATGGAGAGGGAACAAAATGACAAGGTCACACAGTTACTTATCCCCAGGAGTCACCCTGAATAAGTTACCCTCAGATTGAAGTACTTTTTCATGACCTTCACTCTAAGACACAGTTGTTGCATTTGACTCCACCACACACCTAACTTAATGTCAAGTTTATTCAATCTGACATTCCCAGAGCATTGATTTCTGGTATACCCCAAGTGAAGTACTAAGCAGTTAATAACATGCCTGTAGAATATGAGATTTATATGTTTTAAATGTACTCTTTAAAGGACACTTCAGTTTTCTTCCCATTTGGGGAAGTTGTGTTCAGTTTTATTTTTCTTTTGAATCATTGATTCCACAAAGATTTATTATAAGCTTATTCTAGCCAAGTGCTCATCCTTTAAAATGGTCTCAGCTAAATTTGTTCATGCCAAACACTTGAAATCTTTCTTTTCCAATGTAAATATCCAACAATAAAAAAGTAATAAAATATAGCATGACATATCCACTTGGCAAAATATTATGGGCCTATTCATAGATAATGATAGCATCTATAGGATTATGAAGAAATTGGAGAAATTAAGATGATATTGTTAAGTTAAAAAGAAACAAAATTGCATAGACCTATGGTGGTAACCATGTAAAATTATGCACTTTAAAAAGACAGAAAAGAAAATATCAAAATTAAATACTCTATATTCTGTATCTCCCCATAAATATTCCAAACAACCAGAGAGATCAACAAGATGAGTCACTAAAACCATTTGAACCCACACCTACAATACAACCATGAGACAGAAGATACTACAGACTCAAAGTATATCCAAATAGGTAAATAAATGATCCAATTCAGAAGAGCCAGTTCAAAGAGCCTGGGTTGTTCAGCTGGTTGAGCATCTGACTTTGGCTCAGGTCATGATCTCTGCAGTTTGTGAGTTCAAGCCCTCCCCCCGCCCCCCCAATCAGGCTCCCTGCTATCGGTGCAGAGCCAGCTTTGAATCCTCCATCCTCCCCTCTCTGTCCCTCCCCTACTCATGCTCTCTCTCTCTCAAAGATATATAAAAGATGAAAAAAAAAAGAGAGTGAAAGAGAAAAAAGAAGACCCAGTTCAGGAAAGGGAAAAGGAGATCAGGGGTCTAGGTACAGAAAGAGAGATACAATGACCCTCAGAAAGAGAATATCTCCCCTATTTAAATACTAAATATAGGTATGAGACATGGTAGATTATGGTAACTGATGAATCAAAAGGAAGGAGCTTCAAACAGACTTTGGAACAAGTGGAAATCTTGGCAAAGCACCAGTCCTGGAGGAAAAGAGCAGCCTTCAGATATTTGGTGTTAAGATAATAAGAAAGAACTGGAAATTAAGAGCACTTCAAAAATAAGAGAATCACAAAATCAGAAGACACACCACCACAGCCCTCCAAAGAGGGAGCAATTTTTAAGAAATTTATAGGGATGCCTGGGTGGCTCAGCTGGTTAGGCATCTGACTTCAGCACAGGTCATGATCTCACCTCTTCTGGGTTTGAGCCCCACATGAGGCTTTGTGCTGACAGCTTAGAGCCTGGAGCCTGTTTCAGATTCTGTGTCTCCCCCTCTCTCTCTGCCCCTCCCCCGTTTGTGTTCTCTCTCTCTCTCTCTCTCAAAAATAAATAAACGTTTAAAAAAAGAAACTGTAATTTATAAACAAAAAGAAGAGGAAGATTTTGAATTAAGAAATCTCATAAACTATCTAAATCTTCATCTCTTCATCTACTCTACCAAAGTAACTATAAGAAGAAAATACAACATAAGAATCAAAATGTTTTAGTTGATGAATATTCTCCCTTCCCAAATGTCAACACCCCAATGTGAATTAAATATCCTTAAACAAGTATTTGGAGATAAAGAGGAATAAACATCCTGACTCAGAAATTATGAAACTCAAAATATAAATGGATAAAAATTAGGAAGGAAATCAAAGAAAAATACAAAGTCATCTTAAAAATTATGACTAAATTGCAATATTCCCAGGAAAGGCATAAAAACAAACAAAAGAATGAAAACAAAATTATAAAACATATAACAAGAATGAGAGAAAGCGACTGAGGTAGAAGATAAAAGGTTCAACGTATGAACAACTGGAGTCACTGAAAATTTTTTAAAAAAATGGAATCAAACCAGTATTTAAAAGTATAACCCAAGAAAACTTCCCAAAGATAAAAGACTTAAATTTACATCATTATTTACATAATGAAATGGTCCACTGTGTATATAGTAAGACTGACAGAATGGTCAACTTCAAGACATATCCTATTAAGGCTATTATATTTTTAAAGAAGAAAAAACAAAAACAAAAGAAAAGAACAAAACTTTTGGGCCTCCAAGCAAAGTGACCAACTCACTTACAAAGGAAAGAAAATCAGTTTGGCATCAGATTTCTCAATAGTAGAAATAGTAGAAAACAAGATAATAGTGGATCAGCAACTTTAAGAGATTTGAGGAAAGAAGGAATAAACCAAGATCAAATGGATAAAACATAAGGATATAGAAGACATAAAACAGTAATACAGATTTAATGTATATTTCTTGATCTCTCCACTTTCATAGAATATACATGAAACATTCACAAAACTTGATCATGTGTTGGTTCACAAAGAAAGCCTCAATAAGTTCCACAAAGGGGAAATTAAAAAAACACGTTCTCTTATTACAATGCAATAAAAATATAAATTAATAACAAATTTGTTAAAACAAAACAGCTTTTCCATCTGGTAATGTAAAACCTTTTTTTTTATTGAGATATACTTGACATACAACATTGTGTAAGTTTAAGGTATACAACACATTGATTTGATACATTTATATTACAGTATGGTTGTCATTTTAATGTTTGCTAACACCTCTATTGTTCTTCCATAATATAATTTCTTCTAGTGTTTGGAACAGTAAAGATCTAGTCTCTTAGAAAGTTTAATGTTATAATACAGTTTTGTTGCCTACTACAGTGTGTATCAGGTCTCCAGGACTTATTTATCTACTAGTTGCACATATGTACTTTTAAAAAACGTCTCTCCCATTCTACCTCCTCCCAGGCCCTGGTAACCACTATTTTATGGTAAACCACCATAAAAGCTCTCTGCTTTTATGTTTTGTTTTTTTGTTTTTTTATTTCTAGGAGAGAGAGAGAGAGAGAGACAGTGTGAGCAGGGGAGGGTCAGAGAGAGAGGGAGTCACAGACTGAAACAGGCTCCAGGCTCTGAGCTGGCAGTCAGCACAGAGCCCGACGCGGGGC
This sequence comes from Crocuta crocuta, assembly GCF_008692635.1. Lineage (NCBI taxonomy): Eukaryota > Metazoa > Chordata > Mammalia > Carnivora > Hyaenidae > Crocuta > Crocuta crocuta. The sequence goes on from NW_027532002.1 coordinate 3,640,726, forward strand.
CCGAACCCACGAACCGCGAGATCATGACCTAAGCGAAAGTCGGACGCTTAACGGACTGAGCCACCCAGGCGCCCCTACTCTCTGCTTTTAAAGTTACAGTTTTATATTCCATAAGGTCTTATGCTTAAGTATTTGTCTTTCTCTGTCTGACTTATCTTACTTAGCATAATGTCCTCGAGATCCGTCTATGTTGTCAAAAATGGCAGAATTTCCTTTGTTCTCATGACTAAGTAGTATTCCATTGCCTGTAAATATCATATGTTCTTGATACACTTATCCATTGATGAACATTTAGGTCGTTTTTATATCTTGATTATTGCAAATAATGCTGTAATAAACATGAGAGCGCATTATGTCTCTTTGGTAACCTGTCTTCATTTTCTTTGGAAATATATACAGAAGTGGAGTTGGTGGATTGACCATATGGTAGTTACATTTTTAATTTTTTGAGTAGTCTCCATACTACTCTCCATACTGGCTGCACCAGCTTATAATCCCACCAACAGTGTACAAGGGTCTCCTTTTCTCCACACCTTTACCAACACTTATCTCTTGTCTTTTGGATGAAAGCCTTTCTTACAGGTGTGAGGTGGTATTTCATCTTGGTTTTGATTTGCATTCCCCTAATGAGTAGTGATATTGAGCAACTTTTCAGTACCTGTTAATTATCCGAGGTCTTCTTTGGAAAAATGTCTATGTAGTTCCTCTGCTCATTTTTAAATCAAATTGTTTGGCTTTTTGTTATTGAGTTGCATGAGTTTTTTAATAAATTTTGGGTATTAACCCCTTATCTGATACATGGTTTGCAAAAATTTTCTCCCATTCTTTAGGCTGCCTTTTCATATTGCTATTTCTTTTGTTGTATGAAGCCTTTAAGTTTGATATAATCCCACTTACTGATTTTTCTTTTGTTTGTGCTTTTGATGTCATATCCAAAAAAAATAAAAGGTCAAGAAACAATATCAAGGAGCTTCTTCCCCATGTTTTCACATAGGAACTTTATGGTTTCAGGTCTTAGGTTTAAGTCTCTGATTCACATTAAGTTAATTTTTGTGGGTGGTATAAGATGTCATTTTACAGCATGTGGCTATACAGTTTTCTCTACATTATTTTTTAAAGAGACTATCATTTCCCCACTTGATGTTCCATGCTGCCTTATCCAATATTAGTTGACTATATATATGGATGTTTAAGTCTGGGCTTTCTGTTCTGTTCCATTGTCTATTTTTATACCAGCATCATGCTCTCTAATTACTATAGTTTTGTAGTATAGTTTGAAATCATAGTGTAACTTCTTCAGTTTTTGTTGTTCTTTCTCATGATTGCTTTGGCTATTTGGCTACCTTAGGGTCTTTTGTGGTTCCACACAAATTTTAGGACTGTTTGTTCTATTCTATGAAAAATGCCATTGGAATTTTGATAGAGATTGTGCTGAATCTATAGAAGGCTTTGGGTATTATGGACATTTTAACAGTATTAACTCTTCCAACTCATAAATACAGGATGTCCTTCCATTTGTGTCTAATTTCTTTCAGCAAAATCTTGTAGCTTTCATTGTACACATCTTTCACTACCTTGGTAAATTCATTCCTAGTCATTTATTGTTCTTGATGCTATTGTGAATGGGATAGTTTTATTTTTTTTCCAGCTGATTTGTGTGATTAGATATTATATCCTACAATGTTACTCAATTCATTGATTAGATCCAACAGTGTTTTTAGTTGAGTCTGAGATTTTCAATATATAAGATCATGTTATCAGCAAATCACAACAATTTTACTTCTTCTTTTCCAATTTGGATGCCTTTTATTTCTTTATCTTGCCTGATTCTCTCACTAGGACTTTCAGCGCTATATTGAATAAGAGTGGAGAGAGCAGGCACCCTTGTCTTGTTCCTGGTCTTGGAGGAAAAGCTTTCAGTTTTTCTACATTGAGTATAATGTTAGCTGAGGGTTCGTCACATGTGGCCTTTATTATGCTGAGGTATGTTCCTTTTATATCCAATCTGTTGAGAGTTTTTATTATGAAGAGATGTTGTATTTTGTCAAATGCTTGTTCTGCATCTATTGAAATGATCAGATGACTTTTATCTTTATTTTATGTCATATTAATATGGTGTATCATATTTATTGATTTGTGTATACTGAACCATCCTTGCATCCCAGGGATAAATTCAACTTAGTCATGGTGTATAATCCTTTTATTTAAAAAAAATTAACATTTATTTATTTTTGAGAGACAGAGACATGAGCAGCGGAGACATGAGCAGAGAGAGAGAGAGAAGGAGACACAGAATCTGAAGCAGGATCCAGGCTGTGAGCTATCAGCACAGAGCCCAATGCAAGGCTCGAAGCCACAAACTGTGAGATCATGACCTGAGCTGAAGTCAGATGCTTAACAGACAGAGCGACCCAGGCACCCCTGATCTTTTTAATGAATTCTTGAATTTGGTCTCCTAACATTTTGTTGAGAATTTTTACATCTACTTTGCTTATCAGGGATATTAGTCTATAGTTTTCTTTTCTTGTAGCATCCTTATCTGGCTTTGGTATCAGTATAATAATGGTCTAATAGGAAGAGTTTGGAAGTCTTCCCTCCTCTTTAAATTTTTGGAAGAGTTTGAAATGGATTGGCATTAACTCTTCTTTATATTTTTGGTTTAATTTGCCTGTGAAGCCATCTGGTCTTGGGGGTTTCTGCATTAGGAGGGTTTTTTTTTTTTTATATTATTATTACTGATTCAATCTCCTTACTCATTATTGGTCAGTTCCTAGTTATTTCCTCCTGGTTCAGTCTTAGTAGGTGGTATGATTCTAGTAAGTTATCTATTTCTTCTAGGTTTTCTAATTTATTGGCATATAGTTGTTCACAGTAGTCTCTTATGAGCCTATCTATTTCTGTAGTATCAGTTACTGTTTTTCCTCTTTTATTTCTGATTTTATTTCTTTGAGATGTCTCTCTTTCTCTAGTATCACTAAAGGCTTGTCAATTTTATCTTTTTGAAAAAACAGCTCTTAGTTTCTTTGATCTTTTTGATTGCTTTTTGTCCATTCTCTACATCATTATTTCCTCTCTGATATTTATTACTTCCTTCCCTCTGTTAACTTTGGGTTGAATTTGCCCTTCTTTTTCTATTTCATTGAAGTGTAATGTTGTTTATTTGCAAACTTTCTCATTTTTTAGTATATCCATTAATCACTCTAAATTTTCCTTTTACAACTGCTTTTGCAATGTTCCATAGATTTTAAATTGTGTTTCTATTTTCATTTGTTTTGAGATATTTTTTCATTTTTATTTCTTTTTTGACTCATTGGCTAGATTTGTAGATTTTCCAAATTTCTTCATGTTATTAATTTCTAGTTTCATACTACTGTTGTTGGAAAAGAACTACTGTTGTTTGGAATGATTTCAACCTTCTTAAATTTGCTAAGACTTGTATTGTGTCCTATCACTTATCCATTCTTTAAAATGTCCCAAGTGTACTTGAGATGAACGTGTATTTTGTAGCTGTTGGATGGAATGTTATATAGATATCAATTACCTCCATTTAGTCTAATGTATGGTTGAGGTCCATTGTTTCCTTATTGATTTTTGTCTTGATAATCTATCTAAGTCTATTGGATATTGGTTGTCTATTTCTCCCTTCATATCTGTTAGTATTTGCTTAATATATTTAGATGCTACAATGTTGGGTGCACATATATTTACAATTGTTATTTCTTTCTGATAGATTGATCCCTTTATCATTATATAATGATGGCCCTTGTCTCTTGTTACTTTTTTTCCCTTTGAATTAAAGTCTATTTTATCTGATATAAGTATAGCTATCTTCACTCTCTTTTGGTTTCCACTTGAATGGGACATATCTTTTTCCATCCCATCACTTTGAGACTATATCTGTCATTAAATCTGAAATAGGAATTTGTTAATATAATTGACCATATTACTATTAAGAAGAAACTTTTATAACTGTTTTTTAGATACAGAAAGGTAATTGAAGAACTCTAACCCATTCCTGATGAAAATGCCCAAATTAATAGGAATTGAAGGATAATTTCTTATGTGCACACACACACACAACACACATATGTGCAAATACATAATACATACCAATTCACAAATAAATAATATACATCTTCAGTTCTGAAGACAGTATCTCATGGGAAACACTAGAGGCATTTTCACCAATGTGAAAAACAATTATTTATAATTGCGTTAGAGGTATTCATTGATGCAATTAGACAAAAGAAAGACAGAACTTAAGAATTAGAAAGGATATAAAAGAATCTTAATTTTCAGGTAGTAGAATATATGTGGAAAGTCCAAATAAATCAATGACTAATTCAATCAACCAAGAATTCAATGAAATGGGTAGTCATAAAATTAACATACAAAAAATTGATGGAATATGTACTATTGATATATATTCACACATACATATACATAGTTATATACACATATATACACATAAAGTTAGAAGACATAATAGAGGAGGAAAACCTCATGTACAAAGGAACAATAATATACTTTGGAATAAACTTAAAAAGAAATGTGCAAAAGCTTTATGAGAACAAATTTCAAACACTCTTAAATTATGCAAAATTATTTTTAAATAAATGGAAAGGTGTCTCATACTAGAAGGAAAAACATGCACAGAAACTGCTGGGACATCAAAAGGACTCATGGGCTCATTTGAAGGGACTATCAATGGCCAGATGTGGAGGCATCAAAACAAATAATGATGATAAGCACAAAAGTAAGTAAGAATCTGAATCCATGGTTAAATTGAGAAGTGGAGAAGAGTGAGAGGGGGATTGAAAGATTCCTTACATAGAAGAATGCTAACAATGTAGCAGGAATCGATACAGAAGGAATAATATAATTTTAAATACCACCATTTTGTAACCATTAATATAATAATTAATTCAGGCAAAGATCATCAGTGGATGCTAAAACCACTGAGTAAAGATTTTGAGGTGAACAGGATATTCACACAGTCTCAAAATATCATCCCATAGATTATTTATTAATTATAAAGGTAAAAAGTATCTTCATGATGAAGGAATCTGGCAGACACATTCTTTTTTTTTTTTTAATTTTTAGTGTTTATTTATTTTGGAGAGAGACAGAGCATGGGTTGAGGGGGGCGGGGGGCAGAGAGAGAGGGAGACACAGAATCCGAAGCAGTCTCCAGGCTCTGAACTATCAGCCCAGAGACTGATGCGGGGCTTGAACTCACAAACCATGAGATCATGACCTGAGCCGAAGTCGGACGCTTAACCGACTGAGCCACCCAGGCACCCCTCTGGCAGACACATTCTTAACCAAATTTTTCTAATTTAGTTACACCAGTAATGTGACAAACTGATATGTGATTCCTGACAGATGTGTCAAAGAGGAAGTCATATCAGTTATGATGTTTTTGCCAAAAGTATTTAATCTGAATGGAATCATTAGGAATCAATCAGACACATTCAAACTGAAGGCAATTTTACAAAACAACCAACCTGGACATTTGAAAAATGCCAATATCATTTTTTTTTAAAGAGCAAAAGGACTATTCCAGATTGAAGAAGACCCAAAGAGGTAAGTCAATTAAAATACTATATATCATGGATTAAAAAAAAATCTATAAAATAATTGGAACAACTGGGGAAATTTGGATACAGTAGTTCAAATTACTTCATCAATGTTTAATTTTGAGTGTAATAACAGTATTAGAGTTAAACAGGAAAACTGTCTTTATTTGGAGGTGATATCTGGTAAAGTATTTAGGGTGAAACATGATGTTTTCAACTTTAGAATGGTTCACAGAAATTTTTTTAAAAAATGGCAAAATGTTAACAATAAGTAAATCTGGGTAATGGAAATATGAGTGTTTATTGTACTATTCTTTCAGCTTTCTTGTGGGTTTGACATTTTTGAAAATAAAAAAAATATGGAAAAAAGAAAAACAGACAAAACTAGAAGAGAAACCATGCTAACAAAGACCTGAGGAAGTGGGATGGCAAAGGAACCAGGCAGGAGGCAGGGGCACTTCTGGGCTGAATTTCTGAGGGGCTGGCGATGTTTCCTTTCGTGATGTTGATTACACAGGGGTGTTCACTTTGTGAAAACTCATAGAGCTGTAAACATACAATTTAACTTTTCTGTGTGAATCACGCTTCAATAAAAAGTGCTTTTTTGTTTTTAAGGCAATAGTCATCAGGCTAAGAAACTTTAGTTATTTTCTTTTCTATGTTTTTTACAAAATTTCAGTTAAATAATTAGCTTTTATCGTTCAAATGCTTATGAATTTTTTAAAGCTTAAATCTTCCTTTGCCTCTTCAGAGATGAAGGAGAGTATGAATAGTCTAAGCTATAATAAGGTATCCAGGGGGGCGCCTGGGTGGCTTAGTCGGTTAAGCGTCCGACTTTCGCTTAGGTCATGATCTCGCGGTTCGTGGGTTCGAGCCCCGCATCGGGCTCTGTGCTGACTGCCAGCTCAGAGCCTGGAGCCTGTTTCAGTCTGTGACTCCCTCTCTCTCTGACCCTCCCCTGCTCACGCTCGCTCTCTCGCTCTCTCTCCTAGAAATAAATAAAACATTAAAAAAAAAATAAGGTATCCAGGTACTATTTCCTTTCTTTAAGGGAACAGTTGACATAAGCACTTATCAAATGTAATTCACTACATTTATGCACATACCTTGTGTCTTAGTCTATCCAGGCTGCTATAATAGAACACCAGATGGGGTGGCTTATAAACATCAAACATTTCTTTCTCACCATTCTGGAGCCTGGAAGTCCGAGATCAAGGCATCAGCAAACTCAGTGTCTGGTGAGAGCTTTCTTCCTATTTGGAGGACACCTTCTAGCTGTATCCTCATGTGATGGGAGGGGCAAGGGAGTTTCTCGGGTACTAATTCCTTTCATGAGGCCTCTACATTCATGACCTAATCCTCTACCCAGGGACCCACTTCCTAATACCATCACCTTTGGAGGTTAGGATTTCAACATATGAATTTGGGGGACACAAACATTCCATCTGCAGCCCCTTGTAACAACAAGAGAGGTTTGCATTCTAAAAATTTTTCTTTGGAGATTAATGACCATTACTTCATGGTGATTAAACAATGGCTTATTGAAAAATTTGGTCAAAGTGAACATTTGCTTTTCTACAAGCTGTTTTTAGATTAGTAATAATCTGCCATACCCAGAAATCTATGGACAAAGAAATTAGGTTAGCACCAACACCAGGACCTGATGTTCTTCCTTTCAGACTTGAGCAAAATTATTTACAATATTTATTCATAATCAAATCAGAGTAATAAATATGTCCTTATCCTTATGTCCATCCATTTCAGAACTGACTTTGTAATGCCACGCTGCAGAAATATGGCCTACATTTTCATGTATCTGCAGGATAAAAATGAGAATGTGAATAAAAATAGTATTTCTCTCCAAGCAAATATGGCTATCTAGAGAACAGTATCAATATTTTGAGGGGCAGAAATGCCAGTTGTTGTGGGTTTTTGTTTTTTTTTTAGATTTTTGACATACATACTGACTTAATTGATTTGATAGGAAAAAAAATAGCCCGAGAGCTTCTAAAGGAGAACAGAGATCAAAATTGGGCAATATCCTTGTACTATAGAAAAAACAGATGAGTGAGACCTAAATAGGTCATTCTCAATATCCTCTGGAGTTCCCTGGGTATTCTTACTTCTCTGAACACATTTTTGTAAAATTATAAACTTACCTATTTTTCAAAACGTTATTAAATTAAAAGCATTTTAATCTTTTCAGGAATGAAACAAAAAACGATTAAGAGGATAACTCGTTTCCTAATGGATGCAATTTAAAACCTTGGCAGTCCCTTTTCACGTAAACATTCCTCTGCTCTGAGCTCAATGGGTCTGGGGGTGAAGGAGGGGGACACACACAGACTCCAAAGAGAAAGCAAATCTTTTCTAATGGAGGCCACATCAACACAGCCCTGGCTAAACAAAGTCTAGGATTCCATTTCAAGGCAGCACAGAACCAGGGTGAAGTCTTAGTCTGTATTCTTCTGTGTGTGAGCCCTAAACCAATTCAAACAAGTCACTGGTTGCCCGTTGGCTTCCGACTCTCCAGACAGTGGAGAAAAATAAGAGCATAATGGTGAGGACATGGGAGGGGAAGCTTCCAAAATTCATCTGATGAAGGATACCAGCTGGAGCAATTACTGTCAGTCGTTGGCTCTGCCCTTCTGAAGGAGATGTAGCACATTCACAAGCAAAAACCTCATCTCTGGAGACACTCTTACCTCCAAAAGAGAGAGGGAAAGTAGACACTGCTTCCCTTTTCCAGCAAAACATCATTTCTTTTAAAAGAACACAGTGCTGATCCTCCCAGGGAAATTGATAGAAATGCTCAGCCAAATATCAGGAAGGAAAGAAAACCCTTCTGAAAAATTACTTTGTCCATTCCTTGTTTGGTTAAGATCGAACCAAAGTCACTTGGAATTAGCACACAGAGCCTAAATATTTAAAATATACATAGAAGGAAATGCATTCCTCCTTGTCTACAAAGTTCTAAGGATGAAAGAAAGTATTTTTCTCTTTCTATGTAAACTGAGTTTTTCTAAGTTCTTGTTAGAAATGGAGAAAGCTTCTTGAACTTTTCTGGAAATTGATCCCTCATACATTGAAGCTATGAAGCTCCAACTCAGATGAACCTTCTTCAGGTTGGATCATCTTCATTCCTTTATTATTTCCTCATGTGCATTGCATTTCATTGTATAAAGACATATTTCTAAATATATCAAGTACACAAATATAATGCACCCATGGTTTGCAAGGCCTATTCACATGCCATACAAAATCAATTCAAATAAGCCTATCACCTACCTAGGAGTCAGAATGGGAGTTACCTTTGTGAATGAGTGACTGGAAGGGGGTACGGACATACTGACAGTGCTTCTTGATCTGGGAACTGGTTACATGAGTATTCTCTTTGTGATAATTCATCCAGCCATGATGGTATGATTTTTTGTACTTTTCTTTATATGTGTTTCTATAATTGTTAATAACATGTTTGCAACATCAGGTCAGCTCTTGACTACTAGTTTAACAGCCACTAGTTCCTTGTGTATGAGATGGAAATTTTACTCTCTCATTTCTCAGGGTTGTTGTGAAAAAGAATGAAGATAATGTTGAGAGGGAGCTTTGTAAAATTGAGAGATAATACACACATGTGAAGTATGGTGGTTGGTGTTGCTCTTGTCAATGATGAGATTCTCAAAGGGCCATGTTCATAATTTTGCAGGACCAGACTCTATCTGTGTAATATATTTACAGCTGTATATGTAGACAAAAGCAGAAGGAATACATGATTTACACATTGTTATACCACAGTTGGAACTCCTATTTCTCAACCCTTCTCTAGCCCACAGTCCCAAGATAGATTATTTTGCAACTAATTACTTACAGATGTGAAATCATTTCCAGTGTTATGAAAATAGCAGAATAGATCCTGGAATGGGCAACGCTGAGGATGGAGTGGACAACATAACAAAATCATTGTTATTCTCGGCTTAAGACCTTATTTTGTGGCTCATGGTTCTGTCTCTTGGTATTCTGCTAGGGACAAAGTCGAAACTGTATCTATCTCATTAAAAACAAATTCAGATTGTGTTTTTTAAAAATTATTCACATTCTCAGTACCGGAAACTGAAAACATAACTTTAGCCCTTCCATTGTTCTCAAATAGTTTTTAGCTTTGGTCAACTGAAAATACTACAAATTCTTCAAGAAAAATGAGACAGAAGGGGCATTAAGTTACTTCCAACTAGAAGGAAGTGGAAGGAAAATAATGAAGCCCTTCTAAAGCAATGAGTGGGAAGAGGGAAACTTTGCTAGAATGAGCTAATGGCAGGGGACTTTTGTCTCTCTCCATCTCTCTTTTGGCAAAATATTTAGCCAGTGTGAGCTACTGCTAGAACAGAATGGCACCATTATTGCTTTAAGCAATCATTAAGAGAGGAAAGAAGTTGCTTCTGAATTTCAAGGGTGAAGGACAGAGCTTGAAAAACACATTCCTCACAAGTGGGAAAAGAACAAAGGTAGAAGGAAAATGTTTGCTTGAGACACCATGGGACCAAGTTCTCCCTGCAGAAGCAGAGTCCATCTGACAACAAATAATCTAATTTGGGGGAGAGGGTCAAAACTCAGTGAGGGGAGAAATCAGTACATCATGAATCCCCTGAATTGTTGACTAATTGATGTCTCAGTTGGCTGAAGCACTTCTTGAAGTAAATATTTAAAATAAGATACATGGGTACTAAAATTCTCGAGCTCTAGAGAACACCTTTCTGTTGCTTTAATACATTTGCAAACAACTTCACTTAGAAATACATTGGGTGTCCCAAAACAAGAAGGAAAAAAATAATTTACCTGCAATGGAAGAAGTAACCTCAGATGCAAGAAAACAAAAAGCAGTAACTCCAAAGTTCAGAGGACAGAATTATTTTGAACTGGAATTCTATTGACAAGGAAAATATTATTTACTGAAAATTTACCAATCAAGAACACTTTCTATAAGAATCAATAAAAGATATCTTCTAGAAAAATAAGAGAAAAGAAATTGAAAACACAAATCCAAGAAAAGAGGAAAGGATGGGCTATGAGGAAAAGCAATAAATAAATAAATTAGAAAAACTCAATAGATAAACCTGAAAATTATTTTTCCTTCTCCTGGGTCATTCCTATGCGCAATAAAAATCCCTGCTGTAGGGGTACCTGAGTGGCTCAGTCAGTTGAGCGGGTCCAGCTCAGGTCATAATCTCATGGTTTGTAAGTTTGAGCCTTGCAACAGACTCACTGCTGTCAGCACAGAGCCTGCTTCAGAGCCTCTGTGTCCCTTTCTCTCTGCCCCTCCCCCACTCACAGGCTCTCTCTCAAAAATAAATACTTAAGAAAAGAATCCTGCTGTCAGTTCTTCCAAACTTTAAAAAACATCTTGCTTCAAAATAATTCAAATTAGTTAGAATTGATTGTTTTGAAAGTGACAGTCATTGTTTTCCTCTTTTGTATGTGCCTGAAATTTTCCATAATAGAAAAACTGAGTAATCACCTATTGAAAGAGACACAGCCTGAGCAAAAATAATTTTTAAAAATCTGTTTAAGAGATACATTGAAAACAAAATTATTTAGAAGGATTAAAAATAATAAGATGGACAATAATATATCAGATAAATGCTTTCAAAAAAGAACTAGATGTGGGGCGCCTGGGTGGCTTAGTCGGTTAAGCGTCCGACTTTCGCTTAGGTCATGATCTAGCCGTTCGTGGGTTCGAGCCCCACGTCGGGCTCTGTGCTGACTGCCAGCTCAGAGCCTGGAGCCTGTTTCAGTCTGTGACTCCCTCTCTCTCTGACCCTCCCCTGCTCACGCTGTCTCTCTCTCTCTCCTAGAAATAAATAAAACATTAAAAAAAAAAAAAGAACTAGATGTAAAATATCAGACTTTCAAAAATATAACTCAGAATGAAAATATTACTGGGTAATATCATATAATATTATGAAAGTTCCTCAAAAATTAAAAACAGAATTATCATATGATCCAATAATTCCACTACAGGACATTTACCCAAATAAAATGAAAACACCAATTGAAAAAAATATATGCACTCCTCTGCTTATTGTAGCATTTACAACAGCCAAAATTTGGAAGCAACTCAAGTATCCATCAATAGATACATAGATAAAGAAGATACACAGACATACACATACACACAAGAATATTACTCGGCCACAAAAAAAGAATGACATCGTGCCATCTGCAATGACATAGATAGACCTAGAGGTATAATGCCAAGTAAAATATGTCAGACACAGAGAGACAAATACCATATGATTTCACTTCTATCTGGAAGGTAAGAAACAAAGAAAAGAGACTGACAAAAAAACCAAACTCTTAAATACAGAGAATAAACCGGTGGTTGCCAGAGGGGAGGTGGGATGGGTGTGTGAAATATATGAAGGGAACTAAGAGTACACTTATCATAATGAACACTGAGTAATGTATAAAATTGTTGAATCACTGTATTGTACACCTGAAGCTAATATAACACTGTATGTTAACTATACTTCAATGAAAAATTTAAAATATTAAACATGACAGAGGAAGAATGCATTTACAAAAGGTAGAAACCTTTTAAGGAATCTTTATGCACCTAAGTAGTAATATATACAGTAAAAATGGTTAGAATAAGGAGATATTAACAAATCCAATGTTACAGTGAAACACTTTAGGCTAATCGACAGATCATGGAGGGCAATCATAGGTAAGAATCTACAGAATATTTACAAAAAATATTCCTCCTTAAGAGGAAAAACTCCATAAATTCTAAAAAGTAAAAATCATAGCATTTACTCTCTAATTACAATATAATAAAATGAGAAAGTAATAGTGAAAAGATAACCAAAAAAAATTCTCTTCACTTAGATTTTAGTGCCTTTTAAATAACTTCGGATACAAGAGGAAATCAAACCTCAAACCTCAGACTATTTTCAATGTGGCATATCAAAAGTTAGGAGATGCAGCCAAACTGGTTCTCAGAGAAAATTTTATCATCTTAACTACACGTACTAGGAAATAAGACATACTGAAAACTAAAGAACCATTCAGCTAAAAGAAGAAAGAAAAAAGAAAATAAACCTGTAGAAAATGAAAGAAGTAAATCTTATCTTATTCCACTATCTCTTTATCTCAGCCTGATCTCTCCTTTGAGTGCTGTTTTATTTCAGAGACTGTATTTTGTTTTTGTCTTGTTTGTTTTTAAACCGATTGCTGGAACCCTATCACCTTTCTAAAAATTTCTTCTAGAATCTGCAATAGATAATTTTTTTAGTCTTTAAGATATTGCTCCCTTTACCTCATTTTATAGTTTTGTCTCACCAGCCTCCATTAGCGTTTTTAAAATGTTCTATCCTCCATTGGGAGCGTTATCTAAACTCTCTATTTGCCAACACCCAGCAATACACTGATTTCCCAGAGCCCTGCTGACTACCCCCTTGATTTCTGCATAGAGGCTGATATGAATTTCTTGCTGCTCAATTCCATGTAACTAGTGGCGGTTCATCAAGTATGGCTCTGTTGTAATGACGTGGGATTTTTTTACTCCCCGTGCTCCTGAGAATCTGAATTGGGCAGGGGAAATACTTGATCCATGTCGCATGACCAGAATCCACTTTTCTGCCCAAGACAGACATCACTAATAAATAACCATGGCTGACCCAGTGAATCTACATTCAACCTAGAACTCTTCCTGAGTAAATTCTCTGAGTAGTACTCATTATCTGTCAAAACTTGTCATAGGAGATGGAACTTCTTCCACTACTCTGCTCCAAATCAAGGAAGCACATGCAAACTCCTATCTCTGACCCACACCCCACTTGGACAGTGCCCCTGACCAGGCCTCTGGCATCACTGCCACCCTAGACCTGACTTCTCTGAGCTGACTTTCTTCCCAGAGCCCTTCCCTTCTAGAAATTTCCTTCCCACAACCCATGTAGCTCAGAGGTAAAAATAACATGTCAAGTTGTTGTTGTTGTTTTTATAATCTCGCAGGCCTTTTGGATACCTTCAGTGACCCTAACTTGTGCCATAACCTAAAGTTGGGCCCAATAATCAGCATTTAATTTCTGGCAGATTTCCAGTCATCTGCATGTTGATTTGAACGCAGTCTGGAATGATCTAAAATTAAATTACATTGGCTTTGCTCTTTCAGAAACAGAGTATCTTTATCACAGCTAACTAGTACCTATACTTTGAGCATTTTAGACCAAAAAAAAGTGTATACAGACCAATAATTTTACAATGAATTTAATTTCCTACTTATACTTCCTCAGTTTCACACGGATAGTTCAAAGAAAAACACCTTACAGACTCTCCTATAATTGGATACTTAATAGTGACTTTAAGAAATCCACCGCAGGGAGGAAGACCTGGGAGTCAAAGCACACAGGATTTTTCCAGAAAGGAGTGACAGAAACACAATGCAAACCAATTAAAGCAAAACAGGGGTGGGAGGGGTTACTATAAAAACACTGGGGTAGCGCTTAGACAGGAAGGGCCACAGCTGCATGAACCAGGCTGGTCCTGGGGCCTTGGGAGACTAGACCAGGGACTGATCCTGGCAGGCCTTCTCCAGCCTTCATTTTGGTTTGGCTCAGCCCTAGGCTGTCTTGGGCATACAGGCTTTCTCCACACAGTAAGATAAGCTTCCAGTGTTTCTAACTTCACCAACCCCAAACAGAAAGACCTTCTCCATCAACCCATCCCAGTTGCAACCATCCCAGGGAAGGTCTCTGATTGTCCCAGCTTGACCTTAGGGCTCATTATGTCAACTGTCAGCTGGAGACACTCACCAAGGGGGTGGGTACTCTGAGAGTCCAGATCTAGGTCCTGTGCTCACCCCTGGGGTCCAGATGCAGGATTTGTGACCCGATTGGGATGGAGTGGTAGTAAAGGCATGCAGGGCATCTAAAAGCCACAGCTCCCACAAACCAGTATGAAATCTCCACATGTGTTACACTATCAAATTCTGAGCACAGCATTTACTGGAGGCAAAGGGAAGCAAACTCAGTATCTGATGCCTTAGAAAAGAGAGTCACTAAAAGCAGCCAGGTAGCAATGATGAGGCCAGGGACACCAGAGGAAAATGTTACCCACACCACATTTTTTCTCAGAGTTGGCTCTGGCCCATAAGTCCATCAGTGGAGAAGAGCAGTCAACTGCACACACCTGTGTGCCTCATTTCTGATATGACAGTGAGTGTGCGAGGAGTCTACTGTGTCATCCGTTACCCGGCATAAGGGGCTAAACCTGTGGTTGCAGAACCTTTTCTTGATGTCATCATTTAGCCAAACTGTGCCACCAGATCATCCTGCCTTCAACAGGTTTCAAATTCTGAGCAGGACCTGCCCCAACTGTTCTTTACAGCCAATCTTCTAAAAACAAATACCATGTACTTCTACATTATTATCAACTCAGAGTTTCTCAAATGGTGCCTTGTAGGTTTTGATTTGTTTTGTTTGTATTGGTCTGTTTTGTTTTTTTTTTTTATAGTTTATTGTCAAATTAGTTTCCACATAACACTCAGTGCTCATCCCCACAAGTGTCCTCCTCCATGCCCATCCCCCCCTCCCCCCACATCCATCAGTCCTCAGTTTTTGTCAGCATTCAAGAGTCTCTCATGGTTTGCTTCTCTCCCTTTCCCCCACCATTTCTGCCCTTCTTCTCCCCCTTGTTCCTCCGTCAAGTTCCTCCTAATCCTCCTATACGTGCAAACATATGATATTTGTCCTTCTCTGCCTGACTTATTTCGCTCAGCATAACACCCTCAAGGTCCATCCATGTTGGTCTGTTTTGTTTTTGAGCTGTCTCCTACACACATGCACTAGATCTGTTTTACTCGACATACCCTGCACTGGACAGAAACACGCACCTCAGGTAACACAACCAATCTAAGATATTGCTGACAGTGGAAGCATCTGACAGGTGTCAGTGGAAAAGTCTGGAAACGCTCTTTTGTGATTCCTAATATGCCAGGAAGTCTGTAAAGTATTTTACATTTATTAATCCTCACAACAATCATGTGATTATTATTATCTCTGCTTTGCAGATAAGGAAAATGAGGCTCAGGTTATCCAGACCCCAGGCTGCCCCACTGCAGAGTCCAAGCAAGGTCTTCAGCTACTCTACCCTCCCCCCGTATATCACAGGACAAAAGCTTGTATCTGTTGGGTTTCAATCTCCTTTTCAGCAGAGCACTTTAGCCAAAATTGACCCACCTCTCAACTAAAACACAGCCACTTCTGGGCAAGGCAGAGGGCTTGGGAAAGCCCAGAGTCTTCAGGCTTTCATTCATGGGCCTACATGGGGCAGGAGCCTGGAGAGGAAGGTGTCTGTGCAGCTTCCGAGGTGGGGTGGCCAGGCACCTGGAAACCAGGGGAAGGCTATGTAGTGCCTGTGACTCTCACAACTCCTGTAAACTAGACTCTGAACCCTGAAGAAAGGACACTAGGGCAGCAGCTGTTTTCACAAGTTCAGAAAGGACTTAGAGATGGGGCCGGCAGAGGGGAGAGGAGGGTGGGTAGAAAAACAGCTCTCACACCCAAGTGACACACTCCAGTTTACATGGAGACAAGGTAGTCTACAGGCAAGAAGTCTCTCATTTATTGACCTCAAAACCACATCTCCTGAGATAGTTATACAGAGTTTTTACTAGAGGGAAAGAAATAATTTTTCCTCACAACACTACAATTAAATTTGTAAAGTATATCCAGTGGAATACTACAAGTATCCCTTTTTATTTCAGGAGGAAAGTATTCCAAAGATCTTGGGAGATACTGGTAAAACCCATAAAAGTAACACAATAAATATATTTTGGTATTTACCTGATAAAGGGCGCCTCCCTTAACCCCTATCCCAATATCTTTTCAGGCCTGAAAAAAAAAAGTTAACTTTACCAACTTCAAATGCAAAACGATTGTTCATATTGTTCATGAGTTCCCAGCTTTCAAAATCTTTCAGCTGATTAATACAATTTTTCCCAAGAAATAGTTCCAAAATGAAGCCCCCCAAAATAGATCTAGCAGTTTTCTAGAAAGAAATGCAATTTTATGTTTTTTTCCAAGTCTTTTCTTTAAGCCTTAAAAAAAACCTATGTAAAACTATTTTCTAGTGAAATCAGTGAGTATATTTGTACTTTGCCTTAAGAAAAATAAAACCAGTTCAATCAAATCAGAAGTAACAGGTGAAGAGGGAAAAAAAATCCCTGTAACAATGAATGCTTCAATGAGCACCATGCAAGTGGCTCTTTCAGGGATTAGGTACTCAAGCAAGGGACATCCCCCATGCAAAATGTCTTCACTGGCCTTGTTTGATTAGATTAATCCAACTTTGAATCACCTGACTGGGTCATGTAAGTGCTTTAGAAAGGGTCAGAATGCCCACCACTCACCCACTTGGAAGGTCTCAGTGATCGCTTGTCACAAACCAAAGAAATTCTTCCTTAATGCTAAAAGGAAAACAAAATCTTAACAGCCTCTAGGCATCCCCCTCATTCAAATTCGCCCCCAAAGAAACCACAAATCAGTTCAATACTTTTATTAACATCTGTCTGTATTTCCACTGTGTGTGTGTGTGTGTGTGTTTTAATAAGGACTACTTTGAGTGTAGAAGTGTGGCTTTTTTATAAGTTGTATATGTTAAAGCCAACACACAAAGGACCTTAAGTAATTATTTTCATTTACACTTATGGACTGACTGGGACTGATGGGAGAGGAAGTACTGTGCCAGGAGCCCCAGAATGATGGGCAGTGGTAGTTCTGAACCCTAACACCTAAGCCCAAATGGGTTATTCTGAGACAGGAAAATCCAGGCACAGTCAAATCCAAAGGGAGGGCAAGGCAAAGAGGCAAGTCAAGCCAGAACAAATGAATAAGCCACAGAGGCACTGAAGGGTGGGGAGCGATGACTCTGGGGAGGAGGGGTTGGCAGGCAGGATGGAGAAGATACAGAGTGGGAAGAAGGGTTTGCTGGGAGGATCACCGGGCAGGTGTGGCACCAGAGGCTCTGAGTTGTGTGTCTAACCTTGTTTTCAAGTAGAAAATAATGTTCAAAAAACCTTTCCATTCATATTATGATTCTGAAATAAATGAAAAGCAGCTTTCACTCTCTTCTCTATGGTATCAGCAGAACCATGAGTAATGAACATTTCTCAGAGTTTTTGCTGCTGCTTCTTGGGAGCAACTGCTGAGCAAAGGAGTTAATAATCACCCAAAAGAGGAATATTCGGTAAGTGCCAAGAAACACAGCAACAGAAGGGACTCAATCCTTCAAAAGGACAGTAAAGGAAATACTAAAGAAAGCCCACTTTCTTATTTGAGCACCTACCGCCTTCTCCTTATGTCATATTTCATTACAGTCCTGGCATACCAGTTTGGCCAGCAAACAATTTCTTCTCTACGGTTTCCAGCCTAATTTGTAGGCAAATCTCTCCTTTCCCTCAACGTGAAATACAATACCTTTCTACAATAAGAGGGAATTTGTTCCATCTATGCCCCAATTAGTGGCTGTGATTCTCCATCCCGGTTCCCCACTTGCTCACTGGAACATTCCCAAGAGGGAACAGCCTCTCTCTCCAGGATCCCTTTAATAATCTCCATCATCAGAACACCAAGCTGGGAGAGCTGATGAGAATCGGGATGGCACCCGTAGTGTGGAGTAAGTCATGGTTGAGTTCTTCTGCACAAACCACATGCTTCCACATCATATCCAGTGTTTCCTTACCATCTGAAATTACATCAAGCTGGGATTTGGTTTGAATTAAAAGGGAGGGATCTTCTGGGGGGAAAGAGGCCCTGAACTCATGCTGGAAGAGTTAGGGCCACCCGCCAGAAGAGCCCCTGAAAATTGGACTCATACGACCGAGTTGCCTCTCTACATGCTCAGCGAACAAAGCCTCCAATCATGCTTAACCCATCTTTCCCACATACCCATTTCTTCATGGCAGAGCCTGCAAAAGTTGCTGAGGATGCAAAGATCAACAGGCGACAGCTCTGGAAGGAGGACAGTTCACCCTCCAGAGAGGGTGGGGTGACAAAGGCTTCCCAAAGAAGGGGACACTAGAGCTGAGCCCTAAAAGATGAAGCTGATGGGAAAGGACGGAGGAAAGGCAGAGCCACTGGAATGGATTACTAATGGGATATATCACAGTGCCTCACGGGACCTGGTCTGTCTGTCTCCCTTTGAGGAAGCCAGCCTCACTGTGCTTTCCTCCCTCTGTGGACCTGCCACATCTGCCTTCTCTCCTTCCTTCTAACCCACCGAGCTTTGCCTTCTCCTAGGAAACTGCTGCTCTGTCTTCTGTGTCAGGGCCATACTCCCTTCCTCAAAGAAGCATTCTCGACTTTCCAACGATGTGGAGTCCCTGTACTTTACAGGGGCTGCATGACCCACGAGAGCAGTCATTTTACACTTCCTGTGGAATTCTTCAATTAGAGTCTATTCCCTCCACCTGGGTATAACCCCCTGAGAGCAGGGACAGGCTTTCTTTCAGTCTTCCTATTCTATCCCCACCACTTAGCTTAGTGCCCATAGGTATTTCATGGGTGAATGATGGAATGACTGAAAGGATGAATAAGTGAGTGAGCCCACAAGGCATAGAACCATATGCCCAGATGCCCAGGAAGTGCTGTGTGGCCAGAGGAATGGGTGTGTGTGGTGGGTAGAGGATGCCAGGAGAGAAGCCAGAGGATGTTGAGAAGGAACCTGGATCCACCAAGGTTGTAAATTTGAATTTAATAGTGAAAGCTACGGGAATCCACTGAAAAAGAGGAGAGTGACTGCCTGAAAAATCTAACACCCAGAAGACCCAAAATGTTCTTAAGTATTTGCCTCTTAGAAAACCAGTGAGGAGAGAGTTGGATCTCTCACTGGCACAGAGGTGGGAAAAACTGTGGTTTAGTAATCCAATTCAGTTTGCTCAACAGGCAGTAAATGCAATTTGCTGTGAACCATAATTATATATGAGTTTTATTTTTTCCTCCAAAAAATTCCCCAGAAGAATCAATTATGCTCTGACTTTAAAAAACAAAACAGCATTTGAACTTGTGCACATTACAGTCCTCTTATCTATGTTTCTCACTTTACTTATCTTTTGTTCTATTTCAATTTGGATTAAATCCTCTACATACAAATTAAGTGGATTTACTTTTGTTATACTGCTTGAAGCGGTTTTCACATAGATCTGTTTTGCTTTGCTTATGTCTCAACCATACCCTTTCTGTGTGTTGTAATCATTATTTGGCAAGGGATTTTCTGATGTAATTAAAAGCAGCTAATCACATCAAAAATTTAAATGGAAAGTTTTATAAACCTGTGCCACCTTACCCCCCAAAAATGTAAATAGTATCAATATGAGAGCTGCACTAGGTTTCACAAATGAGAATATGGATGGTATAAAAGGTCTTAAAATATAAACTGTTGAACAGAGAAGGCCCAAATCTGAAATTAGCCTTTTAAAGTCTTCTAAATATTTACACAGCAATAAAATAGAGCAGCTTTAAAGGAACTCAGAGGTAAGCACAGTAGCAAGTGTAATTGTTGATGTTTAGTTTACTGATAATATAAGAAAGATTGTATTTATTTAAAGGAGATTTGGTTGAATACATGGTTTTGTAGAAATGTAATTTTAACATTAAATAACATTAAATAAAACCTTGATAGCTTGCCCTGTGGCATTTAAATACATTGTTTCTGATAAAGTTTAATGACTATATCTTAAAATACGTGAGAGGGAAGAAAATGAAATAGAATCATTTGAGCTTCACTTATGTGGCAAGCATCACCCCAAAAGATTTGTATATTTTTGCTGAGCCTAGTCTGCACAACAACTGGCTGAGGTAGGTGTTTTTACTCTTTTTACATATGCTAAGAATGGAGTTTCAGAAGTTTGTTGAGACTTGTTTTATGGCCAAGCATGTGATCAACCTAGTTGGATATTCTATGGCCACTTAAAAATCATGTGTACTGTCATTGTTAAATATGCTGTTCTACAAATGTTAATTAGGTTGATAAGGTCGCTCATGTCTTCTATATCCTTATTAATGTTTTGTCCATTTGTCCTCTCAATTTTTGAGAGATTACTGAAATCTCTAAATTTTAATTGTAGATCAGTTTGTTTTAGCTGCCAGTGTTTGCTTATGTGTTTTGAAGCTCTGTTATTGGATGCATACATATTTAAGATTGTTATGTCTTCCTAACATATTGTCCTTTTATTGTTATTAAATGTCCCTCTTTATCTCTGACAACTGTTTTGAAGTCTACTTTCTCTGACATTTATATAGTCACTCCAGCTTGTATGTGATTAATGTTTGCATAGTATATCTTTTTCCTCCTTGTGCTTTTAACCTGTGCCCTTATATTAAAATTTTGTATATTATAGACAGCACTTATTTAGATCTTGCTTTTTTATCCAGTCTGAAAAAAGTCACAATGAATATAATTATCAGTATGGTTGGATGTAAATCTACCATTTTTGCTATTTGCTATTTGTGTTCTATTTCTTATATATTTCAATTCTTTTTCTTTTTCTTTTGGATTAGTTGAGTATTTCTTAGTGTTCTATGTCCTATATTGCCTTCTACACCTATTTATTTGTTTGTTTTAGTGCTTGTTCCGGGGTTTACTACATATATCTTAAACATATTATAGCCTACCATCAAATATTATGGTATTTCTTTGTGTGTAAGGTGAGAAGTTTACAACAGTATACTTTCAATTCTCCCTCTATCCTTGGTACTACTGTATCCTTTATTTCTGCATATGTAATACATACTGAAATGTTGTTTTTGCTACAAACATCCAATTTTATTCCATTTTATTTTATTTTTTAAAGCTTATTTTGAGCGATCATGCATGTGATTGCAGGAGGGGTAGAGAGTGAGGGAGAGAAAGAATCACAATTGCATGAACCCTGAGATCATGAACTGAGCAAAAATCAAGCGTTAGATACTTAACCAACTGAGCCACCCAGTCACACCTTTCCAATTGTATTTTAAATGAATAAAATGAGTAATATGTTTTATATATTTACCTATGTGTTTACTATTTCTGGCACTCTTCATTCCTTTGTGTGGATCTGAGTGTCTTTCTGGATAAATACCAAACTGTGTTATTTTTGCTATAAACATCCAATTTTCTTTTAAATGAAAAAAACTTGAGAGAAAAATTTTATATATTTACCTGAATGTTCATTATTTCTGGCACTCTTTATTCCTTTGTATAGATCTGAGTTTCTATCTGGAATTATTTCCTTCAGCTGAAGAACTTTTAAAATATTTATGGTCATGCAGATCATGGTCATGACAATGAACCATGAACTCTGTTTGGTGGTAGGAAAATATTATCTTAACTCTGTTTTTGAGGGATATTTTCACTGGATATAGAATTCTCAACTGACAGATTTATTCATTATCATATTAAGGTGACATTCCATTGTCTTCTGGTTTGCACTGTTTCCATAGAGAAGTCAGCAGTTCCCTTGGTGCTTTAAAATTCCCTCTTCATCACAAGTTTTCAGCACACTGATTATGACATGCCTTGTTATGATCGTCTTTATATTTTGCTTGGCATTGATTGAGCTTCTTGGATTACTAGGTTTACAGTTTGTGTCAAATTTGAGAAAATTTCACCTCTTGTGTCTGCAAATACTTTTTTCTCCCTCTTCACCCTCCAACCACTAACTCCCCTCAGGAACTCAAGTTATATGTATTTTTATTTTATTTTTACTTATTTGAGAGAGAGAGAGACAGACAGCACGGTAGAGGGACAGAGCGAGAGAAAAAGAGAGAATCTTAAGCAAGCTCTGTGCTCTGTGTGGAACCTGACACAGGGCTCAATCCCATGACCCTGGGATCAGGACCTGAGCTGAAATCAAGAGTTAGAAGTTCAAATGACAGAGCCACCCAGGCACTCTTGATATTTCATTCAGGTCATGGAAAGTTTGTTTATGCTCAAATTTTTTTCTTTCTGAACTTTGGTTTGGGTAGTATCTATTGCTATATCTTCAAATTCATTAATTTTTTATTTTATAGTGTCTAATATTCTGTTAGGCCTACTCAGTGTTTTTTCCTCTCATCTATTGTAATTTTCCCTAGGAGTTTCATTTGATTTTTAAAAATATTTTGTTTGTCTCCTCATTTGATTTTTAGGTGCCATGGGTGAGAGATATAAAAATCATTCCAAATTCTGAGAAAAAGTTTCCTAAAACCAACTTGATCATTCTGATAGTAGTTGTATAGTGTAAATGGACAGGCCACCTTATGAATGTCCAAAGGGAGCCTGACTTCTGTATCAGTAGTGATACACTGGCAATATAAATCATAAAGGGAAAAAAGCCTGGAAACTCAGTAGGCCTAACAGATAGTAGATAGGCTTTTGATCAGACAGACCTGAAATTATATCCTTAATTCCACCATTTATGTAACTTTGGGTAAATTCCTTAACAATTTCCTCACCTGAATGAGAGAAATAATAATGTTTTTAATATGACTGTTAAGAAGATTATGAGCTATATGACTAGAACTCAGTGTTTGGTACATAGTAGGAACTCCATAAAGGCTCATTCTCATTATTTTATTATTGTTTATAAACCTGTAAAAATACCTTCCATATAATCTCCAGAAAGAATTTTTATTCTTTTTGTCTTATATCTAAATCATTTATATAAATTTTAAGCCCATTTAGAATTGGATCCAAGTTACTATATTTGTGCTGCTTCAGGTAATAATCAGCCATTTAAAAATGATTAAAAATACAAAACCATCTTTCCCTAATAGATTAGTTGGGCACTTGTTACTTTGCATGGATGCTGAGAAAACCCCCTCTTGATAAATAAGCATTTCATTATTGGTGTCAGTGAAGTCTAGCAAACACATCTGCCAAGAGTGCTGGTTAAGAACTGCAGTGATGGCAGGGCACATTTCTTAAGACAGGATAGTTTCTGTTTACATTGTTTTAATTGTTGAAATGGGACCTGTACTAAACCAGATGTGTCCTCATCTGGACACTCATTGAGCTAGATTCCTCTACAGTTAGGATGATCCTACATCCCAATTTGCCTAGAACTATTCTAATTTATGTCTGTCATCCCAGAACAATCCTATTAGTGCCCCCTTTCACTCCTAAAAGTGTTTGGATAATCCATCATATGGTTACTCTATCTATAATCATTTTTTACCAACTATGTTCTGCAACACATTTGGTAGATGTCATAAGTATTAGTGTGTTGTTGTTACTCTTAAAGCTGATCAAGGGTTAAGACCTATATTAACATCTGGAATATGAGAAACACCACCCTATGAAGCAAATTACTTATATCCCAAGCTCACTGTGAATTTAGAGAAAAATACATTGCAAGTTAATTATAAAATGAAAGAGGAAAACTGGATTTCAACAGTACTGCCAAGCAGAATTTTTATAGGATGAGGAGATACAGACAGGATTGTTAGATCAGAAAGTTAATATTTGCAAAAACTTCTGTCTGCTATTAATCCCTGACTACAAATGTGGCTACTGTTTGGAATTTCTCAAAGGTTGAGGGTGGATGGGAAGGTAGGTAGTTGGTGGGAGGAGAAAAAAAGAGGCTAGGTATATATAAATAGATAAGGCATATTCAATATGGTATAACATATAATATCACATTTGATGAACAAAAATACCCATTGTTTTCTTAAACCAAGGAAGGTAAAGTTTAACTAAAATCTCTATTGGCAAGGCTACATAGGGATTTGAAAAATGGGCCACATCCCTCAAGGGTTGAAATTCATTCAGAATCTTGAGAGAGATGAGGTATAGGAGGTTTTTTGCTTTTAAATTTTTTCTGGTGACATAATTTATACAACCAAATGAGTATATAAAAACTATAAACATGGAGTTTTTTAAATAATGAAATGAATAAAAGATTTGGCCACTAACCAGCTCAAGAAATAAAACAGGTCTTCTAATGCTCTTCCTCAGTGGTATTTTCTCCTTCCTCCATCTCCAAAGGCAACCTTAAGGGGCACCTGGGTGGCTCAGCCATTTGAGCGTCTGACTTCGAGTCAGGTCATGATCTCAGAGTTCCTAAGTTCCAGCCCACATCAGGCTCTCTGCTGACAGTGCAGAGCCTGCTTGGGATTCTCTCTCTCTTCTATCTTTCTGCCCCTCCTCACTTGTGCCTTCTCTATCTCTCAAAATGAATAAACTTAAAAAAAAAAACAAACAGAAACAAAAACAAAAACAAAAGGCAATCTCAATTCTAAAACTTTGTTAATCTCTGCCTTTCAGTTTGTCCTCTAGGTATATATCCGAAAACAGCAGGCTGTTGTGCCTTGCCTGATTTGAACTTTTTATAAACAGAATCATAAGGTATGTATTCTATGATTTGCTTCTGTTGCTAAAAAATGTTTTGAGATTCACAAGCCCTGGAACTTTAATTAACTTTTATTGCTGTATATTAATTAATTCATCATAAAATATATTAAAATTGGTCAATTTTACTGTTGCTGAACATCTGGATAGTTTGGAGGGGTTTTTGCTTATGAATAATCCTTCTGTGAGCATTCTTGTAAGTTTTACTTGGGTATGAGTGCAAGAATTCCTCTAGGGTACACATTTAGAAATGCAATTCCAGGTTACAGGTTATGTGCATGTGCAACGTTGTTAAGAAATGCCAAACCCTTGGCTGGAGCCAACTGAAAACTCCTACCTCCAACAGATGTGGGTGTTCACCCTTCAAATCCTTTCCAAGCATTGCTTTTTGTAGACTTTTTCATGTTTTTCTATTTAGTAGATGCAAAATCATATTGTTGTTTAATTTGCATTTGCTTGATTACTAATGAGATGATGCTTTTAACATTTCATTTTTAGCATATTAATCATTTCCCTTCTGCAAAACATCATTTATATTTTTGCTGGTGTTTCTGTTAAGATGTCTTTGTCTTATTCATTTGTTGGGGGGGAGGGTTCTCATACATTCTGGATACTAATCCTTCATTGGTTGTATGTATTGGAAATATTTTCTCCCACTTTGTGAGATGATTTTTACTTTCCTTATGGTGTCTTTTGATGATTATAAAGTGTTAATTTTAAAACAATCCAATTCAACAATAGTTTCTTTTATGACTATAATTTATTAAACTAAGAAATAAGACCTTACAATCCTAGGGCCATAAAAAGATATTCTCCTACATATTTTTCTAACATACTTATAGTTATCCCTTTCACGTTTATTATTTAATTCAACTGAAATTGATCTTTCTGTATGTTAAAGTATGAGTAGTACTTCAATAATTTCATTTTTTCCCCAATATGGTTACACAATTGCTTCAACAGTATTTATTGAAAAGTGCATTCTTCACCCATTGTTAAGCAATATTATCTCTGTCATATTTGGACATACCTGTTTCTGGGCACACTATTATGTTACATTGGCTTACTCATACATCCTTGCATTTAGCTGCACACTGCCTTAACCTTTATAATCAGACTTGACATTGGTGGAGCAAGTTCTTCAGCAGTGACCGTTTTGGGGTGAGTCAGATTGTCAAGGTACATTAAAAGCCCTGTTGGAATTTACTTTTTTTGGAATAGTGTTAAAATTGATAAATCACTATCATTTTTAGTTTTCTTAGAACATGTATTCTTTCTCCACTAATTTAAGTTTCATGAATTTCGACATAAAAGGCCTGCATGTCTTTTGTGAGATTTTTCCCTAGATATTTTATTTTTGCTATTTTAAAAGCTATCCTATTGTTAAAATTTCATTTTCTAACTTCTGATTGCGATTGCAGAGACTTAAAATTCACTTTTACATACTGGTTTAGTGCCCAACAAACTTTCTAACTCTTAGCAATTAAAACCGTTTACTTGTAATTCATCTGTAATTTGGATGGCGAGCTTTCTATATAGATAATCATAATATGTACAAATAATGACAGTTTTGTACCTTCCTTTCCAATCCACATATGTTTTAATTGCTTTCTTTTTCAACTTTTGCCTGATATCTCCTGTAAGAAACTGAACGAGTGGTTTCTTATGGGTAATGTCAGACCAGGAAGACTCAACCCTCATTCCCCCCTAGAAACATTTTAACAACTACTGAGGAAGGGAGATAGTTGTGAGAAAGCTCCACAGTGTTAAGTAAGAAGCTGCAGCAACCCAGTGGAGCACAACAGCAGGAATGGCTGCACAGGGAATTGTAGAAAACATTTTATCTGTATTGCCCCGTCTCTCAGGGCAACCCAAATTGATGCCAAGAGGGACCCCCTGGACCACAACTTCCCTTCATAGGAAAAAGGAAGAGCAGGAAGACTCCCACCGACACCCACAGCCTTTGCCATCTAAGATCCCTATAGTTATAGGGATCCCTATAGCTATCCCCTGATAGCTCATTTCTTTTTAGCACTGAATACTGTTCCATTGTCTTGATGTTCCACAGTATACTTATCTATTAACTTACTAAAGGACATCTTGGTTGCTTTCATTTTGGGACAATTATGAATAAAGCTGCTATAAATGTTCATATGAAGGTTTTTGTGTGGACATAAATTTTCAACTCATTTGGGTAAATACCGAGGAGCACAACTGCTGAATTGTATATTAATTATGTTTTACTTTGTAAAAAACTTCCAGATTGTCTTCTAAAGTGGCTGAAACATATTGCATTCCCACAATGAATGACTGTTCCTCATTCTCCACATTCTCACCAGCATTTGGTGTTGTCAGTGCTGTGGTTTTGGCCACTTGAATATAAGGGTCATATGTCATAACACTATGAATACTATGTCATAACAATAGTATCTCATTGTTAATTTGCACATACATAGTGAAATATGTTCTTGGCATATTTTCATATGCTTATTTGCCGTTTGTGTATCTTCTTTGGTTAACATGTCTGTTCAGGGTTTTTGTTGATTTTAAAAATCAGGGTTGTTGTTTTTCTTCTTGATGAGGTTTAAGAGTTCTTCATATATTTTGGGTAACAGTTCTTTATGAAGACAGGTCTGGGGCTTACCTTATTCCCTTGACAGTGTCTTTCATAAAGCTTAAGTTTTTAAGTTTAATAAAATCTAGCTTATCAATTTTCTCTTTCATGGCTTATATCTTTGGTTTTGCACCATACCTAATACAACCTAGATCGTCTCCTATGTTATCTTCTAGGAGTCTTACAGTTTTGTGCTTTATACTTAGGTTGATGAACCATTTTGAGTTAATTTTTTTCAGGTGTAAGATCTCTATCTAAATTCATTTGTTTTCGCATGTGTATATCCTGTGGTCTAGCACTATAGACTGCACAAAGATTAAGAGAGAGATGACATGAACTAAGGCAATTGTAGGAATCAATTATATACATGCAAATGATGGAGGAACTTAAATGAAGAACAAAGGCAGCCAGGCATCAGAGGCGGTGATGAAATTGGAGGCCAGCCTGGAGAAAAGTACATCACTGTTACTAGGATGGAAAGTGAAAACCAGACCCAAATGGCACTGATTTCAGAAGTAGAGTGAAGTGTGTGTGCATGCATGTGTTTTATGATATGTTATTGACACTTTGGGAAAAGTTGACAATAAATCTCTACTCTCATTTTCTATCCATCCTATGTGTGATTAAAGTCTGGAGAATATTTAATGTTTTCTTACAGAATTACTTGTTAATTGTTTTTTTTTTTTTCATTTTTGTGAGCTGCTGAGTGTGAAAGACAAGGATTACATACCATCTTTTTCCCCAAGGAATGAATAACTTCTTACTTTTATCCTAGAAGAGTTAGTAAAATAAAAGCTTCAGTTCCCTTACTTATGACTACAGACCTAAAAAGAGTTCTTAATTTTCATCCTCAAATAAATAACAGTTCTCTTAAACATAGGAAGATAACATTAAAAGACTCAGTGACTATTACAGACCTAAACTTTACTAAATGGTGAGTGACTGGAATCCAGGATTAATTAGTACCCTGCCTTAAGTGAGAAGATAAAGCATTTGGTTCCAAATGTTCCCCATATTCAGATGATCTTAATGTTTTCATAGAATGCCTAGCACATAGAAATGAGAGTTTACAGGTGATATGATGAGCTTCTGTCTCTGGAACTGGTACCAGATGGAAGAAATATTACTTACTATGGCCACTTAAACAGAGTTTAGTTAAATTAACAGCACTTTAAACTTTTTCACTCTCACCCACCTAATGATCCTAGAGCCAATAAAGAGGGTGTGGCCCTCTTAAATTTGATAGACTGCTTTGTGCTTTTAATCTAACGTATATCCTTCAGCCAGTTGAGATGAAGGACTGACTCAATCCCTTTTGAGGCTACTCTTGGAATGGTTGCTAAGAGGCCAGGATTGGCAGAACCGTCCCTGTATACATAAGGTGAAACGCCTCTCTACAGAATCAAGGCCATACACTAGAGAATTGCGCTGCTAGTCTATACAGCTTATTGATACCTCTAGGGGAAAAACTAATTACCAAAAATGAAAAGTGAAAGTGTATTCACAGTTCAGCCCAAAGCTAGGCACACCTGAAGAGACTTAGAATGCACTTAAAGGAAATTTTAATACATTCTTACAAAATCTGTACTCTCCACTCCCACACCCATACTCTTGTCTCAGATATTTTTTGCAGTTGTCTTTTATGGAAAAAAAAAGAAACTAATGAACCTTTAAAGCATACTTTCTATTCTGACTCTCAGGTGGATTTACTATGACATCAGTGAGGCTTAAACTTTCCTTAGTGAGGTACATGGTCATATGCTTTTGTAAAATTTGAAAAAGCCATGTTAATCATGATTGGTAAAGACTGCTGTCTCTTCCACTTGTCCTTCCCTGGTACTGGGCACTGGATCTGGCTAAGGGGAACTGAATTAGGGAGACATTCCATTTGGGTTAATGGGATATAGTTATGTGGCTTGCAGTCCACTCTGAACATGGTTATTATCGCTAGCTGTTTTGCTGGAGGAATGGGTTCCAGGAACTCCACTACTGCCCATTGCTCCTCCTGACCCAACGTCATGAGAGGAAGGTGCAAAGCAAAACGCTGCAGTGCTAGATGAGAAATGGCATCAGAAGTTTAAGTCTGGTGGAGATAATTCACAGTACGAAACACAAAATATGATATTCTGAACACCAGACATCTAAAAGTGTAAGGAGATTCCTGTTTCAGGAACACCAAGTGAAAGTAGAAGTTATGGCCTGTCAGAAATATTTGATAATTCAGAGTATAGAATTACAGACCTCTCATACAATAACATTCTTTGTCATACAACTCCTATATAAAATCAATATAAATTATTCTGATATAAACAAGAAAATCGTAATGAAAACATTTTCAAATCATACCCAGATTACTTCATTAAGATGAGATGATAAATTTCAAATAGAATAAATAGGCTCTTGAATTGCTTAACAACCAAGCTAATGAAGAAGAGAGAATCATAGGAATACAACAGAAAAATATGTAATACCTGGCTGCTTGGACATAAAACTCTGGAAGTGATGAAGAAATCTTCAGTGAGGACATTGATGACAAATTGGTTAAGGAGAGTTATCAATTCCATGGCCATTTAAAATTTACTGCTGAATAATAAAACTTGAAATGCCCTAAGTCTTACATTGTAGGTATGAAAGAAGCTTGATAAAGGTTTTCCTAAATATGTTAATAATCCTAAAAACTTACACATTACTAGTAAGTTATGGGCAGAAAGAAACTTTTATATACTATCAGTAAATTTTTAAATGTTTGATCAACAATGCCAGAGGAAAATTATCTTTTAATTTACTCTACAGAAAATGAAATTATAAAATTGTTGATAATTGAAGAGGCAAATAAAGAATAAACATCCAAAAATATGCAGAAGTATTAAAAAGGTATATGAAGCAGTTAATAATACATAATTATTTTGTGATATCTGTGTCAATTGTCAACTTTTTTTTCTAATTTATTTCTAGGAGAGAGAGAGAGACAGCGTGAGCAGGGGAGGGTCAGAGAGAGGAGTCACAGACTGAAACAGGCTCCAGCCTCTAAGCTGGCAGTCAGCACAGAGCCCAACGCTGGGCTCGAACCCACGAACCGCGAGATCATGACCTAAGCGAAAGTCGGACGCTTAACCGACTAAGCCACCCAGGCGCCCCTCAATTGTCAACTTTTTACACGTGTATAATTTGTTGTTATTCTTTCTGATTCTAAATAAATGTATACCTTAGTGTCTCTTTTTTAAAAAATTTTCTTTTATTTTGAGAGACAGAGAGAGGGAGAGAGAGAATCCCAAGCAGTCTCCACACTGTGGAGCCCAATGCAGGGCTCAAGCTCATGAACGTTGAGATCACGACCTGAGCCAAAATCAAGAGTTAGGCACTTAACCAACTGAGCTACCCAGGTGCTCCTATACTTTACTATCTAATGTTTTAGTAGATACTCTTCCTTTATTTCATTTATTTATCTATTTATATTTTTTATTTTAGAGAAAGAGACAGCATAAGCAAGGGAGAGGGGCAGAGAGAGACAGAGAGAGAGAGAGAGAGGGAGAGAATCTTAAGCAGGCTCCACACTCAGTGTGGAGCCCGACGTGGGGCTTGATCTCACAAACATGAGATCATGACCTGAGCCAAAATCAAGAGTCAGATGCTCAACCAACTAGGCCACGCAGGCACCCCAGAAGTACATATTCTTTTCCTTTAAAGGTGCTCTAAAATTGTACATGTTTCAGATACCCACAACACCTGATTTATGTGTTCAAATCAATGTCACCTAAGGGACACTTGGGTGGCTCAGTTGGTTAAGTGTCCAATTCTTGGTCTAGGCTTAGGTCATGGTCTCATGGTTCGTGGGATTGAGCCCCGTGTTGGGCTCTGTGCTGACAGCTCAGAGGCTGCTTGGGATTCTCTCTCTGTCCCTACCCTGTTCTCTCTCAAAATAAATAAATTAATTAAAAAAATATCACGTAAGTACTCAGAGAAAAAAATGTCATGAAGTGTTGAATTTTTAAGCATCATGCCTCTCTTTAAAGCCAAATTTAAGTAAACATAGTAGGAAAGTCTTATTAGCCAACCACTTCCTAGCACAATCTGCAAAAATAAATTAGGAAAGTTAAGATCACAGATTTCTCTATGACTTGTTGACTTTTTTTCTTTTGTTTACAATTATTTATTTATTTTGATACAGAGAGCACCAGTAGGGAAGAGACAGAGAAAGAGAATCCCAAGCAGGCTTCACGCTGTCAGTGCAGAGCCTGACACAGGGCTTCAATTCACAAACTGAGATTATGACCTGAGTTGAGGACAAGAGTCGGGAGCATAACTAACTGAGCCACATCCAGGCACCCCTTGTTGTCTTCTTTTAAGAGATTAATTGAGGGGCACCTGGGTGGCTCGGTTGGTTGAACATCTGACTTCGGCTCAGGTCATGATCTCACGGTTCGTGGGTTTGAGCCCCACATCAGGCTCTGTGCTCACAGCCAGCTCAGAGCCTGGAGCCTGTTTCGGACTCTGTGTCTCCCTCTCTCTCTGACCCTCCCCTGTTCGCGCTATCTCTCAAAAATAAATAAAACATTTATAAACAAAACAAAATATAAAAAAAGAGGTTAATTGATTTACTGATATAGCAAAAAATAATTAAACAGTAGAAAGAATCCAAGGACAGGTGTGTCCAAAGAGTTTGCAAATCCATCTCAGCAGGAAAGGAAAATTCGACTTGTGAAATAGAGTAAGTGAGTGATAGGCACATTTTAAGAGAAGCAGCAAGTTCAGGACTTTTCAAGGGAGAAACATGACCACCAGCAAATGTGATTAGAAAAATCCTGAGAGGTGCCAATATTGATTTATTCACCCCCATCTGTTACAGAAATGATTTAAGGCACTTACAAAGACCTGCCAATACAAGAAAGACGACATTGAAAAGTGGAGCAAAATAAAAAGAGAAGAAGAAGAACGTAATACAGAGCGAGAAAATGGGACTAAAAGGCAACAATCCATAATGCCTCTCCCACTTGTTCTAAGAGGGCCTCAAATGCAGCTCTTGGTGTCCAGATGAGGAGATAAATTTATTCTGACTGAGCCTTGGAGGAAGCGTTGGGGTGTGGGTTGAATATAATTAAAGTGAAACAACAGCAAACCTGGGAATGAGGGGTTTTGCAATGTTTTTCCCACATCAGCTGGAACAGAGACCCTCTCTCCGGCCCACAGATGAAGCCTTGGGGGATGTGACCACTCTCACAGGCATCTTACTCTGATTAGGTCTTGGCAGTTGTGCTGCACTGTAAGTTATACCTTTTAAAGTCCAATTCAACCAAACTCTCAACACATGGGACTTCACAGAGCTTCCATAAGTCAGTCATAAAAATAGAAAAATAACACCAGCTAATTCAACACTGTGTACAAAAATGACTATAAAAAGGACAGCATCTGACACAATCTAAATTGTGTACTGAACCTTGTATTGCCCTTTCAGAAACCTCTCCAATATTGTTTTAATATTTAATTGATATGTTTGCTTTCTGCATCAGAAGATGTTGGACATAAAGAAAAAACTATAATTATCAGTATAATTTTATGCTCATGTTACTATTATAAGTTATAGTAATCATGTAATTTTGATAATACATTCTACTCTGGACCTTTCAGAATTATTGGAGCACAATGTCCAAGCAGTTTCTCCAAAACTCATGCTGCTAATATATCAATGCTGAGTAACAAGAACCTATTACTAATTATTATTTGTATCACTAGCATTGACATCCTAAATGATACAAAGATGGGGTCTGTTCGCTTATTGCAAGATCAATAGTCATTAAAGAATACTCTGGAAATACTTAAAGATCCTAAAGTACAACCAAGGCTGAAAACCTTTGGGTGCCCCCCATCGGCCTGCCCCTCATCCGCTCCCTGAATGTTG
Organism: Crocuta crocuta; assembly: GCF_008692635.1. Lineage (NCBI taxonomy): Eukaryota > Metazoa > Chordata > Mammalia > Carnivora > Hyaenidae > Crocuta > Crocuta crocuta. The sequence continues at coordinate 3,674,174 of NW_027532002.1, forward strand.
TGGACACACCCTTACTATCTGAACAGAAGGCCATGGATGACACCTGAGGGCTCACAAAAAAAGACACTGGTGCTATGACAGATGACCGCGGTTAATCCTGTATTTACATAACACTTTTTAAGAAGTTTGAACAGTCCTCACATATAGTTTATTTTGATTCTTGTGCTCATCCTCACCTACATTTTTATATGATAGGGAACTGTGTACACTGTGACACAGACAACTGACTAGTTAGAGGCAGATTTTTTTTAAATCAAAAAACAAACAAAAAAACTGGGCCTTTTTGCTTAGTTATTTTTAATCCAGGGAATAAGTTTTATTAATGTCATTATAGAAAAGCTATTCATAACACAATCTGACATTCCTCAACTTGAGGCAGTCCCTGTGGCTCCAGGTACACTCGACCTCTGGAAATACCAAGCAGTCCCTCATGAAGCTGGGGAACCAAAAAGTTTAGGCAATGGGAGGATTGAGGCACAGATTTCATAACTGACTTGCCTCTCTTCCCTCTGCACATATAGAGTTAAGTGGGCACAGTATGCCCAAACTGAGCCCAACGTGAGCTCACATGGGATGGGAACATGTCCGGCCGTGTCTGGCCCGCTGGTGTGGGAGTGAGTAAGGGGAATTACAATAGTGCTAAAGAACCTTTGGGGAAAGCTAATCAATCATCCTAAAGGAGAGTCCACAGGAGGGGCCAAGCATCAGAGGGGAGCAGGATTTTGAAAGTCGTGGCGTTTATTGGGTCATTCTCCCAAGGATGAAGGAGCTGGGTAAAACCTAGGAGGTATTTCATATAAAACTCTGTGAGATATGAGAGCAGAAGAGAACACAGCTATGTGGCTTATAAAATCCAGTGCAGGGGCACCTGGGTGGCTCAGTCAGTTAAGTCTCTCTCTCTCTCTCTATTTTTTTTAATGTTTATTATGTTTGAGAGAGACAGAGAGCAAGCAGGAGAGGGGCAGAGAGAGAGGAGAGACAGAATCTGAAGCAAGCTCCAGGCTCTGAGCTGTCAGCACAGAGTCGGACGTGGGGCTCAAACTCACAAGCTGTGAGCCAAGGTTGGACATTTAACCAAGGTGCCCCTAAGCATCTGGCTCTTGAAGCATTTTTTAAATGTTTATTTATTGTTTATTATTATTATTATTATTATTATTTTGAGATGGGGGTGCAGAGAGAGGATCCTAAGGAGGCTTCGAGTTGTGAGCACAGAGCTGACATGGGGCTTGAATTCAGGAATAGCAAGATCATGTGATCTGAACCAAAATCAAAAGTTGGATGTTTAACCAACTAAGCCACCCAGGTGCCCTGCTTAAGCATCTGACTCTTGATCTCAGCTCAGGTCTTGATCTCAAGTTGGTGAGTTCAAGCTTCTCACTGGGCTCTGTGCTGGCTGTGGAGCCTACTTACAATTTAAAAAAATAAGTAAATAAAACCCAGTGCATTCCCATGGAGGATATGATTGAACCTTGCCATAGCACAGAACACAACAGCTTGGACAGGACCTCAGACTGGCACAGAGAAGAGTCAGGAGATGGTATCAGACCACCCAGCCTGGACACCAAAGTCAGCTACTACAAAGAAATGGGCTAATAGATTTAGCTACTTAAAATTCAGAAAATTTCTTTTTTTTACTTTTTTTAAAATGTATATTTATTCTTGAGAGAGAGAGAGATAGAGCATGAGCAGGGGTGGGGCAGAGAGGGAGACACAGGATCCAGAGCAGGCTCCAGGCTCTGAGCTGTCAGCACAGTTTGGGGCTCAAACTCATGAACTGTGAGATCAAGACCTGAGCCAAGGTCAGACGCTTAGCTGACTGAGCCACTCAGGCACCCCCAAAATTTAGAAAATTTCTTAAAAAACAAAGAAACAAAATCAAAAGATAAGTGAATAACTGAGAACAATGTCTATATCATATCCAATCAAGCAAAGATTAATATCATTTTAAAAGGCTATTCTAATTCTATAAGAAGATACTTAACCACCATCACCAACTTCTCCAATAAAGAAAAGAAGAACATGAACAGGCCATTCACCAAAGGAGAAATCTAAATAGCAAGTAGGTATATTTTTTAAAGGTACAACCACACTAGAAATCAAAAATAGGTTGCTTCCTAGACTAAAAACCTTCAGGTTTAAAATGTATTTTATTGTAGCCTTACCAATAATCTCTACATTTGGGTATGTTTTCGGGTTTTGGAACCAGCCTGGATTAAAATCCCAGTTCTGCAGTTCTGCTACACACTAACTGTGGGATGCTGGGTGAGTTATGTGGCCAGTATAAGCCTCAATACTCTTATTTGCAAAATAGAGATAACGTTAATCCACATCACAGTAATGTTGGAAGAAGTGAATGAAATCATGCACATACAGTACCTAGCACATAGTAAGAATTTACTAAATGTTTGATATGTTATAAATATCTATTCTGATATTTGGTAATAATGAGACTATCTGGCAAATCGGAAGCCTGGATCATCTTACTTCTTAAAGCTTTGTGACTTACTCTAAGATTTCAAGGCTATGTACACACACACACACACACACACACACACACACACAAAAGAGATAATGGAAAATTGTTATTAAAGACTGAAATACCAGTGTCAAAATCATAGGAGTTAACAATTATTTAGGTCTTGATATTTAAAAATCCACTTCAAAGGGTAACATAATTCTTGGCTCTTAGTAGAAACACTTTATGTTTAATGATTTTAAATCATACTAAAATCAGGGGTAAAAGACATAAATTTACATAACTTAAATTCAGAAATTTTTTTAAGCAAAGGATACTTTTCAATCATGAATCAAATTATTTTATCATTTTATAACTTATATTTGATATTTGATAATGTTGAAAAGGTTAATTAGTAACTTCTTTCCTTTTGGCAGCTAGCAAAATGCAAATGATAATAAATTAGATTTCTGAAAATATGTGTATGATATATGTATATAGAGTTCTGTACTAGTGGTTCAAATAAAAAAATTATTTGCTCAAGTAATTGTGCCAATAGACTTAAGATACTGATAATGAATTCCAGGAAAACATTTTACAAATATACTTCTTAACATAAAATCTCTCAGTATGACATGTAATTATAGCAACAAAAGTCACCTTAAACTCCCTAACTGGAGAGAAGAAGCCTCTTGAATTTAGACTGGTAGTTACTCTCTCACAGGATGGAGCCACAATGGAGGGCATATATAAAAGGAAATCAATGGAGGAGGGATTTGAGAGGGAGAGAGAGAGAGAGAGAAAGCACTACATTCATGTATGTTTAAACTAACCCCTTAATCAAACAATATGCTCTGGTTTTATATCACAGGGAAATAGAGGGAAAGAACCAAAAGGTGAAGGGAAAGAACTGGGGGGGATAAGTGAAGGGAGAGAAAAACTGATCAAGGCAGATGAATATAGAAATACAAAAGAGAAAAAGAAAAAGTTAAAGGCAGAAGGACATGTACAAACAAGGCATGACTCAAAAAAAAAACAAAAAACAAACAGAGATTAGCTCAAGGACATATGCATAGCACAAAAACAACCACAGAAAACAAACATCCAAAAGAAAAGAAAAAAGAGAAAGAGAGACATAACAGAAACACATTTTAAAGAAGTAATATACTTGTCTGTAAACCTTTCTTGAATGAAGCTGTTAAAGATGATCAGAAGCGTTGCATTTTTGCAACCAGAGTCATATGCGGAGCCATGACATCTTTTACTGGTCTCCACAGGCTGGGTGAAATTAACCTAATGGTTATTCTGGTCCAAAGGCTAGAAGTTGTCCACTTCCGTGCATGACACTTAAAAAAATATTACATCTTCTGCTGCATCTCCTAAAAAAGAATGCTAGAAATAATAAATCCTCTTCAATTTTTTGACATTTCACCGATAGAAAAACCATGAACCATATTCCCTATTATACTGAGAGGCATTCCAAAACTGGCACCAATTTTAGTTTAAATAAATCAGTCTTGCAACTGTACTTTTAACTTGAAATTGGCAAAATCTCTTTTATTTCTTGCACATTGTAATGTGTGAATTATTTTACAACCTGATTTTTAAAAAAATATTTTACTGTTTATTTTTGAGAGAGAGACAGAAAACAAGTAAGGAAGGGGCAAAGAGGGAGACTCAGAATCCAAAGCAGGCTCCAGACTCCCAGTTGTCAGTACAGAGCCCAACGTGGGGCTCAGACTCACAAATCGTGAGATCATGACCTGAGCTGAAATTGGCCTCTTAACTGACTGAGGCACTCAGGCACCCCATAACCTGAATTTTTAAAAGGTGCCACATGGGGTAACGAAAAAAGGATGTTAATGTACTGCCTTCCTAGAAAATATCTGAACATTTTCACACAATACTAAAAACTTACCTTCTTCCGTTTTTAGCATAAGAGTAAATATAAAAATTCTGTAGTTTACTTTATATATAAAACAATCATAATTGAGTCTTACCGTGTGTGGAGTAGCAAAGTTTTCAGTTCTTTTTGATTTCTTTCCTTTGAAGAAAGAACGTAGAGAAACCATCTATATAACCCTCTAGTTATAAATCAAATCCAAGATATTGTTGGACAATGAGATGCTTTATTAAAGTTGATACATTTACTATATAAGAATTCTGTGAAAAGAACAGGGTATTAAATTACTTTGGATCTAGGTCTCTGCCTTATAAAGTCTGTCCCCAAAAGATGTCCTCTCACTATATCCGATGGCTGCAAGCATACAGGTGACTAAAAAGCAGCAATATTTTTCCCTTCTAGGTTTCAACTGACTTGCCTTGGGTATTACAAATCCTCCTCGCACAATAATAATAATAATAAAAAATCCCAATCCCTAGTCTACATAGTATCATCTCCGAGCAGGTGAGATGGATGAAGCACCGGGCCAGCCCTACATTTGTGCTTGGCCTGAGGTCCACACAGGATCAGCCTTGAGAAAGCCATCTTCCCCTCAACCAGACAACTCTACTTGAACTATTCCGAGACTCCTTGGAGGGGTGAAACTTCTGGAAAAAAGAAAGAGGGCAAGAGAGAGAGAGAGATGGTTTGAATATTGAAAGGAATATACAAATGATCAAATTCAGCTGCACCAGTACTGAGGGGAAGGATGAAGTAGTTGGAAAACAAGCAGCTTTGCAAAATGCTCTCTGGTATAACAAGAAGTGACCAGAGTGCCACTGTCCCTGACATATCATTGGTGAAGGCCACCCATTTTCTTACCAGGCATGGGCGTCTCTACAATGAGGTGCTTGTGGTTGGTAAACAGTTCAGTGGAGTCTTGCTCTATTGATCTTTCTTCTAAGTCTGATTCTGGGATGGTAGTACAGCCACCTACTTGGAAAAAATGGATACAGTATTTTAAGCAATGTGTAGGAAAATCTGCCTCTCCACACGGCAACCACAGCTTAAGAACATACCAATCATAAAGATAACAAATGATGTGAAAACAATCTTCAGGAGCAGACCAAAAAGAATAACCATAAATGTCTCTCTTTTTGGTGAAAATATCAGGAATGAATTATTGCCCCCAAGGACATATTATGCCGAGATCACTTAGCAACAGCAGCAATGGTGTTGCCTTTAAATTTATTCTTTTTAAAGTTAGAAAAGACAAGACCGACAGCACATGTGATATCCGTAATATAAAGGAGCCCCAGCAGGAATTCTCTTTAATACCAGAGCATCAGAAACTATAAAAAACAAAGCACATCGACCACGAGGGAATGAAACTTTTCGTGAGCAAAGAAGAAGGCTGCTGGTATTCTGAGATGGTGATTGTGGTGGTATTTCTCTGGAATTTGACTCTAACCCTGCATCCCAGCACCTCACAAGACAGACACAAACACTTCATAATTCAGCAGCAAAGCCTTAAGCTACATTGTGGAAGCTTTCAATTCCAAGTCAATTCCACAGTGATCTGAGGATGAGCCAGCACCACTGCACTTCTGAAATACTGGGTATAAGTCATTTGATTTTATTCACCAAAATCTTGTGGGGGAAACTCATTTGAGAATTTCTTCTTGTCTATATCTGCAACTTGATTTGACTAATTTGCCATCATTTCCCAGAAATGTACTGACATGTTGTATACTATACATATTTTTTTCCCAAAGCTATTCATCTTGTTAATGAAGTGTGAATTTTCTTTTCCTTTTCTGAGGCTTCTCACACAGAGTCCAAAGCCTCTGTACTCAAGTTTGGCTTTATGTATGAGGGGGTTTATGAGGAAAAAGAGGGTATCACAGCACTGATTTGTAAACCACATTGTTCAAGTGAAAAGGAAGTGGCAAGATCCCAAGTCTGAAGATTACCATTTGTCCCTCTGTATCACCTCTGAAAAAGAAAATGATGCCCAGGAAACTTGAAAGAAAAGCATTTTCACATTCATAAAATAAGAATTAGAGGTAACCTCAGAGGTCCCCCAGGAGGAAATGTTGGAATTCCCCATCAATGCAATGAAACTTGCCCAGCTATATCTGAAAATGGCATGAGCCCCATCCAGAAGGAGAACCAGGCTTATTTTTAATCTCTTTCCAAAGCCTGTAGATCATGGTAACAATAACTATCATTATTCAGTACTTTCAAAGTGCTCTGTCCATATTATCTCATTTAGTTCCTAGAAACTATGAAATAGGTATTATTCTCATCTTACAGATAAGAAAACTGAAACCTCATGAGATGTAACTTGCCAACATCACACAGCTCCTAAAGAGTAAGGAGTAAGACCAAACTCCCACCGAAGTTGACAACTTCTAATGCTCATGTTATCTAACCACTGACTTTATGACTCTCAGTTGCAGCATTAGCCAGAGATACTGTGGCTGCAGGTCTCAGGTGTGTCAGTGAGGCTTTATCCTACATGGCAATCCACTGAGTGTGGCTGCCAGGAGTGCTGTTTAGAGTATTGTGAGGCCAGGGCAGGCTCCAAGGTGCTGGGACCTTGAAAAAGACCAAGAAATAGCACCCTTCTTCTCCTCTTGGCCCCTCATCCAGTTGAGAAAAAAAAATAGGGTATGTATGGTGAGAGAGAAATACTTCTCTACGACTAATGATAGGGAAAAACAGAAAGAAGGGATGTGCTCCCTGCAGAACAGAACCTGGTCTTAAGAAAAAAGAACCTAGAATGGATTGGTTTCTCATTGCACACTCAAAAATCAGGTTAAGGCATCTCTGGGGCAGTGGGAGGGAGGAAGTAGGCCGAGACCAGGAATATTCTACTCATATAGCTATCTTCACACACAGGAAACTTCAGGCCTGGGAAAGAAGTGTACCCAGCCAACAAATGGGAAGAGTACAATGATCAGTTGGCGGCGTCTGCCATGTTTTTGGAGAGAGGTAAGTCCCTACTGATTAATTGGTGTCCACCTTTTTATTTTTTTTTCTTTTATTTTATTCCAGCTAACTCAATATTGAGGCAAGACAGACAATAAAGACTTAAAAGCACTTCCTAGTTCTTTAATCCATGGACATAAAAGGACAAGTCAGTCATTACAGACTATGAACAACTTATGTAATTTCCTCTTTTCTCCTTGGCACAAAAATTTTTGCCTTGTCCTTAGTACAGAGAGATAACACATCTCCAAATCCCACTGCAGGGCTGACCAGTCACTTGCCCTGGGAATCCCACCCCGCCCCCCTTTTGGGGGATGCCTCCATGCAGCCAGACTGACCAACCATATGCCCCGAGTTTCTGCCCTCCTAGCTTGGAAGAAACAATAAGGTATGGAGTCTGGCATTTTGACCCATGGGAAATGGGAGAAGGGGAAAAGTTGGGAAGAGAATTCCCCTCCTGCCTCTCCTGGGTGGATTCTGACTGATTATTTAACTTTTGTCAACCTCTAGGAAAGTACTGTGTGCAGGGCAGAGGTACCTGCTGGGTCTCTTCACTTTATATTACATCACATATTTCCCTGACTCCCTTGCTTTTTTCCTCATCCCTGAGTTTGACGAATAAACCATCATTTTAATACTTGCCTCGGGATCTGCTTTATTGCAAAAATCAATGATACTGGAAGTAGTTCTAAAAAGCTGGCCTTCAACATGGAATTTTGAGATTAAAATGCCCACCTATGTGTAAGAAATAGGGGTTCCATGGCTAGGAATAAACAGGAAGGGAATAGCACTGTTATGTAATTATGTAAGTTTTTATCCACGGCTAACTGGAATGAAGTGCACGTAGAGGTCAAGAATGGCAGATCAAATAGCTGTGGAGTGGAAATATTTATAATTATAAGCATTCCAGAATAGGGTGGCTGCTTCTGATGACTAGATACCCTGGAAAAATACAAAATGCCAAGTATGGGGAACCTCATAGGCAATGAAAGGCACATCCGGAAACTCAGAAGCTTACTGTAGTCTTGAGAGTTTAAGTGAGATCACTGGACACACATCACTGGCTATCACCAGGAAGACTTTTCGAAATGCAGAATCTTAGGCCTGACCTCAGAGCCACTGAATTTGAATATGCTAAGAAGGACAGATGAATACATCTGATGGGATTTTTATTAGGAAAAAGAAAATATTTGTTAAAAACTTAAGAGTAAGCAGTAAAATGATAGAAATAAAGTATAAAACCTCCAGACTAACAGAGACCCTCTGAAGCCTATCCGTGGAAATGGAGCCTGGTTTCCACAGATATTAGATGAAGTATCCTTGGCTTAGAGCCTGTCCCATCAAAGGATAAGGGGAAGAAAAACCACAGCTGGATGAAATCATCCAAACACACATGGTGTGTGCAACACATAAGAGCCAACAGGCAAAAACAAGTGAGGGCCGGGGGATCTCCTGATCTGGAAATCCTAGTACCATGGACCCAGTGTGTGCCGGGCACGTGGTTATGAATTTTCAATGTATTAGCTCATTCAATCCTCAGACAACCCTATCAGGAAGGGTTTACTGGTCCCATTTTACAATTATAAAAATACCGTTACTAATTTGTATTTTTTCCTCTGCTTTCCCTCCTCTTTTTCCTCTTTCTGCAAAGTTTCTATAGCTTCCTTTTGTGCTTCCCTACCTCAGAAATTTGTACTGAGGCCAAATCAAAAGTAGGCTGAAGATACTTTCTTTTCTAGCCTTGGTCTTCCATGGCCTGAGCTCGCTGATGATATGAAAGTGCCTCTGGGGAAAGATTTTCTCTAGTAATTCAGAGGGTTAAAGAGACCCAGGTTGGACCACCCCAAGGGAGCAAGGCATCAAGGGATGGAGTCGTCGGCACAAGGAGGGTTAGGCATCAGGAGCCCCAACCTCACCAAGGATTCCCTTGTGCACCAGGTCTCTGCTATGGGCTTAGACAATGAGAATGTTGACAGTACTGTGGCCCTGTTTTCTGAGTCCATATGGAGATAGGAGCCAAGGGAGGTGGGGTGGGCAGTAATAACAGAGACTAAATTTCCCACCTTTCCTGCTAGGAAAGAAAATAAAATAAAAATTTTGACATTTTTTGCATCCCTGACCTAGCTTTCTTTGCAAGACTAAGTGTCAGGCCTGCGAGAAAGTCTCAATTAATTGAATGTAAACCTAGAGATTACATCATTTGTCAAAGGTCACACAGCAAGTCTACATGAGCTGTAGTCTAGCTCTTTCCATGGCAGCCATGCTTCTCAAAAGGACCAGTTTTTAAAATTTCCAATCTATCTAAACTAATACTTTTGTAAAACATGATAATAAAAGGAATTACTAGAAAAATGAAATGAACAATAAAGCAGCCCTCATCCATTAGTAATAGATTCAATCTTTGTAAAAGTACTCTGTCAGTTGCTTTAAGTTTTTCAACACTTACTCTAGATTTTAGGTAACAAAAAGTCTGCAGGAAGATGCCAGTCTTCTAGCCACAAGTTATGGTCTACCCTAATCAATATGATATACAGAATTAGAGGAGAAATAATAATTCAGCAAACTCCTAACTATCTAAAATTCAGATAGCCAGCAAACTCATCTTGGCAACAGGGACTTCTCACAACTTACATATCTCTGTTTTCCTCAAATATGTGGCTGGCAGCTCCGTCAATGCAGTGTCCAGAGCGGCCGCTATTGCTGTGACAGTGGAGGGTGTCCAAGTTCCCCAATTCCTGCTGCTGCCACAACTATGGAGCCTACTTCTCTTTCTGTGCTCTTATATAAGAGGAGCTTCATTAAGAGAATCTGGGATCAGGAGAATTTTGGGTGCATTTTCATAAGAGAGCAGTGTGATAAGTGGCAGCTAACCTCTGCAGGTAAAATTTTAAAACATGAAGTATGTATCATGAATTATGAGCAATCAGCATAGAAGCATGTAAAATAAGATGGTTTATAAATTGGAGACTAAATATTTAGGAGGATATTTTTGAGGCCCTTTACTATGCTGGCTATTCCTCTGAACTGTTAACAAATTATGTGCAAGCTCATTTGTGCTAACCACACCTATATGTAAAAATTTGGGTTTTTTGTAAGTTAATAGCACATTAACACGTATAGCAATTCGCATGTAGCCAGAAAATTATTTATGTAGAAAATCTTACCTAAAATTCCAGATAGGAGATCACCCTATATATATAAAGATAATTCAATTCTGGGAGTTTTTTTTTGGTTGTTTTTTTGTTTGTTTGTTTGTTTGTTTTAGGGAGTCCAAACTAGCCTCAAACTTGTTTCTGAATTTAAAAGCAAATGATAAAATGGTTAAACTTCTTCCTTACCAGGTGGAATACATTTTCTCAACAAGGAAATTACACTAAGGAATTTCTACCCACTGTCAGAAAAGTAAACAAACAAAAATAATGATAAAAAAGAACTTGGGCCCTATCTATAGGTTGCTACTGTGGCATTTACTATAAAATTTACAGTGTTCAAAGGCCAAGATAGGAGGCCAGGCAGAAACAAATGGGACTCTCTTCTAGAATACTACATAGAGATCAAAATCAGGATGACAAGGTAAGCATTGATACGCTGTCAAATGTGTAACCAGTTAGCTGTCACGAAAGAAAAGCAAAGCCCTAATTTGTAGTGCCTGCCCATTTCCATGGTGTCAATACTCCCATCATGGCCAACTTCCAGTAAGCAAGGTGAAATTACAAGTAGGGCACTTGGCAGAGCAGCGCAGGAGCTCACAGTTAGATAGTACTTTCACCGTACAGGCTCTATAGACACCAACTTCAAGAGCACAGATAATACTAAAATGCAGTAAAATATTAGTGAAGAGTTTTGAGGTATATTACCTTTGTTCTTAATACAATGTATTTGATTATAAATTTATATAATTTAGTTTTTAATAATGCCTGAATTTATCAATGAGCTCATAGAATTCCTAAATATTCAACAATTGGCTCTCATGAGCTAGTGAGAGCCAGCTCTAGCACTGAAGGTGGGCATGGTATATGGGGTTTAATGTTAGATTTTGAGCCCTCCATTCAAATGTGGTACAGCATTTATGATCCAACCAATCCTCTGGAACAAGTTATTTCACTTCAATGAGCCTCAGTTTCCTTATCTATAAAATAGAGGCTATGACATTCCTATTTCATTAGAGAGAAAGTGATGAGTGCGTATAAGTGCCTGGCACATTGAAAAACACAATTAACTTTTGACTGTTTATTTTCAGGTCAAAGTTAGGAACTCTAAAAGAAGAGTAAATAGGCCAAGATGAAAGTCCTTACAGGTGGGAGTCTGAAAGGGCAGGTTCACACAGGCTGATGCCTGTATGGGTCAAAGACACAGCTCTGGATCAAAAAGGAAAGTATACAGAAACCTTAAACGTAGGGCCACCTCTGAAGCGGACTACTCTATATTACTCATGCCCTATCTTATATCTTTCCTTCTACTTGATTAGCTGAGTTGGAATATTTAAGTCTATCCCCAGGTGAATCCTGGTGGCCCAGCTTACCTGCCTCACTATCTAACTTATAACCCAAATAGCCTAAATCAGGAGTTGGCCAGATAGCAAATATTTTTTAAGCTCCCCAGGCCATCTGATCTGTGGTACAACTACTCAATTTTGCCACTGCAGTGCAAATACAGCCAAAAACGATATGTAAACATGAATGAGCACTGGTTGTGTTCCAATAAAAGTTGATTTACTAAAATAGGCAGTAGGCCATATTTGGCCTATGGATCATAAATAGTTCGCCAACCCCTGGCCTAATCCAAGGCTCACAGAAAGCCACTCTTCATACAGTATCCTAGAGGCATTTAATACTGGTAGATCACCTTATAGTATTACTATAATAACTGGAGGAAGGAGGAGGAGGGACAGGAAGAAAATGAAAAGGAGGAGGAGGAGAAAAAAAAGCAGTAGTTTGAAAGCATATTTTTTCCAGGGCGCCTGGGTTGTGCAGTGGGTTTAGCATCTAACTTGGGCTCAGGTCATGATCACACAGTTAGTGAGATCTTATAGTCCATGAGTTCAAGCCCTGCATTGGGCTTGCTACTGTCACCATAGGGCCTGCTTCAGATTCTCTGTCCCCCTCTCTCTGCCTCTCCCCTGATCTCTCTCTCTCTTTAAAAAAAAATAAACTTTTTTTTTTTTTTTTTAAGAAAAAGCATATTATTTTCCCTATTGCTACAGTGTTCTTTTGGTTTGGGCAGTGATAAACTATTTTTTAACAGACTTCTTTCAGAACCATTTTAGATGTTCAGAAAAAGTTAGCAGATAGTACAGTGAATTCCCATATAACCTCTGCACAGTTATCCCTATTGTGATAACTTACATTAGTATGGTACATTTGTTATGATCAATGAACCAATTATTGTTAACCAAAGCCCGTAGTCTATTCAAATTTCCTTAGTTTTTACCAAATATCTTTTTTCTGTTTCAAGGTCCCAGCTAGGACACCAAATGACATTAGCTGTCATGTCTCCTTTGGCTCTTCTTGGTTGTGACAGTTTCTCAGATTTCCCCTTGTTTTTTTGATGGCCCTGACAGTTTTGAGAAGTATTGGTCATATATATTGCAGAACGGACTTCTACTGGCATTTGTCTGATGTTTTTCTCATGAGTAGGCTGGGAAAAATTTTATAAGAGGTTTCTCTTTATAAATCATTAAGGTTTCCAATATTTCAGAATTGTATCCAGGTGTTTATCTTTCCTTCTTTCAAAAGTGAAAGCTAAGTGGGCAGTGAATGGAGAGGCCACTGAAGTGGAGAAAGGCCAACAGTGAGGCTTAACCTAGACAGTGAAGTTGACAGTAGTGGACCAGGCTGGATCTGGCTGCTGAACCAGTTGCTCCATCTGTAAAAAGAGGGTCTTAACGAGAACTATCAGGAGGATTACATGAGACCAGGTACACCTACTACAGTGTTCAACATACAGTCTACTTTATCATTTCTGCCCTGTATGAATTTTTTTGGGCATAGATGTACATTCTGCCTCATTTTTGTGGAAACAAAGAACTTCAGCTTTCAGTTCAACCACCTTCATTTAATAGATATCAAAACAGGGGCTCAGAGATTGTAGTATGCCCTGAATGTCCCAGAGCGAGTTCTGATTCCCCTGCTTCCTACACCACTAGAGCTTTCTCAAGAATGCCTCCTTTTCCAGAAAGATCTCAATGGATTTGTTCGTGTGTTGGCTGTCCTAACTAGTACTTCCTTTCAATGACACAGAAAATCCAGCAGGTTGGCAGGCTGTTCTTTGGGTATATTTTAAGACTTTGCTGATTTATTTTCTTGCAACAGTGACCTTTGCAGTCAATTAGGTGTATGGGTGAGAATGTTCCATTCCTTCAGGGAGGAAAAAAAATCTTTTCTTCTTTTTTCTTCATATATGTAAGAGAAATCAAACAAGGTGACACTGAGAATCACAAATGACCCTAGACGCTACTCTGACTTGCCTGCCAAAAATCGTCTGTTTATGTGGCCTGAACTGCCACTTAGAATTAAAAACACAGAAACCTCAAATATACACCAGTGATATTTTTCATTTAATCAAGATTTAGTTGGTGGATACAGTGTTTTTTGAGGTTAACATTCAGATTTCATTTCAAAGGTTTATAATTCATGTGAAGTGTGGGGAATGGGTGCTTTGAAAATAATATTTCACTATTTTAAATATGAAGGGCTTCCCAAAGAGACTATGAGTAGTTCAAAATTTCTCTAAAAATAGAACCATTGGGAAATGGTTTATTCTTTATCCCCTCCTCATCTCTTTATCTATCTACACGTGTGTGTGTGTGTGTGTGTGTGTGTGTGTGTGAACACATACGAGCGCACAGGCATACAGACATGTATAAGCATTCTCCTGGTAATTCTCCTTTACTGTGTTCATTCCTAGCTGCTTTTATTTTTATTTGTTTGTTATTTTGAAGTAGGCTTCACGCCCAGCACAAAGCCCGTTCTGGGGCTTGAACTCACCACCCTGAGATCAAGAACTGAGCTGATATCAAGAGTCAGATGCTAAACCAACTGAGCTACCCAGGTGCCCCCTAATTTGTTTTTAAATATATTTTTTTCTAATCCAATGACAATGTAAGCTTAGAAAACCAGTATCTTACTGTATGTTTGTATAGTGATTTTAGCTGAGCATTTAGAAACTTTTTGGCAAAGTTTGGCCAGTGGAAGGAAGGGAGCAAGTAGAAGAAACAGGGAGACAGAGGATGAAAAGGAAAGGGGACAGAGAAGGATGAATCACCAACATAGTCTATGATTCTGTGTACACACTCCTATGTAAGATATTTGGGGTGATTCCCTGAAGCTGTAGACGATCAAATATTTGAGCATAAAAAATACATTAGCAATTAGGAAAACGTAATGAAAACCAAGAGGTGTACAGCTAGGAAGAGTTGTGGATAAAACACAGATTAAGGACTTATACAAGGGCTATGGAGGAGATAAAGGGTAAAAAGTTCTAAAGGAAAAGTAGGGCTACACTTCCTCTGATCAATCCCCCACTGACCTCTCCTCTTCCAAAATGAACTTCAGATCAAAGTGTCTGGTCTGCCCCATACTTGGACTTAACATTTCCTCAAGGGCACATCATAATTGGTAAGGCTGTGCTGGATGGAAATTGTGTGTGTGTGTGTGACTCTGTTCTGTGCTTAAAAGCCATTCTGGGCTTAGAAAGGTGCTAACTATGTGTTCCAGAAAAACAAAGCATATATATATATATATATATATATATATATATATATATCTATATATATATGATTAT